>NC_134234.1:216339118-216642148 GCF_965152275.1 Natator depressus | reverse complement strand
TATTAGTGACCTGGAAGACAACATAAAATCCTCACTGATAAAGTTTGCAACTGACACAAAGTTTGCAGATGGAGGAATGGTAAATAATAAAGAGGATAGGACACTGACACACAGCAATCTGGATCAGTTGGTAAACTGCTGTAAGCAAAGAATAGCCGCTTTAATATGGCTTGTGGCACCTTAGAGACTAACAAATTTATTAGAGCATAAGCTTTCGTGAGCTACAGCCCACTTCATCGGATGCATTGAATGGAACATATAAAGATCTTGTAGGTGTTCGTCTCTGTAGCAGAACACTTCAACCTCTGTGGCCACTCAGTAAAAGATTTAAGGGTGGCAATTTTGCAACAGAAAAGCTTCAAAAACAGACTCCAGCGAGAAACTGCTGAGCTTGCATTAATATGCAAACTAGATACCATTAACTTGGGTTTGAATAGAGACTGGCAGTGGCTGGGTCATTACACATATTGTATCTATTTCCTTAAGTTAAGTATCCTCACACCTTCTTGTCAACTGTCTAAATGGGCCATCTTGATTATCTCTACAAAAGTTTTTTTCTCCTGCTGATAATAGCTCATCTTAACTAATTAGCCTCTCACAGTTTGTATGGTAACTTCCAACTTATCTGTACGTGTGTATATATATATATATATATATATATATATCTTACTATATGTTCCATTCTATGCATCCAATGAAGTGAGCTGTAGCTCATGAAAGCTTATGCTCTAATAAATTTGTTAGTCTCTAAGGTGCCACAAGTCCTCCTGTTCTTTTTGCGGATACAGACTAACACAGCTGCTACTCTGAAACCTTTAATATGGCTGAATATCATACATCTAGAATCAAAGGGCCATGCTTACAGGATGGGGAACTTGATCCTGGGAAGTGGTTATTCTGAAAAAGAGTTGGAGGTCCTGGTGGATGATGAGCTGAATATGAGCTCCCAGGGTGACACTGTGACCAAAAAGGCTAATGCAATCCTTGGATGCATAAACAGGGGAATCTTGAGTACGAGTAGAGAGGTTATTTTACCTCTGTATTTGGCACAAGTGCAACTGCTACTGAACATTGTGCCCACGCCTTGTGTCCACAATTCAAGAAGGATGTTGAGTTGGAGCAGAGCTACAAGAATAATTAAAGGATTGGAAAATATGATTTATAGTATTAGACTCAAAGAAAAAGAAAATGAATTTTACATTCACACATGTGAGCATTTATGTTGGAAATGCCTGAGCACTCATCCAATCAAAAAACATAAGTATCTGGACATATCTGACCAGTCACAGTTAACCAACACAGCTCACGGAAAATGTCAGACAGATGATTCATTACATCTTATTGGCTCAGCTGGACTTACTGTCTGTGGGCAGCCAAACACATATGCCTGTCAAACAGGGTGACCAGATGTCCCGATTTTATAGAGACAGTCCCGGTATTTGGGGCTTTGTCTTATATAGGCTCCTATTACCCCCACTCCTGTCCCGATTTTTCACACTTGCTGTCTGGTCACCCTACAGTCAAAAGATACGCTGAAGATACTGTGTAAACTTGAAAGCTTTTCTCTCTCACTAACAGATGTCCAGTAAAAGATATTACTACTCCCACCTTTTCTCTCTCAAACATATGCTGCATATTCTGAGAACCTTTTCTGTCATGTTAGTGATCTTCTCATCCTGATTTGTGGAGGACACCAGTCGCACTTTCTGCCTCTCCCATGTACTAAATAAGAGACCTCATTTTGCTCCTTAAAACCCAGAGGCATGTTGCAAGTGCACATTGTTGGCCTAGAGGTGCCACATGTCACACCGCACTACTTCAGCTTCCCACAACGCAAACACTGCTTCTCGCTACACAACCCTTCCATTTAGAAAAAAAAATAGTGATTTGTTTCCTCTCGTTGAGATGCTGTGGTGGTGGTGTGATAACGGCAATTATGGAATAATCAGTTGAATATGGAAGTAAATAGCGGTTTGCTTTAATCAGGCCTCATTAGTTAATCACTGATTTGTCACACCAATAAACATGAAAAATGTGCTACTGTTTGATGTTAAAATATTTCTGCTCACTGATCAGCCTGATAAATTATGGCTAATCTAATGAATTACATGTGTTTTTTCTGGACTGACATTTCATATTTCTACAACAAAATGATGAGTCAAGTATAGTTGGCGATTAAAGTACAGTGGAGAGGGTAATCCAAAGGGTCTGCTTCTGAGCTCATACCAGTTTTACACTGGAGTGACTCCTGATTCTCACAGATATAAGTGAAAGAGGAACCTGGGTCAGAGATGAAAGTACAGCACTGAATTGCCAAGACAGAAGAAGGTGTAACGGTTGCTTTCCACAGCACAACTGAAAAAAGGTCATCAGCTTTGATTTTAAGTAATTTTGTGCTCCAGAAAGATGACAGACTGGCAATTCCAGGCAGAATCATGGAGCTGTGACCCAAATGGGTTGTTTTGTGAGAATTAAAAGATTTCACGGGGGAGCAGACGTAGTCATCTCATAATTACATTTGTAGCTATCTCTACATAATAAGCCCTATTTTCATACACATCCACTACACCTCCAAACTTCCCCCAAAGAACTCTATCTTCACATTTTTCATGCCACTTCTCATTACAGTGTGCAGTCTTTTTGGGAAATTAGGTAAAAATCAGAGAAAGAGAAAGGACATGGAAGAGGGGCCCAAGGAGATATGCGGTTAATATCGGGGCAGCGTTGTGTGCAGTGGACCTTAGAAGACAAAAGTTGGGACAGGGAAAGGGAGAGGCCCAGATCCTAAAGGTATTTAGATCCTAGCTTCCATTGATTTTGATGGAAGTTAGGAATCATAATAGCTTAGAGGATTTGGTTCTTAATTCCCATTCAAATCAATGGGTAGGGCCCTACCAATTTCAGGACCATTAAAAATGTGTCACGGATCGTGAAATAAGCCCTTCCCCATGAAACCTGATCTCCCCCTTGCTGCTGGGAGTGTCTTAGCCAGGGGCTCATATCTGCAAGTCCCCGCCCAGCTGGGGAAGGACAGGACTTGTCCTTCCTTTGCATGGCAGGAGGGGAGAGATCAGACCCACCTTCAAGTTCCTCCCCCTGCTGCAGGAAGCTCCAGTGCTGGGCAACAGCCCTGAAGGTTCCCGCAGCTAGAGGAGGCTTGTGGACATGGGTCCAGTCTCCCACTGCTGCTGGAAGTGCCCTAGCTGCAAGTCCCTGCTGCCAGAAAAGGGACCGCCAGGGTTACAAACTGTGAAGTTTCAGATTTAAACATCTGAAAACACAAAACTGACCAATTTTAAAACCCTCTGACTGTGAAATTGATCAAAATCAACTGTGAATTTGGTAGGGCCCTATCAATGGGATAGGTGACTACATTTTACCTTTAAGGACTGTGGGTCAAAGTGCTTAAAAATATTCATGTAGTTAAAAACTTCCTTTCTCCTCCTTCATTTCCCTTCACCACCAGGACCTCCTTATTTGATCCACGCATAACTCCCATCACCACACACACCCTATAGATCTGCTAACTTCTGGAGGAATGCAGCTCTGCTTCTGTGGCCTCCTATGCCATCTTTGTTCTCCCACAGGACCAGGGCTGGCCGAGAAGAACTTGCTCAAGACTTCTAGAGGGCAGTGCACTTCAGCCTTGCCACCTTGCACTCCTGCGATGCTCTTTCCTCGCCTTATGCAGAAATGCCTATGTCCTGGGGAACCCCCTAGTAGCCCTTTTATGGCATCTTTAGGTCTGTAACAGCACAGAAGGAACGTAGCAAATTAAGTTGTTCTTATATGGCAACCTAACTTAAAATGCTCACCTTTGGTTTAAAAAAAAAAAAGGAAGAAATGGAAAAATTCATAAACACAAACTTTGTTAAAATAGAGTTAAGGTTGAAAGTATGTTTGAGTGGAAACCAGATAACTAAGAAAAAATATTACAGAACAAAAATTATGCATCTTTTAAAAAACTCAAATATTCAAAAGTCTGGAAATCATTTAAGGGATTCATCCTGTTCCTATCACCACATTATCTCATCCAGCTTACACCATTCCACCCATTATTAACTTTGTCCACTAAATTTGAAACAATACATGCAGAAGGGGAAAAAACATAAAATCATACCTCTTGTTCAAAGGATCTAATATAGTATAACATTAAGATGGATTTCACCTTACATATTAAAAGAAAATACCCAACGCTTATATACAGGTATGTTAGTTATTGTATGATATAGTTAAATATACAAATTAGTAAACTACATACACTTGTACAAAACCTACAGCAACTTATGAACAACACATTTCATACCCCAAATGGATTGATTACTCATAACAACTTTCTTCTATTCCACCAACACAATGTACTATGAGAGTCCATAGAACTCTGCTTAAATTATTGAACCCTGGGTTTATATTATTTGTATAATTCTTACTAAACGTTTGATATAAAGTATGTAAACCAATGGTCTCAGTGAGCTCTCTGCTGCCATCTATTGAAGAGCAGAAGGAAAAGACCTCATAAACCAACCTCATTTGCAAAGGCAACATCCACTGTGCCCAGGTAATCATTTTTGGCCATTTCGAGTTAAAATTAACGTCAATCTTGGATATATGAGTAATGAAATGTTGTTATCCCTTTTGTGTGCCCAAAGAGAAGTAGAACTGTATGTAATGTGCCCTGATTGAGGGGTCTCCATAATGTATACCTCAATTTCAAAGAACTGGGTAATGAGCCAAAATCCAATTGAAAGGAAGCAGGGACAGGTGCTTCTGCTTGTTGATGTGGATTTTAGTTAAGGGTTATACATGTTACTTAAACCCTCTCAACAAAATTTAAACATAGAGTTCAATAGACTCATCTGAGAGCTCCTTTCGTAGCCCAGTGACCATTACAGCTGAAATCACTAATAGCTGTTCCAGAGAATAGAACTTTAGACCTGGTGTGTAAATAGTGTTGTGGTGAAATATAGCATAGAAAAGGAAGCAAAGAGGTTCCCTCCAACCCAGGGAAATCCCTAGAGCTGTAATCACTATGATGAAACACCACCCAAAGAGGTAGTGGTGAGAGGTAACTCCTAACTAGCAATCTTACAGCTGTGATTTCTAAAAGCTGAGGTAGGTGCTCATGCATTGTGTGACCAGAGAGGACAAGAAGAGTAAGAGATGAGAGATGCCAAAAAGTAGTGGTAGCAGCAGCAAGAAGTGAACATAAAAAAGGCCATACGGGATCAGACCAATGGTCCATCTAGCCCAGTGGCCAATGCCATGTGCTTCAGAGAGAATGAACAGAACAGGGGAATTATTTCATGATCCATTCCCTGTCATCCACTCCCAGCTTCTCGCAATCAGAGGCTAGGGACACCCAGAACATGGGGTTGCATCCCTGCCATTCCTGGCTAATAGCCGTTGATGGACCTATCTTCCAGGAACTTATCTAGTTCGTTATTGAACCCTGTTATAGTTTTGGCCTTCACAACATCCCCTGGCAAGGGGTTCCACAGGTTGACTGTGCATTGTGTGAAGAAGTACTTCCTTTGTTTGGTTTAAAACTGTTGCCTATTAATTTCATTGGTTCTTGTGTTATGTGAAGGAGTAAATAACTCCTCCTTATTCACCTTCTCCACACCATTAATGATTTTCTAGACCTCTACGTTATCTGCCCCACCTCAGTTGTCTCTTTTCCAAGCTGAAAAATCCCAGTCTTTTTAATCTCTCCTTTTATGGAACCTGTTCCATATCCTTAATCATCTTTGTTGCCCTTTTCTGTACCTTTTCCAATTCTAATATATCTTTTTTGAGATGGGGCGACCAGAACTGCACACAATATTCAAGATGTGGGTGTATCATGGATTTATAAAGTGGCATTATGATATTTTCCATCTTATTAGCTAGCCCTTTCCTAACGATTCCTACCATGCTGTTACCATTTTTGACTGCCACTGCACTTTGGGTGAATGTTTTCAAAGAGCTATTCACAATGACTCCAAGCTCCTTTTCTTGAGTGGTAGCAGCTAATTTAGATCCCATCATTTTGTATGTATAGTTGAGATGATGTTTTAAAATGTGCATTACTTTGCATTTATCAACATTGAATTTCATCTGCCATTTTCTTGTCCAGTCACTCAGTTTTGTGAGATCCCTTCGTAACTTTTCATAATCAGCTTTGGACTTAACTATCCTGAGTAATTTTGTATTTTCTGCAAACTTTGCCAATGCCTTGTTTACCCCTTTTTTCCAGATCATTTATGAATATGTTGAACAACACTGGTCCCAGTACAGATCCCTATTTACTGCTCTCCATTCTGTAAACTGACCATTTATTCCTACCTTTTGTTTCCTATCATTTAACCAGTTACTGATCCATGACAGGACCTTCCCTCTTATCCCATGACTGCTTACTTTGCTTAAGGGCCTTTGGTGAGTGACCTTACCAAAGACATTCTGAAAGTCCAAGTACACTATATCCACTGGATCACCCTTTTCCATATGTGTGTTGACCCCTCAAAGAATTCTAGTAAATTGGTGAGGCATGTTTTCACTTTACAAAAACCGTGTTCACTCTTCCCCAATAAAGCATGTCCATCTATGTTTCTGACCATTCTGTTCTTTACTATAGTTTCAACCGATTTGCTGGATACCGAAGTTAGGCTTTTTGGCCTGTAGTTGCCAGGCTCGCCTCTGGCACCTTGTTTAAAAAATTGGTGTCCCATTAGCTATCCTCCCAGTCATTTGGTACAGAAGCAGATTTAAATGGAAGGTTACATACCTCAGTTAGTAGTTCTGCAATTTCATATTTGAGTTCCTCCAGGTGGCATGAGAGGTAGCAGTGGTGCAATGAGAAAATGGCAGCAAAGCATCTCTTCACAGGAGCGAAGCACACTCATCCTCCTCCCTGGGGACTGGAGGTGAACCCACCTGAATGCACTCTGGACTCTGGGACTTTGCTCACATCTGACAACAACCTGTGAGCAGAGTACGGTGAAAGGAAGGGTGTAGTAGCATATTAAAGGGCTATTTGTCCGTTGGATTTTCACACCGAAAGGTGGGGAAACTGAAGCAAAGGACTACTTACTGCCCAAGATATTGTGGGGTGAATGACTTACTTATTATTTGCATATTTCTGAGTCATTGGTGCTGTGTTTTCCTGAATTAATTTCTCCCCCTAATAAAAGACTCAGTGATTGCAAGTGGAGAAGTTTTGACTATTAAGGATGCTGGGGGGATGTATTTAGTTTTAGCAGTTTTCTGGGTGGGACTTGAGACATTATTTTCTTTGTACTCTTAAGAGGAACCACTAGATGTTGAACCAAACTTTTATTGCTGCCAACAACACCTGGCAGAAGAGTTACAGATATATAAAATCAACAGTTTACATCCAGCAGAACATTTCCATTACAGAAGAAAGCAAGGTAGCAAAATTAAGATCAGATTGGTGGAATAAAGCAGGTGGGAGGATAGTGAATGATGAAAGATAATACAGCAGGGGAGAACTGCCAGAAACTTTTAAAGGTTAATTTCCAACATGTAGGTTTTTTCAAAGGTGTAGAGTATTTTGATAGTAAGCATAATATTGAGTTGTTTTGGTTGCTAGATAATCTCCATTGAAATATATGTTCATCCTTATTTCTGATCATGAAAAAAAATTCCAATGTAAGTATAGACAATAATTGAGTTTATTGATTATGTGACAAGGACTGATTCTCCTCTCAGGCACATTGGGTTTACACCCGTATAACTGCATTAGACCGTGTTCTCATTGACATGAAAGCTGATTTCCATTGTAAAAGGTGCCTTAGTGTAAATGAGAATCAGGCCCTACTGACTGTATCTGACACCGGTGTAAGGAAGGTTAGAATCAGACCTGTCGTACTAGTGACACTACCACCATGACATATGCAGTAAGAAAGTATAAACTGCACCCTGATAATCTTCAATAACGGTGAAATCATTAAATGTACTTGCACGGAGTGAAAATGTCAGCTCTGGCACAATAAACCTTTAAAAAATGATGCTATTGTGGAAGTGCTGGTCGTGACTCTTTTGTTAAGGTGGAATTGAGCTTTGTAGTTAAAATAGGGATTTGATTTCTTTGTGAAGTGTGGAGAATATAATGTCCTCACCAATCTTAACACGCTCTCTGAGTGAAGAATTAATATTTTGAGCATTTACAAGTAAATCTAGAGTTGTAAATTGGATTGTTAAAATTAATTTTGAAATGCGAAATATAGTACTCTCCGTAAGATCTTTTTTGTACTGAGCAATCTTTACATAACAATACCATTGTGAAGCTGTATAACTAAAGATGACCATTCATATGATTGTTGTTACCACTGCTATACAATTGCAACAAATCTTGTACCAAGTATGTCATGTAAGCTGCCAATGGTAAATTTATGATTTGCTAAGCATGCGTATCCTGTTTCTATGCATATATCATCTTTGTGTCTGAAGTTATTAAAATTGGCTATGTATTTGTATCTTAAACCTGTGTGGTATTCCTAGGTAACACCCCCCCCCCCACACACACACACACACACAATAGAATTTACATTAAGGTTAGACAGCTGTATGTTCTTCTTAGCATATGTGCAACATGCCTCAGGTGGCATGTGACCAGAATTCATCATTGAATTTGGTCTGCTGGTTGGATCATTACTTTCCCTGGCCCAGGCTGGGTACTGACAGGGAGGACAACATGAACACTGATCCATGTCCCCCAGTTATGTATGGATGGCCTATCAAGGACACTCCACTCTCACAATGGGCCATTGAAGAAACTCATCCCACCCAGTAGGTCTTCCTGTGGATGCCTCAGACAGTGAGGAGCCAATGGCTACCGCCTGTGATTCAGCAAACCATGTAAAGACATGTGATATGCTTGCGTGACCCTGGACTCCATCTTGGGCCAGTAACTTTCCATTCACTGGGACTGTGGGCTTTGTTTAGGACAATAATTTCCATGCACATGGCAGAAGATATAAAAGGACACCTAAAACATCTCCATGTTGCCTCTTTCCTGCTCTGATTCTCTGGACTGTGGATTTACAACTAAAAGGAGCATCTTGGACTGAGGACCTTCCAGTCTTTTGGAAGTTACTAGAGAGACTTTAAAAGCCAACAGTCCATTCCATCACTGCTACAAATCCGATATAGGGACTTTGCAATTATTTGTATGTATGTGATCTATTAACCATTTATAACTCTCTTCTTTTCTTAATAAATCTTTACTTAGTTACTAAAGATTGGCTGACAGTATATTTTGGTAAGATCTGAGATTCATACTGACCTGGGGATATATGTCTTATCATTTGGGATTAGAAAGAAGCTCCACATATGGTGAAATGGGTTTTCAATAACCTGAATGGGACCCAAGGGCTGGAATGTCTAATGGGGACTGTGTTTGGCTTCTGGTTAACCAGTGTGCTGCTGCAGAAGCTATTTTGTTGCTGGTTTGGTTAATCTAATTATAGAGTAAACCACCGGCTCTGGGGATTGCCTGCCCTATTTCTTGCAGTCTGCCCTGAGATTGGCATTATCGGTGTGGTCTATCACAGGGACTCAGTCACAACCATAATTACAATATAACAAAACAATAATTACATAATGCAGGCTGTTGAAACTTCCCCTCTAGTGAGAGCTCATTGAAATCTTGGGTATGATCCCAATCCTCACTGGAGCCCCTTTGCACCATCTTAAAAGGCCAGAGTGGTATAAAAAGGCTCTAGAAAGGAAACCCACAGCGGCTGCCATAATGTAGACAGATCTCCAGTGCTGTCTAAATTACAACAGGGGCCTCTCCAACCCCCAAGCTCCCCAGGGTTGGGATGGTGCAATGATGGATTGAAGCCACTATGACACCTTCCTCCCACCCTGGCTGCAAGCTTTGTGCTGTGCCTCTTTGGGGCATGACAAAGAATCTCACTCTTGCGTGTAGGCTACATTTGAAGAAATTGTGTTGTAATTAATATGTTATTAATGATCATTATATCTAATTGTAATGATCATGGAGGCATTAGTCCTGGCCTCGATTTCAGAATGAGTTGAGCTGCCAGAAGGGGCTTCCAGATCATCTAGTTTGACCTCTTCAATATCACAGGCCAACGCCACCACCCAGGACCCACACACTAAACCCAACAACCAAAATGAGGCTCAAGTAAATGAAACCCACAGGAGACTAGATTATTATGTGCCCCAGGAAGAGAGTCGGAGGGACTCCTGAGGCCCCTGCAATGGCAGGGAAATGATTAAGTGAGATATACCCGGATAATCAAGGCAAGTAACCTGCACCCACAAGCTGCAGAGGAAGTCGAAAAAACCCTAGGGTCACTGCCAATCTGACCTGGGGGAAAATACTTTCACAACCCCATGTAGGGGGATTAGTGAGACCCTGAGCACGTGAGCAAGAACCAGCCAGCCTAGCCCCTGAGAGAGAGAATGCTTGGTGCCACTTCAGAGCCCCTGACTCAACCTGACCAGAGTCCCATCACCAGCCATGACCATCCTTGATGCTTCAGAGGAAGGAAATAAGAAAAAAACCTCCCAGAATGCAGAAAAATCCCTGGGTAGAAAAATCCCTTTCTGACACCGGCCAGTTGCCGTCTGAAACCTTGAAGGCTGAGCTTTAGGAAAGTATGATATAAACCAGAATTGAGCCCCAGGGCTGCTTAGTCCTGCCCCACACCATCACAAGCAATCCCATCATACAATTGCACTCATAAATTTGTCCAGCTGTCTCTTAAGTTGTTTGCCACTGTGATGTTGCACCCCCATAATGCTTTATGGAAATATGCTTATGAAAGTAAATATGACATAACTGGAATATGTTTTAAGCTAGATATGCCATGTAACATCTCTGCAAAGATTAGGATGAATATATCCAGTAGATCATATTTGTCTGCATGTATCATTTTTGTATTCGAAGTTACGAATATTGGCTATGTACTTGTTTAATGTTAAGTAGCGTCAGTGAAGCAGTTGGTCAGCTTCCTGAGAAAAGACTATTCTCAGTAAGTGCCCAAACAAGAAACACTTAAGCTAACAATGAACTTGGAGATGCCAGTCCACATCTGAGCTTTCCTGGGAATGTGGCCTGGCAGGAAAGGAACTGAGTCATGCATGGACATGTGACTTGCCCATGTGACTCCAAAACTCCATCTTGGAGCTGGATTCTGGATAGGAGAGAGGAGACGGTCTCCACCCACAAGAGAAAGTCTATTTAAGCCCCTGGGAGACCCCTCCATTTTGTCTTCAGCTGGCTCAAGAGATAGCCTCTCCACCCCCAAAGGATACCTGAAAGAAACTGGAACAAAGGACAGTTACCACAGGGGTGTGAGTGATTGCTGGACCCAGACTAGAAGGAGCCTAGTCTGTAAAAGAAGCTTATTGGAACATCTCTGAGGATGAGATTTCATCTGAAATCATTTTCTTACTGTATTACATTTAGACTTGCGTGTTTTGTTTTATTTTGCTTGGTAATTCACTTTGTTCTGTCTGTTATTACTTGGAACCACTTAAATCCTGCTTTTTGTATTTAATAAAATCACTTTTTCCTTATTAATTAACCCAGAGTATGTATTAATACCTTGGGGGGGGGGGGTCAAACAGCTGTGCATAGCTCTCTCAGTGTTATAGAGGGCGAACAATTTATGAGCTTTATGTATAAGCTTTATACAGGGTAAAATGGATTTATTTGGGATTTGGACCCCATTGGGAGCTGGGCATCTGAGTGTTGGAGACAGGAACACTTCTTAAGCTGTTTTCAGTTAAGCCAGCAGCTATTGGGGGACGTTGTTCAGACCTGGGTCTGTGTTTGTAGCAGGCTAGCATGTCTGGCACAACCAGGCAGGGTTCTGAAGTCCCAAGCTGCCAGGAAAAACGGGCTCAGAAGTAGTCTCGGCACACCAGGTGGCATTTCCCAAGGAGGTTTCTGTGATCCAACCCGTCACAGCCACAACAACTCCTATTGGAAGGTTGTTCCAGAACTTCATCCCAGTGATGGGAAGAAACCTTCTTCTAATTTCTAGCCTGAATTTGTTCATGGCCAGTTTATATCCATTTGTTCTTGGGCCAAGATTGTCCTTTAGTTTAAATAGTTCTTCACCCTCCCTGGTATTTACCCCAATGTATTTATAGAGAGCAATCATATTCCCGCTCTATCATTTTTTGGGGGATACTAAGACAAGCTCTTCCAGTCTGCTCTCATAAGATAGCCCCTCCATTCCTCTAATCATCGTCACAGCTCTTCTCTAGTCTTCTTCTGTTCTAGTTTTAATTCATCTTTCTTGAACATGGGTGACTAGAACTGTACACAGTACTCCAGGTGAGATTTTACAGGGCCTTGTACAATGGCATTAATACTTCTCTAGCTCTACTGGAAATGCCTTGCTTAAAAAAAATCCTAGGATTGCATTTGCCTTTTTCACAGCCACATCACACTGGTGGTTCATAGTCATGCTGTGATGGATCCACTCACCCAGGTCTCTCTCCTCCTCTGTCACTTCCAGCTGATAAGCCCCCAGCTTGTAGCAGAAATTCTCATTATTAGGCCTAAGTGCATGACCTTGCACTTTGCACTATTGAATTTCATCCCATTTCTGTTACTTTAGTCATCAAGGGCATCCACACATTCCTGTTTAATGTTCCGAATCCTCCTCTGTGCTGATGATGTCTCCCATCTTTGTATCAGCAAATTTCATTAGCACACTCCTACTTTTTGTGGCTAGGTAATTAATCAAAACATTGAATAAGATTGATCCCAAGACCGATCCTTGAGGAACTCTGCTAGTAACCTCTCTTTAGTCCGATAATCCACCTTTCAGCACAACCCATTGCCTTCTCCCCTTTAGCCAGTTCCTTATCCATCTTACAATGCTTCCCATCCACCCTGAATAGTGGTCCAACCTCATCCTTCTTTATGCTCTTTTTATTTATATAACTAAAAAACCCTCTAAATATTTAGTTTAATTCCCTACATTTTCTAAGCACCATGATGAAGCTTTCTTTGCTGACCAACCCCTTTTTCCGTTTCCTATAGGCTCTCTGCTTACTCTTAATTACCTTTTTGACGTGATCATTCATCCAGCTGGGTCTGGAGCCTTTTCCTACAAGTTTTTTTCTCTTTCTTGGGATGCAAATGTCAGACAGATTTTGTATAGCTGATTTGAAGAAACTCCAAGCCTCCTCCACATTGTCTTGAGCTTGTCAGTACCACTGACAACTTTAACAAATTCCCTTAATTTCCCAAAGTCTGCCATTTTGAAATAAACACAGTTGATCACCTGGTTTTGATTATCCTTCCATTTCATTTAAACTGAATCAACTCACGATCACTCGATCCAAGGTTATTTCCTCTGACCAGCTCTTCTATGATGTCCTCACCACTAACTAAACCCAAGACTAAAACTGCATGACCTCTTGTTGGTTCAATGATTTGACAAAGAAAACTGTCATCTATCACATCCAGGAATAAGTGGGCCCTATCATTATCGGAAGCTTTTATTCTCCAATTTATGTCCAGGAAGTTAGTCTCCCATTATGACCCAATTCCCAAAAGTATTTCTCTCTCTTTTAATATTAAGGAGATCTCTAGCACATCCAAGTCCAACCTGGAGTTCTATAGCAGGCCCTTAATACAATCCCAACAGAACCTCTTTTACAATCCTTCCCCAAAGTGATTTTGACCCAAACAGATTCTATTTTGTGCATACTATCACTTCTTATTTCTTTACAGTTTATTGCTTCATTGATGTACAACACTACACCATCACCTTTACTTTTATTTCTATTTCGCTTAAAGAGCACATGCCCCTCAATACCTGTATTCCAGTCATGAGTGCTATTCCACCACGTTTCTATAATCTTTGTAATATCTGGTTTTGCACCAGTAGTTCCAATTCTTCCATTTTATTACCCAGATTCCTTGCATTCATGTACAAGCATTTCAGTTGTTTCCTTCAGACCTCAACCAGTTTTCTAGCTTGGGGTATTCCATTATCCCTTACTATATCTTCCTTTAGCTGAATTTCCTGAACCTGTGTATTGAAGCCAGGTGTGGAGATTTCACATGTCTCTCCCAACCTTCTCCGCTCATCTGCTAGTTTAAAGACCTTCTTATCAGTTGTGCCAACCTTTATCCCAGAAGGTTAATACCCCAGATAATCAAGTAGAGTAGATCAGTCAAGAAGAGTGTTCTTTCCTTAAATGTCTCCCACTGGTCACTCATCCCAAATCCTTCCTCATAGCACCAATCCTTGAACCAACTATTAATTTTCATTATCTTGTTATGCCTTTGCCCAGCTTCTCTAGGAACTGGGAGTATTCTGCTGAAAATCATGTGAGCTTCCACTTCTTTAAGCATCTCACCTAGCTGAGTGTAGTCATCCTTGATCCATTCCAATGGGAATCCAGCAGGACTATCATTCATCCCAACATACAGCAGAATCGGGGGATTTTTGCCCATTCCCATCAGGATCCTCTTCAGCCTCACATCCACATCTTGTGTCCTTGCTCCTACAAGATAGCAGACTCTGCTGTTTTCTGGATCTGGTCTGGTGACAGGCCTGTTGATTCTTTTGAGTCTGGAGCCCCCAGTCACCTAAACCTGTCTCTTCCTGATGTTGATATAAATCTGTTTTATGTTCTTTTTTGCAGTCCCATCCTCATTTTCCTTAGGCTCTGGTCCCTGGTTATCTCCATCATTTCTTTCTCTCTCCTGCAGGGACTGGCTTCTCTTCTTTTCTTCCTTGCCACCCCATCCTCTGCCTGTTTCTCCTTCTCATTCCCCAGTACAATAAATCTATAACTCAATTCAATTTTACCACTACTTGCTGGTCTCTTCCTCTGCTTTGTCCTTGTGGTCACATTCTTCCATATCTGCTTCCTCTTCTGGCAGTCGTCCTTCCAACTTCTGTTAGTCATATTTTTCTGTTTATATTAGAAATTTTGAATATAATTGGAATAACAATAATACTGACCTCATAGGACAGGCCAATTAATTGCTGTTTGTAGAGCACAATAAGACCTTTTAAGGAAGATGCCATATGCAAGACCCTGTCTTGCAAGGTGATGAGCACTACCTGAAAAGTACTAGGTGCCCTCAACTTTCTTTGTATTCTTTGTGAGTTGAGAATGCTCAGCACTTCATGGGAGGTTCTCAGCATTCTGAAGAATAGGGCCATAAATGCATGGTACTCTTAAAATGCCTTTTTGGGGAAAAGAGCACACCGGTATCCCAGATCAATTTAGTGGGATCCTGATCATCACCCTGGACATTTGCCATTACTGGCTAAGAAAATCATTAAAGGCCTAATCCTGAGATGTTGGAGTGAATGGGAGTTTTCCCTTTGATTTAAGTGGGAGCAGTAGCAAGCCTTCATGTCATAGCAGCATTTGAATAGCGACACACATTTCACTGCTGCTAGCTGAAGAAGGTGGGCTGAAAGGGGAGCATACATCACTTTTTAAATTCCATTTCGAGCACTGGTTAATGGCGTGGCTATGATTAAGTCCTCCCAGCTATTTCTGTTCCAATATGTTCTGCCAAATGACAATGTCACATATTCAATGAATGCAGAAATTTTTTTTATCAGTGGATTAAAATGTTATTAGCAACACCAACAACTTGAATCCTAGTCAATTTTTTTAAAAAAATGAATAATAAAATAGTTTCAGGTGCAATGTCTGCTTGTGAATTCTCCTGTCAATTTTTGTGGTTTTCCTATTTTAAAAAAAGGTTTTGCTTTCTTCTGTTGCTGTCTGAAAGACCCACCACAAACAGCAGGCGCAAATGACTATACACAAAAGCCAAAATCCTCAAAAGTATTTAGGTGCTTAACTCTCATTGAAATCAAAGGGAGTTAGGCCTCTAAACTCCTTTGAGGATCTGGGCCAAAGTGCTGGCCAAATGCACAAAGTAAACAATCTGAGCAAATATTTTCCTGGTCAGTTGTAGTCAGTACAGTGGTTACTTGTGAAATAGTAGGTGCATCCCAATATACATTGGGGAAACAGGGACAGATTCTGATCTCTTTCCAGTGTTTTCCCCAGGAATTGAAATTAGGGGTGGGAGTGTTCAAATTTACAGGGGGCCGGGGGTGTCAGGGCCGATAAGGGGTGAGACCGTGAGGATGAAGGTGGGCTGTATGGCACCACAGTAAAAACTGAAAAATGTTTCATGACCATTTTATTAAATTTTAAAATTATCACACAAATTAAAGTTGGCTACTCAAGCTTTCTATGAAGCACTACATCTACATCCTTCTTGGTTTCTTGTTATAATTTTGCATAACTCTGTTAATGAACTTCTTGAATGCAATGCATTCATCTTTGGTGGCTTCTCATGTGTCCAGTACTTCCATTCCTTCCACTGATATGCTCATTAGTTCATTCACACGATCAGGTAGAAGGCGACTTCTTTCAAAACACAAAATTCTATTCAATGATGAAAAAGAACGCTCAGCTGTAGCTGTTGTGACTGGGAGTAGCAAGAGATGAATTCCTACTTCTTTCAGCCCAGGAAACAGCATAAAGATCGGGTCGAGCCATTAGTGATGATAAAAAAGAAGTTGAAGTCGAATCTTCATTCATTAGTCATATGATATTCCACTCTGTGTTCAAATTCTCTATTCTGTCCTGAGAACATGGCAGCCCCATTGCTGGTAGTGCCTCACTCCACTCAACTGTCAGTGTTTTATAAGACAGGGATCTGTAAAAGCTACGTAGAGGTTGAGTAGAATCTAGAAGTCTCTGTTATAGATTTTTAAGAATCAAGTCTGTGTACTTTTTCAGTTGTCTTAAACACTTCTTGTCCCCTTCACTTAAGGATTCAATATAAATGCCTTCATTAGTCAACTTCTGGACTGAAGTCTTTGCTTCTTCCAGTACTTTTTCAATGGATAGCTCTCTGATTGATCCAAATGTAGCTTCTGGACAAGCTTTGCTGGACAAAGATCTACTACTGTTGTAGCAGATGCCTGGATGGCATTGTTTTATTACCCAAGTGGTTTCAACAGTAGACTTACAAGAGAGAGAATGGCAATAGTCTTCTCTGAATGTAGTAGCAAAAATAATCCACCAGCCTCACTACTTAGATCCATCCCATCTTGGTAGATGCTTTCCAAAGCCAGTAATAATGGCTGGAGTAATTTTAAGACAACAGCCAAGGATCGCTCATGAGAAAGCCAGAGGGTTTTCCCAGGTTGAACTAATTTGAACTTCAATCCCAGTGTATCTTCTATGTTTTCCAAGATATTCAGTCTTTTTGGACTCTTGCTGAAAAAAGAATATAATGAAGACATTAAATTTCTAGCTTTTTAAAATGTCTTTTGAAGAGTCTGCAGCTCATACTAGTGCCAGTTGGAGTACATGGCCTCTGCAGTGTGTATGGGAGAGACTAGGGTTACACTTTTCTCTGACCAAAGCTTGTGCTTCACCATGTCTTCCAGAGAAGTTTGCAGATCCATCAAATGTACAAGCAGACATCTGTTTGGGGTCCAATTGACAAGCATTTAACTCTTCTAAGATGTGGGTTGTCACAGATGCAGCCAATCTGTCTTCTATAACTTGAACATCTAGAAATGCATCTACTGGCCTACCGCTGACATCAAGATAATGTACACAATGACTTAATACTTGATGACCATTTGCATTGGTGCATTCATCAGCCATGTATGCAAATTCTTTTAATGTGGTGAGAGGGTTCTTCACTTTTTCAACTGTTGAGTCTTTCACGGTTGCAGCACATGCGTCTAGCCAGTCAGTTGAGTTTCTTGCAGAAAGACAGTGAGCATTTGCTGGTCTTGTTCGGAACAAGTATTCAACTTCAGGATGAACAAGTGAAAATGCACTTAACATTGGCCTCCAGTTTGTAGCGTGTGGTATCTCTTGCCTAAATTGAAAGTATGATGCCACAGCCATGTTTGTTCGCATGAACTGTGTTGTGTCTCCAGCATTCTTAATAGCCTCTTTAACACTCACCGGTGTTGTCCTTGGTCAGTGGAGGCTCAGAGTTCAGAGGTGCTTTCACATGAGTTCACCTCCCAGGTGGGGGACAAGAAGGCACCTTGCTCATTCCTCCAGCTGCTCACTGTTCACTCTGGCCACTCTTGTTCATTGTGCCACCATTCACTCCATCGCTCTGTTGCCAATGGCCCTGCGCCGTCACCTTCTGCTGCCACCTGCCACTGTGACCTCTGCGAGTTGGTCTCTTAAGGTTCCACCCAGCTCTCAGTGATTTCAGCTGAGCTCTCAGTGGGGGAACCTCGGTGCTAGTGCAGACTGGGCCGTCTCTTCCACAGAAACACTGTCCCACAGCAGGTCTAAGCACGTAGACCTGATTATCAGTGATTTCAGCTGTAGTGATCACTTAACGCAACAAAAGACTATCTATGGAGCCTAATCAGCTCTGTCTTTAACCAGTGGAGAGGGGCAGGTCTATTAGTACTTGTGACTCAGGCAGACCATCAAGCAAAACACCCGTCCCCACCCTCTCTCTTGATGCCATCAATCAGCACAGGCTGAGTACAGTTCTACTGCCCTTTACTCCTACAATAAGAATAATAAAATTTCTTTACCCCCCACATTCAAGTGATTTGTAACCCAACCCCAGCCAAAATCTATCACTCTGTTTGCTGGATACCTAGGTAGATTAGGTGTGAATGTAAATACAATCTGGTCCTGAAGCCTTTTCCCCCAGGCCCAAGCTCATCACTAGCTGTCAGGGAGAGCTCATTTAGACTTTGCTTACAAATCATAATTTGAAATTATTAGGTTGGCCAACATCACCAAAATGAATGCACTGACATGGTCATAAAAACAACAGCAGTATAAGGAAGCTAGTCTATGTTCATACCTTTCAAATCTATTATACTTTTTCAGATATACATATTTAATACACACTTTAAAAGCATATAAAGTGTATGATAAATGTTTCAATTTCAATTTAAATTTCCACACAATCACTAAATTGGCAACACTGCATGTAACTAGTTCACAAAACTGCGGGGGGGTGGGGAGAGGAAATTCAGGGGTGGTGTAGGGAAATCCTTTTCTCTTTCCTCACCTTCAGAAGTACTTGACTCCAAGAATAGACCCACTTAGACAGGACTCTTTGAGGAGTAAGGTTCTGTATGCTGGTGGACTCAATAACCAACCTGGGGAAAATAATTGGCCATACCTATATCAGTTCATAGCCCTGGTCTCAGGGCTCTGTTTATTCTCCAACACAAAAAAAGGAAATATGGAGTGAAAACAAAGTGACAGTCCTGTTGCCAACCCCCTAATCTCTGGCAGTTTAGTAGTCGAGGCCTCCACCCAGGCTACAGGTGTTCACAGGGCCTCTCAGGCCCTCACAGTCCTGCTACAGTTACAGGAGATGTTCTCCCAGCTCTCTCCTGGTCCCAAGCTCCCCCATGGAGCTAAGACCCACATCTATATCTCCTAGCTAGGATTCATCAGACCTAATCACCTGATGCTGCCCAGCTGAGTCGGATGATATGGACTCCTCTGCAGAATCAGGCAGGCTGCTTCCCAAACCCCTTGGTCCTAAAAGGGGCAGACCACCCTGTTACAGTACTATTCAGGGTGAGTAAAAACATCAGCATCTGGCTCAAAGAAAACAGTAAAAATTGCTTTAAAGGAATCATAATTAACTACAGAGTGAACAATTTGTTTTACTGCCAAATTACAGTTTAATTTCATTCTACACAGATACCATGTACCATGATCCCAAGACCATAATCTTTAGACCATAAGAAAATGGAAGTACTGTACATCTCTCAGATGAAGTGAAAAACAATAGAAACATGTCTAAAAGGTTAAAAGCAGACAGTCGTTACATTGACAGAACAGGAACCTAAGAAAAGCTTACGGACAAGTTTACACCTTCAGCACTGTTAGCTTTTCACAACTTCTAGCCTGTTTCGTTTGCAGCTGATAAAGAAATTATCTCAGACAGAAAGCTAGTCAATTTTATCCAGTACATCACAAGAACATCTTTTTGTGCCTAATACCTTTGGTGGCTGGAAGACGTACAGATGAAGATGATGATGCAACAATTTAATAAATTACATGTGAGTAAATGCCCAATATTTATATATAGTAAAAAAAATGGATACATACATCTCAAGGAATATAAACAGTTAAAATATTAACTATAAGCTGAATATATTTAAAGTAAAATAATAAGTGGAAGGGGAAAAAATAAGCTACAGACATCGTCATAATACCAGAAGCCACAGATTTTTTTAAATAAACATTACCCCATTTCAGCAAAGGCGATCACTGCACTTTTGAGACTAATATTTGTACTTTAAAGTGACCTGTCCAACACCAACACCAACCCCCTGTTTATTCAGAACTAAAATGATTTTGTATTAAGATGGTTACTGAGAGGTAAACGGAGATGTGACATGGCCAACAAAGCATGACTAATCTATCATTTTGAAAGGCTTCGCACTCATCATATTCAAATACTGAATGCCAAATTTAAGAGGGTCTCATGCAAAATCCAGCTATAAGAATTCATCACAAAATGTTCCCAAATGATGAAAAGTTAAACTTGTTTTTTTAAATAACTGACAGATGTCCATCTGTGAACGGGACAGAAATCAACACTGAAAGTTAGAGATGTATGTTTTCCAACTGATTTTCTGTTACCTTCTAGCTCACACTAACAATCAATATGTAATATTCCCCGAAGCTACAGTGGAGGGCAGTGAATGACAGCTGGAGCATCTGCCTAGCTAGATTAATATCAGAGCTAGTACAACTAACTTTCTATTGTTGCTTAATGGGAAGAAAAAACTAATCACAAAAACAAATTCCTATTATGAAGCAATAGAATCCTTCTGATGTACAACATAGTTTTATATTTATAATATATTTATACTGACTATGATCTCAGTAATGCTGTCATGACAATGTGTCTCAGTGGTCTTCTATTTTAAAGTAATTGTCCTAATTGCCTGTAGCATGCAAAGCTTGGAAGAACCAGAAATTCACAGTAAGTAGTACAATTTGATTATGCATCTTCTGCCATCCTAAAATTAACCAGAGTACTGAAGACTGTTTGCTTATTTTGCCTATATAATTGACAAAAGTTATGGTTCTGTATACTGTACATTCATAGCAGGATCCCATCTCCATGTGGCACCAATAGGAAGGATCAGGTTACCAACTTTCCACCAGAGTACACTTTCTAGGGTCTAATGTAATAGACCTGCAAACAATTGTTTCTAGCTTGAAGTGCAGTGGATCGAGATTTGGTGCAATTCTTCTCTCTGTCTCTCAAGAGATTCTTTTGCTAGCGCATTTTGTAGTCATTAGATACAGACGTTTCGCACAGCTGTCCTTTAAAATCCAAGTCTACTGTGAAATCCAGGTCACGCTGTAATGAAGATTTAGACGTAACATGTAAGTAAGACTATAAGTAGTTTTGTGTGCAAATTTGATTATCTTTACTCAACCTAGGAAAGAATGCAGACTCAGAAAGACATGCACATAGTGTTCTTTTTACCAATGAAGTATGAGAATAAATGGCCCAACAGCATTCATTGGGTAACCTACAGCAGTGGAAGCTTTGTACATTCTTCTCAGAGGTTTCTTTACAGGCTTGTTGGAAATTTACCAAAATAGCTGTTCTGGAATAACTATTCTAGAACAGTTATAAACCCCTATGTGGGGACACTTATTCTGGAAAAGGAGTGGGTTTTTTTTTCCAATTTAGCTTAATCCACTTCCAAATGAAATTCCAATTTTCCATCAAAAATAGTTTTAATGGAATATTTTTGGCCCGCCCTATCATGGACTAGCCCAACACCCACTGAAGTCAATGGGAGTTTTTCCAGTCCCTTCACTCTGTTTTGGATTAGGCTATAAGAGTCACATTTTCAAAAGAGTTCAGCATCCACAATTGGGGCCAGATTTTCAAACCACGCTCCGCTCCCAGTTTAGCACCCAGCTGAGGTAGGAAATTACGAAAGCACTCAGCAGTCAGCAGCTGCCACTGAGAAAAATGGGACCTGCTGGCTGCTGAGATTATTTGAGAATTGGATAATTTAAGTTAGTCGCCTATATGCGAGCTGAGTGCATATGAGAATGTGCAACCCCTTACCTAGGGGCCCAACTGGGAGCGGCCCGATGTTCAGTTCTTGTGAAAATATGGCCCAACATGCATAACTGAAATAATTATGCCTGATCACCCACCGTTGAAAGCAATGGGAACTTTATCACTGATTTCAATGGCAGTAGAAACATGGCCTTCCTGCTTATGTCACAAAGTGAGAGCCATACACCATACAGAATACACTGTACAGCTGACTTGACACTGCATTTGGAACCTTCCTTTTTTTCCTCCATGCTGATTTTTTTTTGCAATTTTAGCAGTGCAACATTAGCATTGTACAAACATAGTTATCTGCATCCGAATTCAGTGAGGTTATGAACCGACTACCTGCGACTGGTCATGAGTTCAGACCCTTTAACAGGCTCACTCTGTTTACTCTTGTGTATGGTCCATCTAGCATTACGGCCACAAATCAGAACCAAGGAAGCCGACCTACCACATTTTTTGCATTTGGTTTCATGGATATAGTTCCATAGATTTCTTCGCCTCTTCTCACAGTTAGGTAGTCCTCTAAGTAGAAGACCGTTTGCTTCCAGTGGGTATATGGAGCATCAGGGGCTACAAAACAGATGTTGGCATTTATATGAATTCGGCATTTGTGTCTGTTCTATGAACAGAACATTAGACTTTGAAATATTGGAAAAAATCCCCTTCTCATGGCAGATTTCAACTCAGATACTATGACACTTGTACGGCTCCCACTTACCGTAGTGTAATTTCACTAACTTGGGTGGACTTACTCCGAATTTACATTGGATTTACATTGGTGTTAGTTGGAAGTGAATCAGACCTCACTTATAGTGCCTTTTACTTAAAGCTCTCAGAGCACTTACAAGAAAGATAAGTATCATTATGCAATTTTCAAGGTGGGATAACTAAGGCACACAGAGGCTAAGGGCTTGTCTTCACTACCACGCTACATTGGCGCAGCTGCAGTGCTGCAGGTTTGCCGTGACATTATCGGGGATACTGTTCCTGATGGCTTGTAGTCCATTACAGACCTAAAAGTTGCAATTCTTCAACAAAAACACTTCAAAAACAGACTCCAATGAGAGACTGCTGAATTGGAATTAATTTGCAAAGTGGACACAATTAACTTAGGCTTGAATAAAGACTGGGAGTGGATGGGTCATTACACAAAGTAAAACTATTTCCCCATGTTTATTCCCCTCCCCACCCCGTTCCTCACATATTTTTGTCAACTGCTGGAAATGGCCCACCTTGATTATCACTACAAAAGGGTGGTTCCCCTCTCCTTGCCCTCCCCCCCACTGGTAATAGCTCACCTTGTTCATTCTTGTTACAGTCTGTATGGTAACACCCATTGTTTCATGTTCTCTATGTATATAAAATCTCCCCACAGTATTTTCAACTGCACGCATCCGATGAAGTGAGCTGTAGCTCACGAAAGCTTATGCTCAAATAATTTGTTCGTCTCTAAGGTGCCACAAGTACTCCTTTTCTTTTTGTGAATATTCTCAGAGATTTAGAATTCTCTCCTGTTCCCAAAGCAGTTTACACTGAATGACTATATGCCGATATGTGATTCAAAGCTTATCTGTTACAGGGTGTCCTTTAAGATGATTCAATATCTCAACCATTTTGATTTATTAATTTCACACACACATCCTTCTAATGTATTGATGGATCTTCTTTCTACCCATCAATTTATTGATGGATCTTCTTTCTACACTTTCTACACTGCACTAGAGGCCGGACCTTGCAACCTGCCCCCTTTGAACTCCATTGGCTTTGAGGGACTGATGGACCTGGCCCTTACTCATTCCACTGTCCATATCTTCCCCCTGAAAACTTCAACAGAATGTGTTTGTCTTCCTTTCCCCTTTTGCATTTCCTGTATGGTTTTGAAATGTTATTTTCAGATCTTTTGAGAAGCCCCTTGTGAACCTGCACTGGCTCCTTTTTATTTCTTGCATTCTTCTAGTTCAGGGAGTCTGCTGCACCTCTAGGCCCTGATCCAAAGTCCATTAAATTCAACAGATCTTATTAACTTCCTTGAGATTGGGAGCAGACTTTCTCTTAGGCTTCTTCCATACTGATGGATTTGAATATTTCCTGCTATTGCATTTTACTCTCTGTAAGGGTAAAATTTTCAAAATTGCTTAAGCCCAGACCCTCAAATGTACTTAGGCACCTAACTCCCATTGATTTCACAAATCTAGACCTTCAGAGCCTAAGTCTCACTGAATTTCAAAACGTTTAGACTCCTAAGTCAGTTTTGAAAATGGAACTCGGGCTCCTAAGTCACTTGGGCACTTTTGAACATTTTACCCTAGATTTTTTGATTTCCCAAGTTTGCATTCATAACTCTGATATCCTTGTACGGCATTACTTGATGATTTCCATGAACACATTCCTTACTAGGACAACTATCTGGGTTCTTGGGCAAGTCACTTAACTGAGTCTTAATTAATATTTCCTTTCTCTCACTCTGTTTCTCTTGTCTATTTACACTGTCCAATTTTGCAGCAGAGACTGCCTTTTACTCCCAATCACAATAGTACCTACAGACCCCAGTGAGGCTATGTCTACACTGCCCCACCATTCAGACTACAGGGGTGTGTTGCACTATAACTCCCCCTGCTGGACACTGCAGTTCCAACCAAACGGTTCCTATTTTGCATTACTGTAGTCCTCTTTCAAGAGGACTATGTTAATGCGAACTAGGAACCTTTTAGTTCACACAGGTAGTGTCCACAGGGGAGTTACAGCAATGCACTTTGGTGCGCATTCCTATTCACACCCTCATAGGCTGAACTGCAGGCCAGGGCACTGAGATGCCTTGAGATGTCTATATAATACCTAGCACACTGGGGCCCTGGTCTCAAGTTGTGGCCCCTACGCACTAAAATAACCGATCCCATGAGTCTGTTGGTACCATTTTAAGACCCACCTTTCCTCCCAGCTCATTAGCCTCATGGCTAATAAAACAATCAAATCTAATGCGAAAAGCATTCTCACTTCCTCCATCATTACATCTATTTTAATCTCCCACTTCCATGGAACTAAAATACAATGTCCTGCTTCTTCCTATTAGCTCTCATGGGACCCACAGATCTCTCTCTCTTCTCACATACTACAGTGTAAATCAGGAGTAACTGAAGTCAATGGAGCTACACTGGTGTGAGAGGAGAATCAGATCCAGAGAATAAATTACCAACCAAAGGATGGGAGCAAAGAGCATGGATGAACAGGAATGTAATGTGAAAATCTACAATAAAAAAAGGCTGGCATATGGAGCTAAATGCCCTTTTCCTGCTCCTTACTTTTCTTACACAGATTATCTACAGATGCTGCCTCTCTGAAATACTGTGCTTGTAAATGTGTTTTATGCATTGTAATCAAGAGGTCTGATTCTGCTGTCACACTGATTTTACCTAGTATAATTCTGTCGATTTCAATCCAATCACTCCTTATTTACCTCGGTATGAGAGGAGAAGGGCCAATGGGTCTGTGGAAGTGTGAAAGATGATCTTCCAAAGTAAATGAGTCATATAAACCATAGCAATATTTTTCACATGTATTTTTAAAACAATAAAAATGTTTTTCAGACTTGTATGTGATACTGTATTTAAGGACACCCCCCCCCCCCCCAAAGCCATTCCACTGAAAGCTGAAAACAGCAGAAAATGCCACGGGGGGTATTTATAAAAAGAAAACAAAAAGAGAGAGAGAGAAATTTTTTCTCTGGTAAATGAGTCTTCGTGTTTCTTGGTGAGCCTGGGTCAATAACACCAGGCAGAGATGAGAGACACTTAAGAATTCAGGAGTCTTTTTGCATGTCTATCAGTTGGTTCATAGCAGCCAGCTTCTCTCTTTCTGCTAAGAAGAGTCAATTTAAATTGCTGTTTGCTGGAGACAGTGATATGTGTTCAGTGTGCTCTTCATAGTAAAAATGCAACAGTCTGTGACAAGCCAAATTGAGTTTCTTCCAGTATTATTATCATGCATTCACTGAGATCACATTAACATAATCAAACTCATGACATGATGGGAAAGATGCTGAGACCTGGTCTGCTCACAGATTTTGTACCAGTACAACAATTTTGCTTAGGGGTGCAATTTTTTTTTTATTTAGCTAAAATGGTTGTACCACCACAACCCTGAGTGTGGTTCTAATTATACCAGTAAAAATGTGGCTTATATCAGGAGAGCTTTCCCTTCTCTTACGGGAATATGTCACTATATGCACCTTTATACTAGTATCTATACCGGGGTGGGCAAACTTTTTGGCCCAAGGGCCACATCTGGGGATAGAGATTGTATGGCGGGCCATGAGTGCTCACAAAATTGGGGCTGGGGTGCAGGAGGGGCTGAGGGCTCTGGTTGGGGGTGTGGGCTCTGGGGTGGGGCCAGAAATGAGGAGTTCAGGGTGCAGGAAGGAGCTCTGGGCTGGAGCGGGGGAATGGGGTGCGGGGTGTGTGTGTGAGGCCTCTAGCTGGGGGTGCGGGCTCTGGGGTGGGGCTGGGGATGAGGGGTTTGGGATGCAGGAGGGTGCTCCAGGCTGAGATCGAGGGGTTCGGAGGGAGGGAGGGGGATCAGGACTGGGGCAGGAGGTTGGGGCATGGGGAGAGGTTGGGGCAGGGGTGCAGGCTCCGGGTGGCTCTTACCTCAAGCAGGACCATGCCACTGCTTCCGGAAGCCGCGTGGAATGGTCCCCGACCCTGCTCCTCAGCTGGAGCACTGGAGCGGTACAAGCCCCAGACCCTGCTCCCCAGCGGGAGCTCGAGGGTCAGATTAAAATGGCTGGCAGGCCAGATCCGGCCTGTGGCTGTAGTTTGCCCACCCCTAATGGGGGTTGACCCGCTTAACTATATTGTTATAATTAAAATGGTAGAAGGTATGTGTATAGCAGAGCTGGGTGGGAAATAATTCTCACTTAAAGGGAAAACTATCATGATTTTGAATAATTTTGCGTCCTAAATAGGGATGAAATGTAAATCTCTCTAAAGTTTTCACAAACAGACAATCCAAACTTTTTTTGGATTGGATCAATCAAAATTCAATTCATTTCCATAATTTAAAAACATTTCATTTTGATTTCAACTTTTTTGTTATTATTTTTTACCTTTCTTTAGTATGAATTAACTACAACTTTGAAACAAAAAGTCATTTTGAAGAAAAAACAAACCTTATTGTTTACAAAATGTCAAAATGCAACATTTCAACAATTTTGAAATGTTTATTTATTTATTTTCAAAGTGTTTTTGAAGTGGGAGATTTCTCAAAACCATTTGTCAAAAACGACTTTCTACAAATCAGCCTTTTGTGATGAAAAATGTTTCATCAGAAAATTCGCAACCAGCTCTAGTGTGTAGACAAGTCCTAAGTTATGTAGTAACTCTTCCTCTGACAGCTTCCCACACTCATTAGACTAGTTGGATGCTGCCACATGCATGAGTTTGGATCTAGATCCATGCCAAAGGATCTTAATTAATCTCTTCTCTGTTTGATTTGTCTCTGGTAAAATTTCTAAATGGAAACATTTTAGGGCCAAATAAAGTCTGACCCGGCACAGATGCGCTCTGGGGAAAGAGTGCAGGGACTTCCAATCATCCGTAATGTTCCTTAGAGAAGATTGACATAATTTGACCGTCTGTGCTCCCTGAGCTGAGGAGACTGGTGTGTCTGAATATATGGAGGCATGTAGTCATTGATGCGCAAATCTATCAGGCAAATATCAGCCTATTCACCCATTTTAAAAAAAATGTATAATAATGATGTGCCAAATACCTAAATGAGGCTAATCAGCATAGCTCTATTGATGTCTGTGGTTCTCTGCCAATGTACACCAATTGAGGAGCTGGACTAGTGTCTCTAGTTAATGCAAATTTTTCACACACACAAACACACACACACACACACACTCCATTATCATTGGGCCACATTTAAATTTGCACTAAGGTTCCTTTGCTCTGCTCTGGTTATAAGTGACATTTATATTAGGGATGTTGAAAAATTTATGTCAAAACTATTTTTTGACAGAAAATTGGTTTTTTGACGAAACAATTTTTCAGAAGTGTCTGATTTTTTTTATTGTAATTCAAAAAAAATTAATAACGAAAAAGCAAAAAAAAAGTGTTCAGTTGAAAACTAAAATATTTTTATTTGGGTATGCCACTGAGGTGCCTCATGGAAGTCGTAGTTCAGTAGCTTCATGTGGCTATTCTCCACTATGGTTCAGGCTATGCAGCCAGACTTCATTATCCCATGATGCCACGCCTGCTGTCACCAAGAGGTGAAATCCTGGTGCATCATCGGAGATGTAGTGAGACCTGACAATTCACACTATAGAGGAGAATGGGTGCACGAGGCACTCAAACTACAACTCCCATGAGACACCACATTGGCATTTCAGAATCGAATTCAGCTTTTCAACATAATATTTTGATTTTTCACCAAAAAGTCAAAATTTTCTGGTGGGGTGGGCATTTTCTGACAAGATCTAAGTTACATCCACTTTAAGGCCTGCCACAGCTGCATAATGGTGTCTCAGTGCAAATGACAATCTGGCCCAATGATATTTTGGTATCCTGTCCCTTTAAATACAGTCAGTCAATTATTTGATTTTTTTTTTAAAAAACAAGTTATACTGGCTAGGGCAAGACCGTGAACTCCTTACTCACTTTGGCGAGCAGTTGTTCACAAGAATAGGGCTGTTCATCAATGTGAATAAAGGATTCACATTCTCGCCTTCAGGATTATCACACAATGGAGCTGTGGCAATAAGGAGATAGTGTACCTGTTGAAAATCCCATTTTCTTGTGGCACTTTGTAAATTCAATATTAAAATAGGTGACCAAGGCATGAATGTAATCGTTGCGCTGAATTTGGAGGCAGAACGCAGATGTAAAAGCCAGTTCTTCAGTCTTCACTGTATAAATATCCACTTCCTGCATTGAGGAAAAAGAGTAAGCCATTTACATAACAGAAGTCTGTATGTGTTGAGTTGTCTTGACTAGACTAGGTGAGAGGATCTGTTTAACATGTTGAGTGATGTATTTAAACATTTTATTTATTGCTCAGCAATGTAGGCTACAAGCGGCCCATTGCTCTGTAAGAAATCAATGGCATGTTTGAGAAGAATAGCATCCACGAAATCAGCAAATGACCCAGAAGGGGGATCTTACAACCAGGCAGCCAGCCAAATAACTCACTAGCTCAGCAGAGAACAATGGAGAGGCCAACCAGTGAAAGGGAATTTGCCCTGGGGGGGTTGCAGTAGTTAGAGAGAAACAAGGTAAGAAAATATGCTTTGAAATATGGAGAAAAAGTAGAAGAGGGAGCCTTCAGGGCCCAATTGCGAGACCCTTACTCTCTCGTGTAATTATTACTCAGCATGAGGAAGGGTGGCAGAATTGGACCCTTAATAACCAGCAGAGGACAGTTAATATTACTGTAGGAGTGGGCATAAGCCTTAGGGGTTGGACAGAAATCGGACTTTGGACTTAAAAAAAGGAGGCAGGGCCATGAAAGCTGGCAGCAGAGACAGCAAGAAAATTAAGCCATAACACATCTGTTTACCTGGGTCAGGCCTGAGAGGAGATGGAAGGAGTTTTCATCACTTGTAAGAACTGCACACAGATATATAGCTGAGTGAATAATGCAGAAAATATGCCATGAATATTCATTTGAATTTTTAAATTTATTTGCTTCGGCCATGTCTGGACACATTGTAATGAACAACCCAGCATTGGCAGGGTTGTGAGTAAGATGAGTTCATAGACTTTGCTACCTCTAATTTCTACTTGGCAACATGGTTAAATTTGTTGATGTCTAAGGCCTCTTCTATGAATTTTGATTCGTAAGGGCATCTTTTTTCACTTTTGGATCCTCTTCACAGAAGGGAATATGCATTAGCTGTGTAGAGCCAAATAAACAGAACCTCCAAAGTAAGTGACATGGTCCCACTTCCCCCGATCATGCTTTCTGACCTTGTATCAAAGAATGGATTCCAAAATATTAGGCACAGGATTTTTTTAGACCACAGAAGAAAATTATCTAAATATTAATATGGCTTGAATGTGGCATTCAACAACAAAGATGCAGTCTCCAAGACAGTGTGCTTATGTTGATGCTCAAATCAGATCTCACGCTTCAGGGCATAAGCTGATTGCCTCAGGAATCGGGATGAATTCTCCCCACGCATGTACAGCATTGCACAGTTGTTTGGGATGCTGTATTATGCATGTTCATTGTTTTCCTCAGAGGCATTAAATACTGGACACTGTGAGAGGCAGGATACAAGGCTTGGTGTACCATTGGTTATATCTGATGGTATGGGATAGCCTATATTTCAAATGGTGCATTTAATTATATCCCTGTAAGTACATCTGCCTTCACTTCCTCTTTTGTTGGTGACCAGGTGCAACTATTTGGTAATGAGTCCAATACACCACTTCATATCAAAAGGAGGAAAATCAATTTCAACATTAAAATAAAGAAAAAGACAGAAACAGTTCATGCATTCTGAGACAAAGTTTGTTCTACGCTACGGAAGTCTGAAAAGGAAACATATGGGCTAGATTCTCTTCTCCATTACATCAGTGTAAACCTGGAGTAACTGGATTGACTGAAGCGGAATCACTCTGGATTTATATCAGTATAATGGAGATCAGAATCTTGCACATTTATACAGAATACAATTCTATATTTTGTCAAGAATGCTCAATAATATAGGAGAGGCATAGTAAGACAAACAGAGACAGACTCAGCTATTATTCAGAAATGGATTTCTTTGCATTGACCACACAATTCATAGGTTTTTCCAAGAGGATGAAAACATAGGGTAAGAGGGCCTGCATCTTTAACAACAGAGCTCTAGTTTTGGCTTAATATATTGGAGATATTGTTTAGGAACAGTTCAACCATATGAAGAATGTATTCTGTTTCCAAGGTCATGGAGTATCTGCCATGTGGAGGCATTGAATTATCTGTCACATGTTTATAAGTGGTATAAATGAAAACTGCCTGACTGCTTTAAAGTGCAGTACTTCTCTGAAAAGTTATTCTGCATAGAAGGCATTGCAGAGGTTCTGCGTTTATTGTCTCTTAATAATGCCTTTCCAAATATGATTAATCTGCAAGTAAAAATATTTTTTAACTGCCATCCCTGCAAACCCACCTGCGATGTCTTTCTCCCTTATTATTACAGGGTACTGATGGCTTTCACCCAAAAAGAAGTAGCAATTTTGGATGCATCAATTTTTGAGTGTCTGACTTGAGACAACTTTAAGGGTCTGATTTGCAGAGAGTGCTGAGCATCTGCTCTGTGTAAATCAGACCCTAAAAAGGGTCTCCAGGGGGGACCCAAAAACTTAGGCACCCAAAACAACTAATCACTTTTCAAAATCTTGGCCAAAGACTCTGCAAGCCAAATTGAGCCTTCAGTGACAGCTGCAGTTCCATTGTCTTCAGTGGATTTGCAGATGTAACTGACTGGAACGTAGCATAAATTTTTTGTTGTTGTTGTTGAAGAAAGACTAGAATGCAGCTCCCCCTCTCTGAGCTGCATTGGCTCTGCAGGGTGAAGCAGAATCAAAATCAATAAAAAAAATTATTTTGTCAGCAAAGTTAGTAAAAATGTCTCTGGAAATCTACAGGGAACAAAAATACTGGTAAGCGGGTGCCAATTTTACAGTCATTTTTTCAGAGCAGAACCATACTTTAATTTGCCATGCAGAGTAGGAGATTAAAAAAAAAACTGGTATTGATTAATTTGTACAATTTTGTACTGACTCAATCCCTGTTCTTAACCTCCATTTCAGCTGCCACAAATTCCTATACTAGATGTGTGTCCTGCTTCTCAGCCAAAATCCCAGGTGGCTGAATGCTAATTTTGCATAAAATTAGATGGAAAAGTCATGCTCCTCCACATTTCTCTCCAAATTATTCAAAAATGGGGCATAATTGAGCACAAGGCTGGTCCAAGAGCCCTTAATTGTAATAAAGTGTTAAACTGAGAAACAGTAAGAGTGATAAACACAGCAGCTAACTACCTCGGATCAGACTGTGGCTGGGGGCCTGTGGAGAAGCACAGAGGGGAATAGGGGCATAAGGAACCTCCCCTGCTATGTGTCCCACTCAGTTCTTGTATGCAGGAGTGTGGAAGATTTGGTTTCTGCCACAAGTGGCACTAGTCACCTCAAGAGTGCGTGATGGGTGTGAGAGTAATTAGAGGGGAAGGAGCAGGAATCACCCTCCCAAACTTTCAGCTTGGAGAGCAGGGGACAGCAATGCCTCCCCCTCAGCCCCTGAGCTTTTGGCTGGCTGTAGAGAGGAGGCTGCAGAGCAGGAAAGAAGGAGAGTCTGAGGGTGCTTTGTACAGCTGCCTCAGTGCTCTGCAGAGGTGAAAGTAACTTAAAGGACTTACCGGTACTGGAGTCCTGAGCAGGGGCAAGGCCTCCACCGGAAGAGGCAGGGCCTTTAAATCACCTCCGGAACTACCAGCTGCAGAGGTGGCTGGGAGCCCCGGGGCTCAGGGGTGATTTAAAGGGCCCGGGACTCCAGCTGCCACTACCGCAGAGGAGCTCCAGGCCCTTTAAATTGCTGATGGAGCCCTGCCGCCGGGCTCCGGCAGCGCTTTAAAGGGCCCAGGGCTCCGGCTGCTGCGGGGAGCCCCAGGCCCTTTAAATCACTGCAGGAGCCCCGCTGCTGGGGCTCTGGCAGCGGGGCTCGGACGGGGCTTTAAAGGGCCCGGTCTCCCCGCAGCAGCAGGAGCGCCAGGCCCTTTAAAGTGCCGTCCGAGCCCCGCTGCCGGAGTCCTTTAAATCGCCAGCCTGGGGAAGCCAGTCTGGTGTGGCACAGCGTACTGGCTCTTGCCAGTACGCCGTACCAGACCGTACCGGCTTACTTTCACCTGTGGTGCTCTGTCAACCCTGCCTCCATGCCGGCCTTCCAAATAGGCTCAATAACAGGAAGTGGCTGCAATTGTAGTCTCATGCCAGCAGGGCCCTCAGCAGTGTCATTCTGCTGGGCAGGCAAGAGCCTGCAGCTCTGGCTCCTTTCCTACCTGGGGTCCTCCCTTACCAGGTCTGCAGGAGAGAAGAAGCCTGGCCAGGACAAGAGGGTGCAGCACTGGCTGATAGCAGTTTCTCCTTTAATTTCTACCTCCCCCTGCCAGACACACCCCCTTTAGTAGTACAGACAGGAGGAGTGCAGCTATGGAGGGAATTAGAGGAAAGGAAGATGGCAGGATTTTGGAAGAGGGAAAGAGAACAGGGCAGGAGGCAGTTTGGAGAAGAGAGAATGAAGTGTTTGGGGATGAGGGTGGAGAGTGAGGTGAGATTGAATGGGGGATTCATGGAGAAACTGGAATCTGGGGGAGGAAGAGAGAGGTGGTGTGGAGGAAGAGGAAGGAGACTTGAGGAGTTTGGAGGAAGGAGAGGAGTCAGAGAAGATTTCACAAAGAGGGGTCTAGAGGGGAAGGAGGAGAAACTAGGGAGTGGAGGCGCAGCATGCTGTCTGAAGATGATTACAGGATGGAAGCCAGGCAAAGGTGGTACCACAGCAAGAGAAGTGGAAGACAGCCAAAGTAGGTGCTGTGGGTCTTGTTTTTATTTTTAAGAGGAGTGGGGAGAAAGGAACTTGTGTTGGGACCCTTCTCGAGTTGTCTCCTGGTGCTGAAGGGGAATGGTTCAGTCCCTCCCACAGACTCCTTGGGGCAAAATCACTCTTGCAGCGTGGGGATATGGGCAGAAGCGCATTTGGCACGTGGCCAAACTCCCTAGGCACTTAGAGGCATTGTGCTTCCTTCAGGCTCATTGCTTCCCAGAGCCTTCTCTGGGGATGTGTGACTCCATGCAGAAAGTATTATGCCCCTGCCCTCTGAAAATCAGGTCCCCCTTTTGGACAACCCAAAAATGGACACACCACAGATCATGAGACACTTGAAAACACAAGCCAGGTTTTTTGTTACCACTGTGTACTCTCATGGTTCGGTACCCCAGTGTGTGTTTTAGGCATTAGCCCCTGCATGAGGAAGACCTGCTGAAAAGGCTGTTTATGTAGACTACGGGTTCTCAACCAGATGTCATGACCCTCAAGAGGTTGTGAACAGGTCCTGGGGGTCATGACAACCTACCTTATCTTTATGAGTAGATGGGAGATAAGCCTCAAAACTGCTGTGGGTTCCCAAAACTTTTTTATGGAGTCAGCATATGGAGAGCCACCTTCTCAGTCTGCTTGCACCCATATTTGTTCAGCCAGCCTTTTACTACAGTTTCTTAAGGGTTTTTTTAGATTTAAAATCTCATAGAATCATAGAATATTAGGGTTGGAAGAGTCCTCAGGATGTCATCTAGTCCAACCCCCTGCTCAACGCAGGACCAATCCCCAACTAATCAGACATCACACAGGAAACAGTTCGCTAAATATACCCCTATATAAAGCCCACCTTGACACCTCCTGTGTTCTCACTGAGCAGACTGTGAGTTCAACAACTACTTTAGGGCAAGAGTCTGAGACCTTTACTCACATTGAGTAGTACCTGACTTAGCTATTAGTTCCATTGATTCCAATGGCGCTATTATAGAATAAGGCACTCTTCAACGTAAGGGTGGAAAAATCAGGCCCTTAGATAGTCTAGCATGGCTCCTACTAAGCGCGTTATGCTTAGAGCCCTACCAAATTCACGGTCCATTTTGGTGATTTTTACAGTCATAGGATTTTTTAAATCATAAATGTCATAATTTCAGCTATTTAAATCTGAAATTTCACAGTGTTGTAATTGTAGGGGTCCTGACCCAAAAAGGAATGGGCAGGGGGAGTAGCAAGGTTATTGTAGGGGAGGTTGCGGTACTGCTACCCTTATTTCTGCGCTGCTGCTGCCGACGGCGCTGTCTTCAGAGGTTGGCAGCTGGAGAGCAGTGCCTGTTGGCTGGGAGCCCAGCTCTGAAGGCAGAGCCACCACCAGCAGAAGTAAGGATGGCACAGTATGGTGTTGCCACCCTTACTTCTGTGTTGCTGCCTGCAGAGCTGGGCCCTCATCAGCCGCTGCCACGCTCCAGCCACCCAGCTCTGAAGGCAGCAGCGCAGAAGTAAGGGTGGCAATACCGTGACCCAATTAAAATAACCTTGTGACCCCCCCCAACTTTCTTTTGGGTCAGGACCCACAACTTGAGAAACGCTGGTCTCCCTCCATGAAATCTGTATAGTACAGGGTAAAAGCACACGAAAGACCAGATTTCATGGGGGAGGGGGGAAGACCAGATTTCATGGTCCGTGATGTGTTTTACAGGGCCCTAGTTATGCTGTAAAATTTCCTTGGGGGACTAAAGCTTGCCCTCAGGTTATTGACACTGTTTCCCCAGGTGGGGGCACTATTCATTGATTCTAAAATCTGCTAAACCCTGCTAAATGCATGATGCCTGCTGCTCAGAAGGCATGGCCCTCATGACAGATGCAAGTGGGTGGACTCTCTCAGAGGAAGGTGTTATATAAGGAAGAAACATTTGTAATGTTAGGTGAATGCAGAATTTATTGCACCTTAAATTTAACTGCTTATTTTCAAAACATAAGACCACTCCAGAAAAGTTCACAGAAGGGGTGTTCGCTTTCTTTCTAAGGGCTTGTCTTCACTGCAGTGTTGACTCAATGTATAACTTAAGTGTTGCCCATAGCTCTACTCCTGTGTGCACACACAGATCTCTAGCTCAAACTAAGTGGTGCTTTAAACTCAAGCTAGCGGGCCTGTCTGGGGATGTGGGTTGAAGCCTGAGAGCTGCTGAAATCGAGTTAGTAATGCAGTGGGGACTCACCTTCTCTGTGCTGCTAATCCAAACACTCTGGGCAGCTAACTGGAGAGGCATTAACTTGAGTGTAGAAAATTCTAGCTAACATTGGAGTGAAAAGCCTTAGGACAGTGGGTTTGTTGCTACTTCTTACTCCCCCTCTCCAGTACTAGCTTGCATAGCACAAACTTGAATAGGAGCAAATTTAAGACCAGCAACTCAGTCTGTCTTTCTATACCCTGTTGACTTCAATGAGTTTTTGCTAAAGGTTTTAGATTTGGGCCAACAAACATGCAGCTGTCACATGATACCAAGGAAATCAAGCTATTCAACCATATGTTCTTGCACTATGTATCCATCATTTGTTTAGTTCATTTAAAGTTCATTTTAGAGTTATATTCCATCTTAACTATCGTGTGTGCAGTAGCCTATTTAACTAACTTTGTTTCCTGTGTGCTATGATTTTAAATAACTAAGGCCTGTGCTTTCTACAAAGACAGCCAGCCATCTCATGTTCAGCTGAGTGCAGATACAGCAATGCACACGCTGTGCTCCTGCATACAGCTTTTACTTTTGTTCCTTCCTGCTTTCATAATCTGAAATAATATTCAGATTTAAGTAATCTGTTTGCTCTTTGTTTATAGAAATACCCAGTACGTTGCCTCTAGCCAGCCAGAGATACAGATAACAATAGGGAAAGTAGAATTGGTTCATGCAAACCATTGTTCATGCAAATAGAATTTATTCATGCAAGTAGCCCTATTGAACTCCCTGGGACTATTCATGGGAATAAGGACTACAAGGATTAGCCCTAAAAAAGGGGAATTTGAGAACTTCTATGCCATGTGTTATACAGAAGTTCCAACTATATGATCACAGAGGTCCCTTCTAGCCTAAGGACATCTCTTCACTAGTAATGTTAAAGCTCTCCCAGCACTATAAAAAAACCCACCTCCATGAGGGGAATAGCTACCTGCGCTGGGCACGCAGCGCTGGTGCACGGTCTACACTGCCACTTTACAGTGCTGAAACTTGCAGCGCTCAGGAGGTTATTTTTTTCACACCCCTGAGCAAGAAAGTTGCAGCGCTGTAAAGTGGTAGTGTAGAAAAGGCCTTAGAATCTATGAATTATCATGGATTCTCAACCTGGGGTTGTGAACAGTCGTCAGTGGGTTGTGACCACCCTGCCCTTCACATATTGCTAAATAGGAGCTGGGTCACAGCTATATCCAAGCTAGACGGGAGAAGAGTGCTGGGAGGTTCCAGTATGAAAAAGAGTGAGAACTTGGCTACAGAAATCATGTTGACAATTTAAGGCCAAATGCAGATCTCATACACTGGGGTAAAACTGGAGTTATTCCAGCAGAGTTAATATCATCTGGTGCCTTAATCTTTTCACTGTAACTTAAATCCATTTAACACCTCTCCCCAGTGGCTTTTCATCTCAAATTTGCAATATCTGTTCACAGGGAGGAAGAACAATTAAAATGCATATCTAAATATATACAATGTCTCCATTTATCCAGTACTTGCACTGATTATCCCCTCCCCCCCAAAAAAAGATTTATATTTAATTTGTGCGAGTTTGAAGGTATGTTTGGAGATCCATTTATAGCAGCAGCCAGATGAGCACAAAATCCCACTCTCAGGTGACATCTTCCAATTTGGGTAGTACCATATGTGACCAAGGTATTAGTATTCATGTTTAGCTGAGCTGATGACACCCGACATGAGCAACATGCTTATACTGAATATTATGAAAACTAAGATTATTTTCCCTCTTAGTTTTATCACATTCCATACTGATGGTATCTGCAGCTTGTTAGCAGCCCCAAAAGATAGTGTTAAAGAAAAAATAATGCATCTCCAAAGAATGCCACAGTAAGTGTTAAGCGTTCACATTTAAGTACATTTGGAATTACCAAACCTTTATTAAACACGCATTGGTCACCACTTGCTTTGGATCTACTATGTCGACCAGGGGCTCCTTCATGGCAACATCTCTAATACAGGTCATGTCGAAGCCATACACATTCTCCCACCCTGTCAATGCAAATGGATGTGTCAAAGGTGAGAAGTAATACAAAACAAATAAATAAATCTTTTTCACTTTGCATAGCTGCTTCTGTTCCAGAATCTTAAAGCATTTCACAACCGATTAGTTAACTTTCACAGCACCCCTGTTAAATAGGTAAGTGGCATTATCTCCATTTTGCAGATAAGGCACAGGAAGATCAAGGCAAACAATTTCAAATGTGGCCTCTTGTTTTGGGTTCCCCAATAATTAAGACACCCAAGAGTCCTTGTGGCACCTTAGAGACTAACAAATTTATTTGGGCATAAGCTTTTGTGGGATATAGCCCACTTCATCAGATGCATGGAGTGAAAAATATAGTAAGCTGGTATAAATATACAGCACATGAAAAGATGGGAGTTGCCTTACCAAGTTGTCTTACCACATCTTTTCATGCTATATATTTTTACTGGTACAGACTAACATGGCTACCCCTCTGAAACCAAGATCAGTGGCACTTTTAAAGACTGAAGCATTTAAATGGGTTGCCCAAAATCACACAGCAAGTCAGCCAAATTGTTGTGAGTAGAACTCAATAATCCATTCCTGGATCCTTGTCCCTTGCTCTGACTTCTAGATAACATTTAATCTCGTAGGCCCTGATCCTGCAAAAACATGATCCTATCCTGTCAGTGGACTAGTCATGAGAGTAAAGTTATGCATATCTTTAAGTGTTTGGAGGATCAAGACCTTAATGCAAGTACATCATGACAGATTGCCTTCTAAAAAGCTTGCAAGCTGAGTTGAGCTCACTGGGTATTTGAACTGTTCTGATGACTGTACCAGTAAGTGCCTTTTATCTTGCTGAGTTTCCTTCTTTGAACAAATGATCCCCTAGGGGGAAAGTACACTGGCTCGGCTCTTATGGTTGACATTTCTTTGTGAAAAAATACAAAGAACTGTTACATTTTTGGATTTGTTTTTTTAAACCAAACTCACATTACACCCTCCTGAACCAGATGAGTCAAATTCCATTAAACCTCAATGCCCCATTAAAAGTCTAAACTGAAAGTTACAAAAGTCATGTGGGCTGCAGTATGTACTGGGTAGATGAATGGCTGGAAAAGTACTTTGAGCATTTAAAAATATTATTATGCATGAGAACAAGCAAAGTAAATGGGCAAACCATGGTAGGGAGCAGATTTGCAAAAGCTTCTCCTCTCAGAGCACAGCAGTTGAGTTCTTGGAATTCCCAGCAGGGTCAGAATTGGCAGCAATAGTAAAAGGTCAGTAAGTATGATTCTAAATTGCAACATATTTGGCAAAGATTCTTTGGTAATGGTTTCCTTTGATGGAGCTTGCCCACATTTTGGGAGGTGGGGGTGACCCTGCAAATCTTTTTTCTTTTTCCACCCTCTTGTTGTGATTTCTATCCTTACTCACCCAGTATTGGTGTGTTTTCTGAAAGCCCCAGCTCCTTGAGTCACGTTACTATAGGAGAATCTCAGCTTTCATTTTAAGTGCCAAGTTTATAGCCCTCATGGTTCCATAAAAAAAGCTGGAAAATATGAATCCTAAAGGATCACAGATCAGAAAGCAAATACTCCCATTCCCCCCAAAAATAATTATTTTTAAACCAATTTCATGATTTGGGGCGGGGGCGTGATTTCTGAGCACCTTCTGAAACACCCATCATTGCATTTCACATGTGAGAAACTCTGGTTCCCATCCCAAGAAGAACAAAGTAATGGGGAGAAATAAAAGTAAAGTGAGATACTAGGGAGGAGTTAGAGGGGAGAGAATAGTGCAGTGGGAGAAGAGATTGGGACAGAAAGGAGTAAAGAAGACAGAGCAAAAAACTGGTAGTATAAATAAGGAAGAAAGGTGATATCAGAAAAGAAAAGTGTTTTGAAGGAAAATAGGCTTGCAGGGGTGGGGGAGGGCAAGAGAACCAGACACATTTAAAAGGGATGAAAAAACATACAGACCAATAAATCAGGGGGAAACAAGGACACTGAATATGCCTGAAGAAAAGACATCAAGATATAGAAGGGAAAGTAGAAAACAGGATGGAAAGAGAGGGTAAAAAAGTAGGAGAGTGCTTTTTTGGGTGACAGGAAGCAGGTTTTGTTATTTTACATGAAGTGTCCTTCATACAGCATTTTGTAACTATGATTTTATGGGATTTTGTCTGCTTCTGCAACCAAAAAAAAAAAAAATCTGAAAATATTCCTGGCTTTTGACAAAGAGGAGATGACAATTCACTTTTGATGTTATAGATCAGTAGTTCTCAACCAGGGGTATGCGTACGATGACCAGGTGTCCGGTTTTTGACCGGAACACCCAGTTGACAAGGGATCCTGGTGGCTCCAGTCAGCACCACTGACTGGGCTCTTGACTGTCCAGTTGGCAGCACTGCGTGGTGGGGCTGGCAGGCTCCCTGCTAGCCTCCGCGTCACGCGGCTCCCGGGAAGCAGCCGGCATGTCCGGCTCCTATGCTTAGGGGCGGCCGGGGGGGGGTCTGCTTACTGCCCTGCCCGCAGGCGCAGCTCCCATTAGCAGGGTCAGGGCAGGGGCCAAACTTGCGCGACTCATGAACGCTCAGCAGGTGGCTTTGAGGGGTCATGGCACGTGCCTCTCCCACTGCTACCGGCCCACTTCTCCTCGTGCTTCTCCTGTGGCTGGGCTCAAGTTGCGGCGCGTGCCCTGTAGAGAACCATGATCGGTCACCCCATCGCCGGCACTTAGGAGTTCGAGGTATGTATCCCTGTCTCTGAGTGCTGGGAATGGGGCTGCTGGAGGGGAGGGGAGGAGAATGAGACAAACCCAGCGCCTGGCCCAGCCACCTTGGGGAATTGGGGAGAGGCCCGGCCCAGCACTGCCTCCGCCCCGGCAGCACCGCCCCCCATCCCCCCAGCCTGGGACAGTCCTCCTGAGTCCACCACTGGCCCCAGCAGCCCCAGACTCTGGGCAACTCCTCCCCACCAAGCCCTGCACCCCCTCCCCCTCACTGCATCCCTCCCTGTCCAAACCCGCACCCCCCTCCCTGCATCTCTCCCCCATCCCATCCCGCCCTGCCCTCCACCCCTACCCATCCCATCCCTGTACCCCTTAGAGTGCTCTCCCACCCATCTCTCCACCTCCCAGAGCTGCCCACCATGTCCCTCACCCCCTACAGCCCTGCACCTCATTCACCTGCATACTCTGCTGCATTCCCATTATGTCCCTATATACCCCTATGACCCTCACAGCCTCATGTACCTGTAACCTTACGTCTCCCCTGCATCCCCATTCACCCCCCATGCCCCACCATACCCCTTCCTCTCTCCTTCACTGCTCACTCTCACCCCCACCCTACTCTCGTCCTTGGTCTCTTTCCCTTCCCATCCTCTCTCCTCCACCACCACCCCAACATCTTTTCCCCTCCAGCCCACCCTCCTCCCTTCCCAGCTGAGTGATTTAGGCAGCCCCTGGAAGAGGGGAGTCCTCCCGGGTAACATCATAATCAGAGAGAGAAAATAAAAAGGCAATAAAACTAGACAGTAAAACTCAGCCAGCAGCCCGGGGCCCAGGCAGAGCAAAGCCTTCTCAGTGCCAGGCGGCCAGCCTCCGGCCCCTTTGCTCTGGGGCTCAACCTTCATGCCGGCAGCATTGCAGCCCCCTGGGCAAGGGGCCCGCAAGCATGGGAAGTCTCCTACAGTTAAGGTGACCAACTGACAGTAGGAGGGGGGATGGAGTGAACTGGGGGCAGGGCCTCGGGAAGGGGCAGGGCTGGGGGCGGGGCAAGGGTGTTTGGTTTTCTGGAATTAGAAAGTTGGCAACCCTAGATATGCATACCCTGTGGGTACACAGAGGTCTTCTGGGGGGTACATCAACTCATCTAGCTATTTGCCTAATTGTACAACAGGCTACATAAAGAGCACTAGCAAAGTCAGTACAAACTAAAATTTCATACAGACAATGACTTGTTCATACTGCTCTATTTGCTATACACTGAAATGTAAGTACAATGTTTATATTCCAATTAATTTATTTTATAATTATATGGTAAAAATGAGAAAGGAAACAATTTTTCAATAATAGTGTGCTGTGACACTTTTGTATTTTTATGTCTGATTTTGTAAGCAAGTAGTTTTTAAGTGAGGTGAAACTTGGGGTATGCAAAACAAATCAGACTCCTGAAAGGGGTACAGTAGTCTGGAAAGATTGAGAGCCACTGCTATAGATGACCCTTGTAATGGGCCCAATCCTGAATCCTATTTGTGGTGCTAATGACTCCCATTGAGCTCAGTGGGAGTTACTTGTATCCTTTGATGGAAGACAAGGCCCCCCCAAGACTGCACTTAAGTCAGAAAAATCAAGACACTTCTTTTTGGGGGGGGAGGAGGGGGGAATTGTCAAGTTGTTAGACTGGGATGAAGCCGATAAGGAGGAATTGTGTGTGTGCATCTGACTGGTGATTGAGCCCACTGGTTCTCTTCCAAGATCCTATATACCACATGGCCCTAATGAGTAGAGCTGGTTGGAAATTTTCCAGTGAAACTTCTTTTTGCCAGAAAAGGTCTTTGCAGCCAAAACAAAAATTTCTATGAAAATTTTTTAGTAAATGTTCATGCAGTTTTTTTAAAACCTTATTGAAAACTTTTGTTTTGGTGGGGGGGCAACTCACTCTTGCTTGTTTAATTTGCTACCCTGTTTTTTCAAGTAAAATTATGGTTTTCCCCATCAAAATGAAATGAAAAATTATGTTTAGAAACTTTTTCCATAAATACATTTTGGACAAATAAAATTCATTTTTCAAAAATGTGAAATATATATTTTTGACCAACTGTACCAATAAGCTTTCACAGTTACAGTGGTGGCCACTTGTGAAGATTTCAAGTTCCCTTGCAAACTGTTAACGTTATAGCTGTACTCACTATGCTGAGAATAGGGAAATATACTTGCTTTCCACAACAAACGCTCTGTATAACTTTTCATGAGTGATGTACCCAGCTAGTTGGATGCTAATATCTAAACTGTATTGTTAAATCTATTCACCTTAGAATCATAGAATATCAGGGTTGGAAGGAACCTCAGGAGATCATCTAGTCCAACCCCCTGCTCAAAGCAGGACCAATCCCCCACTAAATCATCCCAGCCAGGGCTTTGTCACGCCTGACCTTGAAAACCTCTAAGGAAGGAGATTCAACCACCTCCCTAGGTAACCCATTCCAGTGCTTCACAACCCTCCTAGTGAAAAAGTTTTTCCTAATATCCAACCTAAACCTCCCCAACTGCAACTTGAGACCATTACTCCTTGTTCTATCATCTGGTACCACTGAAAACAGTCTAGATCCATCCTCTTTGGAACCCCCCTTCAGGTAGTTGAAAGCAGCTATCAAATCCCCCCTCATTCTTCTCTTCTGCAGACTAAACAGTCCCAGTTCCCTCAGCCTCTCCTAATAAGTCACGTGCTCCAGCCCCCTAATCATTTTTGCTGCCCTCCGCTGGACTCTTTCCAATTTTTCCACATCCTTCTTGTAGCGTGGGGCCCAAAACTGGACACAGTACTCCAGATGAGGCCTCACCAATGTCGAATAGAGGGGAATGATCATGTCACTCGATCTGCTGGCAATGCCCCTACTTATACAGCCCAAAATGCCGTTAGCCTTCTTGGCAACAAGGGCAGCTGAGTGAAATTAAGGGCCACCTTAATTTGGGTTATTGCTGATTATGCACTGTATGTATCTTTTGACTTTTAAAAACAAACTTTGTATTTATGGATGATCTAAGCACTATACCCAGATGTACAGACACTCTTTTCTTAACCTGTGTATTATATAATTTTTTAACATGAGCTTTAATAAAAATTTTAAATTTCACCTGAGTGTTGCCTCTAGGCTACCACAACACTGCATACTTCTAGGCAGTCAAATGTGTAGATTTTTATGGTAATTGCTCTAGATAGCACAATGGAGTGATGCAGTTTTTAAAAAAATCCCAAACTCTAAAATCCAGAAAGTTCATATTTAGGGAAGATTACAGGTGGTTGGGGTTTTTTTGGAGGTGGGGGAACAATCAGACATTCAACCTACAACGTTGCTATTCATGTTTTTCCCTGCCTCTTAATACAGTGTTCGATACTAATGAATTTTTCGTTGTGTTCATCTGGATATTGTATTTGTGACCTAGTGCCCACACTCCATTAACTTTCTCAGCAGCTTCTCTTATAGCAAGACTTTGCCAGAGGGGAGCTTGCAGCAGTGTGGCAGGATTGCTGCTCTCCTCGGGTGCAAATAAACACTGGATGATGTAAAACAAATACAGGACGAAGAATGACACCCCACCACCACCACCTTCCTACTGCAAAAAATAGATTGAAATTCAAGGAGTGAGAGCTATGGGCTTGATAGAATGTGACAATGAAATCAGGGAGTGTTGTTATATAAACAGAAGGAGCTTGTTTCTCATCTCACTGACGCAAGTCTAATTCAAGAGCAATTCAATTTAGTTCAATTGGCCTGATTCTGATCTCACACCTGGTTTACACTGGTGTCATTCCATTGACTTCAGTGCAGTTTCTCTTGATCTATGTCAGTTTAAGGGAGACCAGAATCAGGCTACAATAAAGATGTGCTTATGCAAAATGCTAATATCAGCAGGGGCAGTATGTATTTTCACAGCCACGGAGGCTGATAAAACACCTAGCAAGCAATAGCTGTAACTTTTGGCCGTATGCTCATCTGGTGTAAATCAGCCTAACTCCACTGAAGTCAACAGAGCTATGTTGATTTACACACCTGAAGATCCAGCCTATTAAAACAAATAGTCATTCTTAAAATGGCGGTGCATTTTCTCATTATTTCATGCAGTTTGCAAATAACACACCAAGTGTAAGAAAGCCACCTGAGGGTTTTGTCTTATCTAACCTCACACTAGTGTAAATCAGGAGTAACTCCAGTGAAGTCACACTGGTGTAAAATTAAGATAAAGTGAGAGGAGAATCATGTCCAATGTATCTATTTTAAATAGTCCAAAAGGCTACTCTATAACAATGTGAATGGGGAAATAAAAATATTTTCATGGAGTTGATCGCACAGGAGGAATGTATTAGACTTGTACTTACAGTGAATTTTGAAGTCCTTGTACTGTCTGTCTTCAATTGCTACCACGTACAAAGCAGCCCGGTCTGGAAACATAAGCCCTCCAGGTTTCTGTTGATGAATTGTGGGGAAATGGATCTCGTAATCTATTCACCTGACAAAGACATCACATTTTGAACTGCACATACAAAAACCAGACAAGCACCCCCCGCATGCCTTTATTGTTCTCCTTCAGATTTTCACATCGGCTTTTAATATCTCAGAGATTCTTGCACCCTGGGGCAATGTTGTTAGATAAATAGAGTCGATTGGAATTGTACCAGCTGTCACTCAAAAGCAAAGCTTACCTTTAAAATTAAAGGTTTCCCCGTTTACTGAGCTCCCCATGCTAATCTTTCTAATAAAGCCTAAGAAAGGGCACTTGAACGTAACTGTGTCTTTTTGATGCTGGTGGTAGTAGGAGAGGAGGGCTTGCAACTGGAAAATAAATGACCAGACCTCCAGCAAGGAGTATGACATGCAGAGCACCTACCAGCCACTTGTCTCGTGCAAAGATGACTGTGTTTAGCATTGACTCATAGAAAAGACAGTAACCCATCCATTCACTGATGATGATGTCTACTTTATCCTCAGGCAGTTCAACTTCTTCCACTTTACCTTTAAATATTGTGATTACTGAAAAAAGAATCCAAAAGAAATATGTTTCACATAATAAAAGCCTGATTAAAAGTAACTCACTGGTGAATGTCATTCTACCCTTGCTTTTCATTTTGATTTAAATATATGGACCTGATTCTCCTCTCTCTGCAGTGCAGATCAGGAGTGACTCCACTCAAGTTCATGAAGTTACACGAATAAGAAATAAACCAGTATACGGGAGAAGTGGGTCAGGCCCATGCAGTATACAATAAACAGAGAATCATTAGGGTATGTCTACAGTGCACACTCCTTTCGTCAGCATGTAGAGTGCATACACTACGTCCTGTGTCCTTCCCCGCTCCCCCGCTAGCATGGGTATAATTACCAGTGCAGATGGTGTGAGGTGCTGCTTAGGCAAGTAGAGTAAAGACATGCCAGACCCTTAGTGTATGCATCCTACATGGGGCTTTCTACATGCCCAAGCAGTGCCTTTCCTTGGTTTTAGCCATGTAGTGTCCAGCTGCCTCCCTGCTGCTGGAGCCTGCTTTCCCCCACAACAAGGAGCTGCTGAAGTCTTTCCTTGCACAGGAAGCTACACACCGTAGTGTGGATACAGCCTGCTTTTCACTATGGCGTGTAGCCACACGTACGGGGTGCGGTGTAGATATACCCTTAGTAGCAATGTAAAGGGACGCTGTCAAGATAAACAACATATATTTCAAAAAACATTCCTTACCTGTTACAATATCTTCGATTACCAGCCCTTTGGAAGCTGGCATATGTCTACGTCTTCAGTAGTGGGATGTAAAGAATTCATCCAAAACCCTGAATACACCCAACCTCAGGCTGTGTTTGGTTTCTAGTACTATTTGGCAACTCATCAGCCCAAGTCCATCAACATTCATGGAGCTGGGAGCTGTCTGATCTCACATGGTTTTGCCATGTGTTTATCTTCGTTGACTTCAATGGAGTTACTCCTGATTTACATTGGTGCATGTAAATGAGATCTACATTGAGCATGTTGCATTTACACAATTCTAGACCCATCCCCACTACCCTGCCCTCTCTCTCACAAGCACATTCCCTTGCCCCAACCTCAGTCTGTCCCTAGCTGCCTTTTTCCAGACCCATACCCAGCTCTGTCATAAGGGTTTCTGGAAGCACAAGATGTCTTCCACCCCCATCTTCCATCTTTGAAAATGCTAATATGTCCCTCACTGCCACTCCCAAATTCATCAAGGTCTTCAAGCTAGTAGGCAAGAAATGATTCAAACCTCCATCTCCACAAAGCAGCAGAAATGGGCAAACAATCCCACTCCTGGTATAGCAATTGTTACACTAAACTTGGGATTATAGACAGACACCTCAAACATCTTACTACAATAGCTAGAGAACTGTCTTGGATTCCATGCAGCTATGTGCTAGGGATTATGGGGTAACTCAGCTAGTATAAAAACGTTAGGAAATTCAAGCCATTTAATAAGATGTTTCCTCACTTCTCAGCCCCAGGATCCTAAGGGTTAAACTGGAAAATATTTCTATGAGACAATTCTAATTTACTTTTTGCTTTTTATGTTGTTTTTAATTTCTTTGCTTGTCACCTTACCTTGAACAGTGAAATTTTGACTTGTTAGTTTCACTTCCTGGTCCTCATAAACAAGAACAACCTGTTGCATTTGGATTTATAATGTTGCAGGAGAATGTTTAAATTTCAATTAAAGTATTTTCATTGACAAATTTTTGTAATTTCAAATGAAATGTAGTCCATTTTATCCTGGGCTCATGTAATTTTGAGCTATTTTCACAAACATCTTTCTTTCTATGTGCTGATGCACCATTGTGCATAGGGCAAAGGATAGAGAGCAAGGACAATATTCAGCCTTACGTACAAAATAATGACTGAAGTTTTCACAGCAATTTTAGGAACTGGAAATTCTTCAGATCACATCTAACCTGATTTCTTTATGAATGGTGTATACTTTTCCAGAATTGGTTATTATCCCTCTATTTTGGACCCACTTTCTCTATCCTGACCTCCATTTCCTTCTTTTACCTTCCCTAACAGATGTTTTTCAGATTTAAAGTTCAAGAAAACATAGGGGAAAAGACTCTTGTATTGAAGATTACTTAAAGTTCAGCTGGAATTAATTGAGCTGATTCTACTTCTTTAACGACATCTTTTGTGTTGCATCTCTCATTTCTGTTCTTTATGCCTGCAGAAATTAGTTCAGGGAAGAAAAGGATCTTCTGGTTTTTTTACACAAATTATTTCTTATATCTAGCAACTTCCAGGAAGAACCTATTTGTGATTTCTGATGCCAACAAAAGAAATGATAAAAATCCATCTAGGTTTCAGTCACTGAAGTGTAATTTTATTTTTAAACACAGACTAGCAACCCCTTTTCATTCTGGCCTTGTCTACGCTATGGTGGACAACCATAGATAGTATAGGCAGGGGGTTAAGTTGAACAATTTACAGGGGAAAAAAGGTTCCACAAATGAGATGGGAATTAATCCTGACATCCTAATGACTCTCGTACTGAGACAACATATCTGATTTTTCTGTCATTCAAGCCGTGTTTCTGGAATAATAATGCTTTCAATTACATATTCAATCTGTGCAGCCATCCCTGAGATAAGTATATTTTGTAGCTTCAATTCTTTTTGTAGCATGCATTGTTCCTCTCTGTCTATCCTTATATCCATGACTGGTAGACATTATTAGCTCTTGCTTTCCTGGTAAGTTGAGAAGGGGTGTGAAGTATCAAGGAAGAAGATTTATTAATACATGCCATCTTCTTCATCATGGCTGGGCTCTCCACAGGCTGAAGAGTGAGTTATTGAGTCCATTGAAAAAATGGAAAGCCCCAGGACAAAGAATTCTGTTTTCTTGAACTTTGATGTAATTTTTGGCTTATTTGTGTTCTTAATTCCCAACTCCAGGGGTCAGCACAAAGGGCTTTTTCCTAAGATTTTGATACCTTATTATTCCAATTAATGCTTCAGTTTTTAAAACGGGTTGTTCGAAGCATGGGTTAGAAATCAGCAGCTGGGAGGCAGATTAAGCAGGGTAGATGGTCAGGAAAGTCTAGACGGAAGGGCAAGCCAGACCACAGAACAGAGGAAGGTGCTAGAGAGCAGATGTCCAGAGAGAGAGGAGGAGGCAACTGGCAGTGAGTGAGGGCTTAGGTGAGTTTCAGGGAGTTGCAAGAGGTCAGGCAGCTAGGAAAGGGTTGGGTCTCATGCCAGTGGGAAAGCAAAGGATCAGCAGGTCTTTATTGTATGATTATTTAATGTCCTATTTACATCTCCAGCAAGTGTTGTGCCATAACGTTCTTTTTAACAATTGCAGGTTTAACTTCTCTCACTACACAAGGTGGGAGCCTCCCTGCTTTGTTTATTTATGTCCACGGGAAACACTGCAAGTTACAAAACCTCTTTGTTTCTTAAGCCTCGTCTTCAGTGACGGAAAGGTTAAGGATGTTACAGCGAAAAGTTCTCAGCTTACTTAAAAACGCTGAGCTTTGTTAACTCTCTTTCTCCCACCAAAGAGAAATACAGACCAACGTGGATGAAAAAAGAAGATATGAAAAAGGAAAAGAGGGTACTCCCTCTTTTAGTGAGGTAGCAGGTAGGTAAGAAAATATACTGTAAATGGTAAAGCAGGGCCCCTTGAATGGGACTTAGTTAGAATTGGTCAAAAATGTGCAAGCACAAGTTTTTTTCATCTCCAGATGAGCTTTTTAAAAAAAAACCAGCCCACGCATCCTGTTGACTTTTTATGATTCTTGCTTTTTGCAACATTTTTCATGTCATTTTAATTGAAATAATTGAAAAATCATCAAACATTGTTGACATGATCATTAGAGTATTTTGTTTACTCAGAATCTATTTTTCAGTCAATGAAAAAATGTCTCATTCGTTTTGTTTTCTATAAACGATGGATTAACAAAATCCATGACAATTTTTTAAAAATTGCTCCATTTCAAACCCGGAAGAAAGAAAACAACGTCAACATTTGACTGGCCCATTTGTGGTCAGGTTAGAAAGGCTTGATTGGGGTTGCAGTTCCATTGTTAGACAAAGTTTTCTATCCCAGAAAAATGAGCAGGCAAAATGAAATCTTGGACCTGCTAAGGTATGTAGGTAAAATCTGGGTTGATATCCTGGCCCCATGGAAATGAACTGGAGTTTTGCCATTAACTTCAGTGGAGCCAGGATTTCACTCTTAACGATCAGTAGTTTGGACACCCATAAGGCTGGAATGGAAAATAAAGAAAAGAACAGACACAAAACAAACGCAAAGACAAGCAAAGCACCTTCTGAGTTCATCTTGGAGAATTATAATTCTCCATTCTTGGAAAATCACTAGCCTGTTCACAGCCCTCCTTTCAGAATTTTCCAATAGCTCTTAGTGCAACATCAAGGAAACTTGAACAAACTCAAAACAAATCAGAGCCTAGTTTTCAAAACAAAGTTCAGACAAGTTCCCAGCATTCAATGGGTAGTTCTTAGCATGACTCTGGTTAAATGATTTAATTGTTAAGGCAACAATCCATAGTGCATAGCCTTTAAACCAATAAAATCTCTCTCTTGGAAGTAGGACCAGAGGTAATTGTTAAGGAGTAGGAGAGAGGAACTAGGAACATGCATCCTTAAGCTTAAATGACCAGATGAATCCATACCACCATCTCTTACAGACATACAGCCTGATTGTGATCTCACATCAGTTTTGCAGTGGTACAGTTCCTTTGGCTTCAGTGGATCTACTCCACATGTGCATTGTTGGGACTGCAGTAACTTTCAAAGTATTATTCCATCTTCACACTGAGGAGAATCAGGTCCATTTTCTTTAAAAATCCTGGACAGCTCACTCAGCAGAGAGACGTAATTTTATCTCCGCGGAACACAAACATAAAAGTCTGCACAAACACCTGCCCTGCTTTCCAAAATCATCTGCTTCTTGACAGACTCTTTCACAACACATTGGCACCTTACTCAGAATTTGCTAGCAGTTTTGGACTTGGCTGCCTTTCCTCAGCTATCTACAGTGGCTGTTTTGAAAAACATTCCTGACAGGTGTTTTGTCAGCAGCACATTAGTTTCAAGGAGCTGAGAAGGTTACTAAGTTTGGAGTGGCTGAAGACCTAACTTGCAGACTGCAGGGAGGACACACAGTGAAGCTTGTTAAATTGCTGGCAAGTCACTGAAGGGGGGGCGAAATCACATCACCTGGATCAACAAAGAATAATAATATACCAGATCATCCCCTCCTGCAGTAAAATTCTGTGAAGGGGGGAAGAAATTCCAGTCCGGGGATGAGGTAGGTCCATCTGAACAAAGACCCAGACCCTGTGTCTCCACGCCAATGTGAATAAAGAGTAGTATCAGTGAGATCCATTAATTTACATTAGTGGAAAACCAATGAGTTCAAAATGAGGGCCAACATTTATAAACAGAGCTTGATTCTTCCGCTTACACTAAGCGGGGAAGAAGACTGCGTTGTAGCAAGGAAAGCAATTAACAGGAGCATTTAAAATAAAGCAGAGTCCCTTCTTTATCTTACATTCTCTTCCCGTTACAACCGCTCCTCAACACACACAGACTCACACACTTATTCTACCCCTTTAGAGTTGTAGTGCAAAATGAATGCAAAATCAATGCAAGTGACACTGCTTTACCACTTGCAGAGTATTTTCTTACCTACCTTTACAACGTGCAACTTGCACCATGTAAGTCATACCCCATAGCAGCAAAAGTGCAAGGATCATGTTTTGCTGCTACAAGGCATTTAAGGTTCAGTTATCTGAGTTTTAACATAAGGAATGTACGTGGATCATACCTAGTTAAGGGCACAGTTATATAGTCACTGAATGATTCTGACATCATGTATGCATGGTCCCTCCACTTTCATCTGTATGGGCCACTGCATTTGGCCCACAGACTTCCTTGGGAACAGCACTCACATCAGCTCTGAATATGGCCCACTATTTGCAATGTATACTCATTTACTTTGGTAGCAAGTTCTCTGTCATTTTTTCCATAAGCACAGGCTGAACTCTAAATCTTATGAAATAATTAGGAAACTCTCGTTTGAAAAAGGATCAAACAACCCTTGACTCATGTTAAAAATGTTTCAAAAGGGTTTTGATTATGCAGAAATACATATTAGGTGTATATTCTATTTGCCTTCATTTAAGTTACATCCCACCTAAGCTTTCAATTTAATAGACCTGCCTCCAAGTACACTGAGTTATACAAACCAGATTGGAACAACCTACGCATTCTTTCCCACTGCCGCTTCTAATTCAAAGGTGTACTCCTCTCTAAATACGCTCTCGCTTTCTTTTTTAACCAAGAATGGAAGTAGAGGGGGTGAGGTGAATCACCGAAGCTAATTGAATTCACAGCACCACTTGGATTAAGTAACCCATTTGGTTTGAATAAACCTAACTTTACAGCAAAATCCAGCCTTGATCTGTTTATTTTGTTATCATAATAGCAGGTATGCATAAAGTAATGTAAGTGCTTCATTTTACTTCTGTGGAAGGACACAAGTAGGCTCTGATTCTCCTCTGACTTTCACAGATGAAAATCAGGAGTAACTTATTAAAGTCAATGTAATTGCACCATGATAATATTGGTGTAAATGAGAGCATATATTTTATTTACAGTAATGCTAGAGGTGATCTAGATCTGGTTGCATTATTTGTTACAAATAATTAGCTCCCTTTGTAATTAGCAAATTATTCACAAATGAGTCCTGACTTTCTCCAGAAATATTCATTATTTCTAAGTTTTCTTCCAAATAGTTTGGACAAATAATTTTTCAAACTATGGGTTGTTTGCAAACTGTTCCCTTTGCTACAATACACCCTTTGTGTTTTGTGATAGTTACTGAAGTGAGATGGCACTGGGTCTGTTCCCTGACTGGACAATTGAAATGTTTGACACAGGAGAATAAAAAAATGTAGTGATTAGATATGAATGCACTTTCCAATATTAATTTTTAGACAAATCATTATCTGTGCTAAAATGTGTAAAACTTTTAGGATTCACAGAAACTTTCCTGAACACCTAGCACTAGTACAAATACTTCTGCATACCAAATAATAGAAACTCATTAATCTTAGCAAACAGAACTCAATGTTTTTATTCACAAAAATAATCAGAAATCATGGTGGGTGGGAGATTACTGTTTGACCAGCATTAAGTTGAACTATGTGATATTAAAGCTGTGTTAGATGATTTGGAAAACTTGGCATTGGAAAACTAGATTCTGAAATATGAGTTTGCCTCAATTTTTTTATGTGGATGCATCATTCTGGGTAACAATGGAGCCAACACAAGCTTAATGTCCCACTTAAACTCTATTTTAAAATTTAAATGAAGCACAGAGGTGAATTTCATCCTTCCATAATATGATTGCTACAACACTCAGGTACCCTACTTCTATCACATGTCAAAACAGTCCTGATGATTCCTTTGGGGTGAATTTTAGCACTGTTGACAGCTGCCAGAATGACAGGCCTAGAAACTGAATATTTTTATATATACATGTATGCATACACACACACACACAACCTGGGCCGCAAAACTTCGCTAATGTAAAACACTTTAAAAGGCATAGTGTGGGGGAAGTTTGCACTGCCACTAGCTGTGTTGTACCTAGTTTTTGGTAAACAGCTGTCAGTTCAGCTTCTTTCACTGGTTCTAGTCTAAATTAACTTTAAAGGATTTTTTTAAATTTAAAGCTTCTATGAGTTTTAGGAGAGGAGAACGGGATCCTTGGAGTCATTTATACCAGTGTAATGTGGAGATATTCCATTAATTTCATTGGAGTGACTCCAGATTTACACTGGTGTAACCGAGAGCAGACTATGGCCTTTGGACTCTCTAGAGAATGGTGTGTCCTCATAAACAAAGAGGGTTTTATTTTGGGTTTTACACTGGTGTGAACTAATTGATGTCAGTGGTGTTACTCCTATGATTTCCACCTATGTTAGTGACAGCACGATTAGGCCAAAATTGTTCATTATGGAGGATCATAGATTCAGAGAGGTTAGGGATGGATCTATCTGAAAAAAAGGTAATTTGCTCAGTCGTTGAACCCCACAGAGAAGGCTTGTAGGAGTCCTGTTTCATTATCAGATTTCTGTACATAACACTAGAAGTAGCTCTGAATCAATATCCCAGACCTCAGAGCTGAACACCTCCCAAGCATCAAGTGTGTTTGAAATTGGAACTAAGTTCTAGATTAGAATTTTTCAGATAGCCCCCATCTTTATATAAGAACATAAGAACGGCCATACTGGGTCAGACCAAAGGTCCATCTAGCCCAATATCCTGTCTTCCAACAGTAGCCAATGCTAGGTGCCCCAGAGGGAATGAACAGAACAGGTAATCCTCAAGTGATCCATCCCCTCTTGCCCATTCCCAGCTTCTAGCAAACAGAGGCTAGGGACACCGTCCCTGCCCATCCTCCATGAACCTATCCTCCATGAACTTACCTAATTCTTTTTTGAACCCTGTTATAATCTTGGCCTTCACAACATCCTCTGGCAAGGAGGTCCACAGGTTGACTGTGCATTGTGTGAAAAAATACTTCCTTTTGTTTGTTTTAAACCTGCTGCCTATTAATTTCTGCCTATTAATTTCATTTGGTGACCCCTCTAATAAGTTGAACAACCTCTCCCCCCAACCCCCCCGAATCTAAACACCCATGAACATGTTGAAATCTGTATCCAAATTTTTGCACCTTGAGTCTTCATGCTCGAGAAGAAACTGGATTCAGCTACTGGACACAGACAGACCTTGTGGTTCTTCTCTCTAGTTCTGTAGCTCCCAGACTGTCCAGTTTAGTTTCACCACTCACAGCTCCCTAAATGTCAGTATAGATTAAGCAGTCATGGACGGTATAGCCGACTACATGGCAGAAACCACTGCAGCTGCTTTTAACATTTAAAAAATAGCCTTGCAAATCTTTCTCTGGCAAAACTATAGTTCAAGTCAATGAGAGTTTTACTGGAGAGAAGACCGGTTGGCAGAGAAGAGAGTGTACTGCCAACAGGGTAAGTCTTCACTGGAGAGTTAGCCTGGGATCTAACATGGGTGTTTACCCTAACCCCCTGTCGTCCACACAGAACCTCTTACTCATGCTTGAGAGTGCTTTAAACCAAGGTTAGCATATGCTGCTGGGCTTAAGCCCAGCATGGGCTTGAGCTTGTGTTTCTCCTCAGCCCAGGCTGGCAACCCATCTACTTTGCAGTGAGGACACAGGCTAATCAAATCCTCCATTGCATTCCCACAATTCCACCTCAGCCATGTTTTCTTGCTCTCGACCTCCTCACGTCTTCTGCACTGGAAGTCACCTACACTAGCTCGGCATTTAAACCCCAAGTTGCCTGTTACAGTTCTGCTGTGGTTCCCTAGATTTGAATAGACATGCCATGTGAGAAATCGTCCCCCCAGAGTGCTGTCTGTTGGCAACAGCACAGCTTAGTACGGGGCTGAGAGCCACAGAATGTCCTGCCAAAAGTCTACCCCAGCACAGGAGCACTTAGTACAGCACCAGTGTGGATTCAGCTACATGGGTCTGGCACACGGTAGGGGTCTGCACTAGGGAACCTTCTACCAGGGCTAGCCTAGCCATGGCTCACTCTGTAATGAAGACATACCTTCCATGAGAGGCCTCTTGATTCTTGAACTTGTCCCCAACTCCAGTTTGAAAAAGCCTCTGTAAGGTCACCTATTTGCTGTGGATTGAGGGAATCACTGAAGGTAGCATCTGGGGTCTATTTTGCTACATTGAATTACCAGCTAGTTAGGTTCATTTACTTTCATTGCATATAAGCACTCATGTACTCCTGGGTGATTATACCAGCGTGGATAGTGATTCTCAGTAATTGTCCAGGTGCCTAGAGCTGTAAATAGGTATCTTTTGTTTTCTATTTATATCGAAATACATCAATCATCAGCTGTATGTACCAAACCATCAATTACATGTAAACTACACAACAGAAATCAATCAGAGTGTGCAGGCCCCAATCTGCCACCATTTTTCACAGAAACTATTCTTAGATGTCTTACTGTTGTCCAAGTGGTTCGCCTTGATAATTTTTTCCGAGTAGTCAGATATACTGGAGCATTCAATCTAAAGAACAACAGGACAAAGGAGAGCTTTGTGTTAAAGACTTCAGACATACTGAACAGAAATAAAATCTATTGAACACAGCAGAATCTGTACAAAACATGCAACCATAGACAGCAGATAAATCAAAGCTTTATCTGCAGTCCCACCATGGAGAGGGTGATATCTTAGCATGAAAACTGTGAAGTGTGTGTATTATATGTGAAACTTTCTCTAAACCCATGTGAAAATATGAAAGAAAGAGGTCATATGTAATAGACTGCACAGCACACATAATAATACCTGAATTTATCCCAATTACTTCAGAATCTGTTGGAAAATCTTTACTTTCCTCCACCAGCACCACCACCCCAAAAAAGCCAATCATTAAAGAACTCAAGAGGATGAATAGCGTGTTGCAAAATTTCCAAACGCAGTTGAAAAAATATGCTTCCAAACTGTTCAAGTTGTGTCTACATCCAAACCATTTCAGTACTTGTCTGTTTGGAAAAGCAATTATTCATCAGTTCCATGACTTACCTACTTTGATAACAATATGTTCCTTTGAAAGGGAATTCCAAAATTCACATATATGAAATTACTGATATATTTTATGTACTTTTAAAACAACCTTCAGAATTCGTATGCCTCCAGGACCTTCTTCTAGCGCTCTTTGTGTCCTATATCAAATGCTGTGCTGCTTCCCATATCTCTTTTGGAGACTCACAATCAGATTCTGCTCTCACATGGGTTTTACATCCATGTGACTCTACTGGGCCCGATTATCCTCTCATTAACATCTGTGTATTTCAGCATAAAACTGGAGACTCAGAGTCATTGACTTCAGCAGAGTTACTTCTGTAATGTAAAGGAGGTCTAAACTAGTCCTTCAGTTATTCCTTCCTGGCTTAAAAATGTACAGACTACATCTTCGATAGCACCTGATCTACTCTGGACACACCTGAAGAGATGTGGGGCATAAGTGGCTTTCCATCTTTTTTTCTATTCTCCATAGTGGCTTTCCGTCATCTCTCAACCCCATTTCCCAATCCTGGCAGCCAGGAGCCAGTTAGGCCCTTGGCACGAGTTACCACAACCACAGAGGTGGTTTCCACTTATCTAGGATCAGTGGAGCACAGCACACTTTGGTCACATCCCCTGCAGCCCACCAATATGCCCCTATGCTGTAGGAGTGGAGGCTGGCTTTAAACTATCCCAGCATGCACCTATGCAAAGGGAATGCCCAGCTGTCCCCTTGTGCTACCTGATCAGCACAAAGAAGTTGGAAGTAGGAATTGGTTTTTACAAATCACACTGTCTTCCTTCCATATTGGAATGATGCTGAATCAGATCTAGGAGGCCAAGTAGAGCAGGTATTTAAAAAAAAAAAAAAAAAAAAGTCTGGCAGATGTGAGTAGGTGGAGTGCCTTATTTAGTAGCTGCTCTCTATCCTAACCTGGAAAATGTACTACAATTCTCAAATTTTGTCAACAAATGTTCACATGTTGATATTCTGGCAATAAATGTCCTTCCGTATTTATGAAAATATCATGACCCACCTACACCCTCCGTCAACTCTGTGATGTGTCTGGGACAAATCCTGAACTCTGCTTTGTACTGAAACCTTCATTTTTGGATTAGGACATCCGTCTTATGCTAGGGGCTGAATTCATGCCCAACCTTGCCCAAGGCAAGATGCCTGTGATGAATTCTAGACAGCCACCTTGCCCAGGAAAGTTGCTTGTTCCCTAGTTGAATGGCTATAACTGAGAAGCAATCACAGCACTATCTAGGACAGTGGTTCTCAAACTTTTTTGATTGGGCCCCCCTTCTTTGTCTCTGTAGTTGTTTACGGCCTCCCCCTCCCCCACAAGTACATATACCACCACCCAGCTCTGAAGGCAGCACTGTGCCAGCAGCAGCGGAGAAGTGGGGCAGGCAATGTGAAAAGTGCTATTTGTCAAGATCACTTTTCACAGTAGACTCAGTGCCCCATTGCCACCCTTACTTTTGTGCTGCTGCTGCTATCCTGGGGCTGACAGCTGGAGCCCCACCATCTCCTGGTGAGCAATTGAGTGTGAGCGGGTGGGGAGGAGAGCCTGGGAGGCAGGGCTCTGTCTGTCCCATTTATCCCTGCCTCCCCGGTGTGCATGGCCCTTCTGCACGGCCCCCAGCCATCTGGGGCTGACAGCCAGAGCTCTTCAAAAACCCAAACAAAACCACACACACACAAAAGCACATAGCTCGCACATTCCCATGCCCCATAGTTTGAGCACCATTGATTTAGGACCATCAAATTTAGCTGTCTCTCAACTGCCGACCAATCCCATGGAACAATGGTCTCTCTGCATGGGGTGTTCCTTGTTTTCCTGTCCCAGTGTCCCCATAGGAGTGAAACTAAAAGCCAGATTGCCCACAGGAAGGTGGAACTCTGGGGGACCATGTGTAAGCAACTGGGGGGCGTGGGAGATCTGTGGCACTGGTTTCAGGGATCAGGGAGGCTGGACTGCGAAGTCCCATGTCCCAAGGAAGGACTAAGACAAGAGGTCTGTGCATGAGAATGTGCCGTAGAGACCCAGAGCTAAAAATAGCCACTAGAGTACCCAGGCTCAGGGGGCTTTGAAGCACATGGGACAAAGGGGCTGGATCCACTTACAACAGACTGGTGACCATCAAGAGGGGGACTGGGCCAAGTTGTAACACAGATCATCACTTTTTTTGAAGTCCTAAACACTTTAGCTTGCAAAATTTGTAAGTGCTACAAGAGAGAGACTTTTTCCTGCAGAGTTTATACAGGCTTCAGCTTGCTCCTGTAGAGCGGATAAGTTCTGCAACAGAAAGGCTGAAGCCTTTCTCCTGCAGAGTTCAAAACTCTGCTGACACTTCCAGCCCCAGCACATTTATCTGAAACTGTTGATTATCTAATTGAATTGATTATTTAAATAAATTTTAATGGCCCTTATTACTTGCAGATAATCAGCTAAGAAATAGTACAGTATAAAAATGAGAGAGTAAACTAATTAACCAAAATGCTATATTTGGAATAATAGATTCCTTTGGGTTGGAAAGAACCTTGAACTAGGTCACCTAATCCATCCTCCGGCATTATTATAGCAGTATTAAATTAATTATCCATTACCATCTCTCTAGGCAGCTTTATCTACTGACTGAGCTATTCTGAGAGTTATAATAATTTTCCAGATATTTTACTTAATTTTCACATGCTGCAACTTCAAGGGACACTGCCAACTTAAAATTCACATTTGTGGTAAGTATACCTGCTGTTAGAATTAGCACCTAAGACAACTGTAACTGAAAGAGACCAATTCGTTTAGTGTGTCTATTTGAGAGCACTTTTTGATTATGGTTGGTTTCATGAGTCATTGAGTCAGTTTCGCCTTCATTTATGTGGGTGTTTCACCCATAAAAAGGAAAAAGAAACATCTTCTGAAATAGGAACTTGCATCTATAAAAGCACAAAAATGTACAGAGGGACTCAAGGGTAGGTATTGTACTTGAAATGAGTTTTAATTTTTTTTTTTTAAACAGACTAGATTTCAAGTTGAAGATGTCCTTATTTTTTCCTCACTGAACTAATGGGAATTACTGATCCTTGTCTTCTTTTAAATTCTCCTTTCTCATATTTATAGATAGATAACTTTCACCTCCATCATATTTTCAACAGACTGCACATGCTCAGTTCTCTCCAGTTTTCTTCATAAGTCTTACTTTAAGTCTTTTAATGGGCATGAAATGAGGGGTTAAGAGTCATGGCTTCTGTCCCCAGCTTGGCCATTAACTCTGCCTGACCCTACACATGTCATTTAACCTCTCCATGCCTCAGTTCCTTCGCCTGGAAAATGGGGATCATGACAGTTACCCATGTTTGTAAAAGTGCTTTAATATCTGTAGAAAACTGTATGTTTTTCCCTCTGAAGTCTCCTAATTTGTGTCTCTTTTTTAAAATATGGCACTCAGAACTGCAGTAAACTGATCAATCCCTAAGCATTGCTGGGCAGTGCACAATAATAACCTTGCTGGATTTATGCCATTCTTATTACTACAACCCAAGATAAACATATGCCTTTTTTGTAGTAGCATCAGATTGTTGACAAGAATTCAATTTATATCCCACTGGAGTTGCTTTAACTGCAGGACTGCTGCCTAGCCAATGTCCCTCCATTTAAAATGTGTGCAATTAATTATTTCTTCCTCCATGAACCACTTTACATTTGCCTTTATTGAATTGCCTTGATGGATTTTTCAATCCATATCACCAGCACACTTATGATGATTATTGTTATATTATATAGTGGTGGCACCTAAACATTTTCCAATTCCCGTAGCTAACTTGACAATGTCACCTCAATATTTGGAGTAAATACTGAGGCACAAGTGGAAAGTTTTAAAGTGCAACCACTATACCCATCAAACTATTTGGGATTCTGTCCAAACTTTGTGTCACCTGCTAGTGTGATTAGTGCAATCTTCTCTTTATCCTCCAAGCTGTAAATCGAAACATTGAGTAGTGCTGTACCTTGAACAAACCCCTTGGGAAACCACATGCAATATATCCTCCAAATTTGACACTGAAGCATCAGTAATGCTCTGTGTAATCCTCATTGCTCTAATTTCCCTATGGGAATGTCATATGGCCTCATATGTCTAAAATGCCCCACTAGAGATACTATGTCCAGTGAATTTCTTTTAACCACTAAAGGCTGAATTATGGTTGGCCCTTATGAAATTGCATGGGGTAGGATGGAGGGATTGCATGGAGCCTCCCCTTTTTGTGTAGCCCATGTAAGGGCCAATCACAATTGCACTTTGTGCACTCGAGAAAACGAAGACTGCTCCCTGCCAGCACCCCTGTGCGCATAAACCACTCCAAAAGGAAGAGCTGGTAGAGTCATGGCCTTACCTCCATCTTTTGCCCTTCGTCCTGCAGCAGGACAGGCATGTAGAAGGGAATAATGAAGGGCTGTAACAGGCACATCTCAGAGAGCCTAGGGAAGAATTCTACTTCCTTGAGGTGGAATGTCTTTTCTAGCTTCATTGAGGCATGCCTTTCCTTCCTGTGGGTAGTTTGCACAGTCCAGCCCTGCCACAGTAATCTTAGCAAGAAAAGGGCCCCAATTTCACCACCCTTACTTACATTTCTCTATCTCTTATGTTTTAGTTAGACTTCTAGTTCCTTGTGTTTATTCATGATACCTCTTGAATTGGTTACAGAGACATCTATATGTTTAGAGGTTGCTCCCAGCCTTTCTAACCAGAGCTGTGCTGAAGACAGAAGTTCCTTTTCATGAAGAATTTTGAGATTTTTGAAATTTAAGCTTCATTTCAGCTAGGAATAAAAATCAAAAGATTCAAAATTCTTCACACAGTAAAATTCTGGAAAAAAAATTGTTTTGGGTCAATTAAAACATTTTGATTTGATTTCAACTTTTAAAAAATGGTATCATATTGTAATATATAAGACAAAATAAAAAAGTCTAAACAAAAAGTAATTCAAAACAAAAAATTTGAAACGTTTCATTCCAGAAATGTCTAAACAGAGCACTTTGACATTGTTGGAACTTTTTTCACCAGTTTTCTTCCAAAACAAAATTCCAGACAAATCAACCCAATTTTCTAAGTATTTTGATTAGACATAATTTCAACTTCCAATGGAATATGGTCCCATTTAAGTTTCTCCAACCAACCTTAATTCTAACTCCATCTGTCTCTTCCCAGCTCTGCCTTTGATTTGCTTCTCAAATGTGAATTTGATTCCCTAAGCCTTTCTTCTTTTTACTATGGATTCCCCTGATACACTGACGGTCGATATGCATAGCCAGGTTTTAGCCCCTCACTGTGTCCTTACCACTTCCTTTTTAAAGAGTTCCTCTCTTGCTAGCCTAAAACAGAGGGACTATGTGCTTCGCTTGATGTTACAATGGAGTCTGTGTGATCCTTCCTGCCCCCACTTGACAAGGAATAGATATCAATGGTTCCTGAACTGTACACACTTGCTTTCAAATACCCTGGCAAGAAAACCAACAATTCTAACTGCTCCATTGCTCCCAAGAAACTGATATCTGGCTCATTTGTCCAAGAAGAGAGGTAGCATATACCCTCGTGCTAAAGAGCTAGAAGCATTCATTATGGTAACTTGCTGTTGCTCTATAATGTTTTCTGTATCATGTGTTTATCTCCTAATTTAATACCCAATTAAACTAATGTCAGGCATATGTCTTCATGTCCTAATGGGTCAATTCATAATTGCCTTTGCTCCCTGGTTTGGCTAAAAACACCATAGAATGCAGATAGATTTGCTGCAGAAGATGCCCATTTTGCACACCTACACATTTTGCACACCTACAATACTGGAGCTGGTCTCAGGTTTCAAGGGCTAAGCAAGAACTTCAGTAGCTCATCACTACCCCACCCCAACTAGGAACAGGCCACACTCCTGCTCCCTTCTCTATGTTCTTATACCAAGTCACCCAGTAAGCTCCTGTTCCACCTCTGTGACCTGCTTCCCTGGTCACACTGAGCCTCCTTCACTTGTTTGAAACTCATGGATGCTACTAGAAGGTGACTGAGGAAGAAGGCAGTGAGAAAGGAATACATTCAAGACCTTGAACTGGGAGACAAGAGGAGAACTAGACAAGTGAACTGGGACTTGGATGAAAGGGGAAGAGGATGAGAGAACAATTAGAAATAAGAGAGTGTTGTTAGTGACTCTCTGGCTGGTAGGTTAGGTGTGTACCGTGGTTGACATTAAAAAGTCAGTATTAACCTATAATTCCCACATGGGCTATCTGAGGCACCACAGTTATTTCCTATTTTACATCTACAAAAAAACTGGGACAGCTCAGGTAGCCCTGTGTGATAACTCTTTGGAAATGTTGGCTTTTTAACATGCACTGAGGCCCAGGGTGTTTGAGGCTCTTCACCATCACATAGGCAGCATAGAGTTCAGTTCTGTTCTGAAAAGTGGCCATAAAAACAGCATTGCATGGCGCTCCATCTTTATTGTCACTGAAGCTTCAAGTCAAAAGTGCTCAGTTTACAGGAAAAAATATGTGCTTTCTAACTGCCCGCCCTGCATATTCTGTCTAGGCTCTAAAGCGAACATTTCCAATAGTGGCTTCAGATTTGGCTGTATCCATTTTGCACTGCCCAACCTGACACACCTGGTGCCTCAGATTAGGCACCCAGAAATTGTGGCATCCAAAATCAAGGGCCACTTTTGAAAATCTGGGCGTAAGAGTCAAGCCAAGTTCTTTGCATTTCATGCTTCATCAGTAAGGCTACGTTTTAGTCACAGGTATTTTTAGTAAACGTCATGGACAGGTCACGGCCCGTGATCTGTCCATGACTTTCACTATATACCCCTGACTAATACTTGGGATGCGGCGGCTCGGGGGGATCTCAGGGGGGCTCCATGGGTGCTGGGAGGGGGTGGCCCGAGGGGCACAGTGGGTACTTGGGGGTAGCCTGGGGGGGGCATGGTCTGGGGGGGTGTCGTAGGTGCTGGCGGGGGGGGGCGCTGTGGGTGCTATGGGGGGGAGGTTGGCAGGGCTGGGGCAGGTTCCCTACCCAGCTCCTGGGAAGCAGTGACCTCCAGCTCCTACCTCCATGTGGTGCCTCCGCTCCTCCCCAGTCCCCAGTTCTGCAGCTCCCATTGGCTGAGAACCGCGGCCAATGGGAGCTGCGGGGGCGGAGGCAGCACATGGAGCTCAGAGCTGAGGGCGGGGAGTTCCTGTCGCCCTTCTGGGGAGCACCCCCCCCCCCAGGTAAGCACCACCCCACACCCCAACCCCCAGCCCTGAGCCCCCCCACACACACCCAGGCTCCTGCTGCTGGAGGTTAGGGGGGCCCGAGACAGCCCCAGCAGCAGCCAGTGTGATTGGCCCAGGGGCTGCCTGAGCGGCTGAGGCGGCTCCCTGGCCATGCGCACAGGCCGTGGCAGAAGTCACAGAGGTCATAGACAGCCATGGCATCCGTGACCTCCATGACAAACACGGAGCCTTATTCATCAGTAATAGTACAGATCCTTCACTTAGGCCCTCAATTACATCTAGCTGGGCAACCCTTTTGTCTTCAGTGTACAGCTGTAACTGAATGGAACTTAGATGGAGGAATAAAAGAAGGAATAAAATCCAGCTCGCTCTCTCTGAGCTGTTTTGGCTCTGCAGGGCAAACAGGAGTGAAAAGCAATAAAAACTTATATCAATCACTTTCAAGTCACCAGTAATAACTCTGAATACACAAAGGGAGCAGACCTATTGAGTAAGAAGATGCAACTTTTACATAATCACTTCTCAGAGTAGAACTGCACTTTAGTGTTCCGTCCATAAAGTACTTTTAAAGTAATCATTCCCTGCCTTTTCTGAGGAGTGGAGTAATGGATACGAAAAGGCTACCGATGCTTTCTGTTTCAGCTCCTCTGGTTGTTATGCACAGGGAGGCTAGATTGGAGGAATTTGTTTCTGGTGCTTTGAAGGTCCCGAGAACATAAGAAAAATCAGAAAAAGCAGCACACTCCCTATCAACTTTTCCAAGAGGAGCAAATGCCTTTAATGTTAGCAGGAAAAAGAGACCGCACTTTTTTTTTTTTTTTTTTAACTAGGATCAGTGCAGGTCACACACACAACAATCACAAGGAAAGACGAAACAGCTAAAAGAGGGATCCCTTCACTCTTTTGAAAGGATGTCTTTGGCCAGATCCTTAGCTGGTGCAAATGGACACAGCTCCACTGAATCAATGGAGCGGCACCCATTTATGCCAGTTGAGGATCTGGCCCACAATGTAAGGCTGTAGGTCAAAACAAGACATGGAAACACATGAAAAAAATAAAAGAAAACCTACGTCTCCCCCTCTGTCCTTCTCCAAAATAAAGTTGTTAGGAAAAATTCTTCTTACCCCGTACACCTTCTTGGCTCCTGCCTTGGCAGCAAACATTGAGAGGATTCCTGTGCCACTTCCAACATCCAATACAATCTTATCCTTAAAAACATGTTTATTGTGATACATGGAGTTTCTATATGTTAATGTGCGCACCTCATCCTTTAACATTTCCTGTGTTGAAAGAAGGCATCACATGTTTACTCATGGTGTAGGATTCATTGTGTCATTAAAATTTAACATATTCACCGGCTGAAGAGTTTTTTAAGGTTGTTTGGGACACAACCAGGATTCATTACAAATCAAGACAACTTTAAAATGCAAACCATGAAGAAGTGAAATAGTAAGACTCAGCATCGTCTTATTCGTCTACTCTTATTTCCCTCAAATATTATTTTACTGTTAAAAATGGCGACCAGAAATTATAGTCAATCCACAGTACTGCTGCGGGCATAGGCAAAAACGGTGCAAACCCCCTCACTCTCCTCCCCCTTGGGCTTTCTGCTGAGACTGCCACAGAGAATGAACATTGCAGTGGTTGTGGCAGTCTTTATAATGCAGACGCCTCCACAAGGAACTGGACTTAGACCAACTCCAATAGGTTTCACATAGGTCACCAGACAGACTGTAGAAGGTAACGACTGTCACTACTCGCCTGGATATGAATTGGTGAACTAATAATACATAAATAGTGTGCTTCCCCAATAGGTGGGGTAGTTATTATTCCTCTTTTACAAGCTGGGGGGTCGGGACTGGAGCACAGAGAGATTGAGGACTAAATTTTCTGTTGTCCAATAATTACGGGAGCCCATCTTGAGATTCTAGGTGTCTTTACTTTGGCACCCGAAAACGGAGGCACTCAAATTGAGTAGACACTTGTGAACATGTCAGCTCAACAGACTTGCCCAAAGTTTCACAGCTAATAGTTTCAGACCTAGGAATAGCACCAAGCCTCCTGACTCGCATTTTACTCTCCTATTCCCTACATCTCACAGCCTCACTACTAGAAGGATCTTAGTCCAGTTTCTAGTGGGTATCTGTGCAGGATCTAGAGGTTAACTCTTGATCAATCCCTTCAGGCATTCAGTTTCTTCTCCTGAAGTTGCCACTGATAGGGGCCAATTTCTTTCTCGCACCAATTTTACATAGATGTAACTCTATTCACATCAGTGGAGTTAATCCTCATTTGCATTAGTGTGAGAAAAATCAAACAAATTGGGGAAATATTTTCAAAAACACTTAAGTGATTTAGGCACCTAAATTCCATTTTAAAAAGTGGCTGAAGCACTAAGGAGCCACTCAAGTGCTTGTGGAAATGTTATCTATTATGTCTAAAAGGCAATAACTTTGATTACTCCTGTGGTCCTCACTGAATAATTTTAGACAGTAGGATGAATGCATGTTGAATGCCCAGGTATATGAATGCCCCAATGCCTAGCAGATGGAAGCAGCACTAGCGCACAAGATTACTATACATTGGTTGCTTGTCCGTCTGGGTGGGTTACTTTCAAAGGGACTGGTTATATCCATAACTGTTGACGTGTAAGAGGATGTTTTCTCATGGAATATGGCTTGACATAAAATACTGAAAAGGGTAGAGGAGGGAGTCTGATTCCACTTAGCATGAAGTAGGAGCTGCTGTGATGGTATTAAGCCTGGTCCAATCCCCATGTTGTTTGTTTCTCACTACTGATCTGACACATTATGGTACCATTTAATGTTTCCTGAGCATGTGCTTTTAGGGCCTGATTTTCAAAGACAAAATATAGTTTATGAATGCAAAGTTTGACCAAAGGGATGAGATTTTCAAAGCTGCCTAGGGGATTTGCAAGCCCAACTGTCATTAATTGGAATGGGAATACAATGTCTAAATCCGTTTGGTGGCTTTGAAAATCTCAGCCTAAGTATGGATTTAGCAGCTTAGCTTTAGGTACCCAGATTTGAAAAATGTTCCTGTAACTCTTTATAGACACAGAGGATGTTTCATCCTTTGCTCCAAGGTCCTTGCAAGCCAAGGCTGAGATCATGTCCTCCACATTTCTGCATGCAAAGAATGCTATTAAACTACCCAATAACTGTCAGAAGGAGCGGGGCAGTTGCACTGAAGTGGTAGCAACCTTCTCCCTCCCTTCCTATGGATTTCAAAGGGGAGGGGGGCTGTTTGGCAGGGAGGGGCTGCTGTCTCAGCGACCCTATACCAAACGTGCTCAATTTATTTACAAACATAACAATATTTTTCTTACTACTACTCCTGAAACTCACCCTGGGATCTGAGCGACAAGCTGGGCTCTTTCTGTCTTGTGCATCACCACTAGTATTAAAATTTCTGCTTTTCTAATATAACCCTTAGGTACAATTCCATTGTTCTCACAGCATGTTATGCCTTCTTCAATACCCTTTTGGTCTCCTTCTCCCACAGCTCTCTCTTCCATACTGCCCCTTGTGTGTTGAATGCCCTTCCAAAATCTATTTGTCAAGCTTCCGTCCTGACCTCATTCAAATCACTATTAAAAGCTGCAGCATCTCCTGCAAAATGCCTAAAACCCTCTGAAAATGGCACAGAAAAAGATGTATCTAAGAACAGGAAAATTCCAAATAGCATCAAGACCCAATAGCCAATCAAAATACACAAGTCGTGGAAAAAACTCCCCCACTATGAAAAATCCCAACAAAACACAAACCAAAATAAAGGAAACAAATCCTAGTTAGTCACAGCTGAAAGGATGCCACAGACTTTGAGGATGTCACTGTAATTACTGCATGGGCATTAAAGATTCCATGATGTGTCTTCTGAATGACAGATTGCTCTGGAGTCCTTACCAAATTTGCCCTTAGATAAATGCTTGCATCTCCTATTGAAATCAATAGGAGCTTGGCACGCATGTCTGAAGGGAGAATATGGCCCACTGTGTATTGTATGCAGAATCTGTTTTTAAACAGCAAAGAAAGAACTATCTTACTAAATTGGTATGTCCTTTCCATGGGGGTGGACCCATTCTGCAACCCTTACAGTCATGCTAAGTACCGCTTACTTAAAGGTGAAATTCTCCACTGTGCAGAGAGACCGCACAAGTTCCATGCACCACTGACGGCCTCTGTTGAGGATCTAAATGATACACAGGCTTTGAGGTGGCCCTCTGCCCAGGCGTGGAGTTCATCATTAGCATTTAATTAGAGTAACCATTGCCATGAGTAAAGATTGCAGAATCAGGTCCTTGGCAAATTGGTGCATCCAGTAGGGGAGGGGGAGGGGAAATCAACCATGAAATCACTGAAAACATGTTGCCCTTCCATATTTTTACCAAGAAAACAAAGCCTTACCTCGTGGATTCCAAAGTGGGCATAGGAATCAAAATAGTAATCCCTGGATGTCATTTCTTCTGGATTCAGGAGTTTTGCCATCTTGCCTCGGCCTGGGCAGCTCGGTTGCAAAGGTACATGAATGACCGATTGAACAGGCTTCGGAATGACGATAGGCTGAGGAGGCTGGGAAGGGCCACTACAGACCTAGAAAGACGTGAAATATTATTGCAACAGTCATTAATCACAGAACATTCCTCTGCATGGTCATTGTTGTCTCTGTCTTACCAGGGATATTATTATTATTACAGTTAGTTAGCTACAACGCAGGGATGGCATGGTCTAATGAATGGAATTTAGGGATGGGAGCCAGGAACGGCTGCTTTTTAATCCTCTTTAATTTACTTGCTGTGTGAACCTTGGAAAAGTTCCTTGCCTGATTCTCCATTGCCCTGAACCTTGTGTCGTCATTTACAACAATGCAAAGAGGGTGAAAAGTGGGTGTAAAATGCTAGCACTGCTGTGAGTGGAGAACTTCGGTGCATTCTTATGTTCACCAACTTTGCACTTATGTCAATGACTATACAAAGTGCAAGTCAATGGAGATTTGGGTCTTCTCTTTTAGCTTTTTCCTCTGTAAGACTGTGGCAATAATCTTTACCATCCTACCTCATAATATGTGAATTATAGTAAACAAAAAGGGTCCCTGTGTGGAAGAGCTCGCAGTCAAAGGACCATCCTACAAGATACTGAACACCTCCTGCAAGGAATGGAGAGTTCTCATGTCATGTGAAAGTCCCTCAACGTTCAAAGAAACAGCTGCCACGGGGCTGAGCAGGATATGTTACCCCTAACTTTTACTCTGATGCTGATAGTGTGCTCAGCATGGATATAGGATTCATGTATCTCCACTCCCCCACAATTTTCTGTGTAATTGCACCCCTTTCAGCACAAATTTCAATAGAGACCTGAGGGCACACATCACCTCACAGGATCAGATTTGATAGCTTCAATGAGTAGAAAGGATGTATTAATACAATACCAGAACACAGAATGTTGCATTAACATTATATCTGGAAAAAGTCATGGAGGATGTGGGTTCTTAAATATATCTCCATCTTTAATTCTAGCACGAAGCAAAATTCTGAACAGTGAGAAAAATTAGAAGAGGCATCAAAATCTCAGAGGAATGTGAAAGTTGCCCTACCATTTACGGATCATCACCATTAATTTATTTGTACAGAAAGCCAGGGAAATTCCTCCACCTAAAATATTCCATCCTTATCGTACTTGTTCTCATGTTTTAAATTCACTAATTCCCCAGCCATGACTTCATTTGGTGCAACCTCCGCTAGAGATTTTTTCTGAGGTTTGAATTATCATTTGCAGTTTAGTGTTGCAAGAAATCAATCACTTGTACTGTCTCCGAATAGCACCAATTAGCCTAGTTTAACTTACTTTGATTAAAAAAAAATGACTTTAACCTTTCTTTCCTTGCTCATGTTAATTTTAAACATGTCTTCTTTTGATGGTTTCTTTGGTCCATCTGTGTAAAATGAATAGTAATAACTTACATTCCTGCAATGCCTTTCATCCTGAAGGATCTAAAAATACTTTCATCATAGAAACTGGAGATGGAAAAGACCTACTTCACACAGTCCATCTCCCAGCCACTGCAGGATTGTTCCCTATTATTGGTTTGTTTTAATAGTCCCAAGCAATGGGGCTTCTGCCACTTCTCTATTCCACATCTCGTTTCATTAAGACTTTTTCATAATAGTTATCCACATTTTTCTCCTCGTAATTTCATCCCATTACTCCTAGTTATACCACCATGTAATATCCTAAACAATTCCTTTCCCTCCTTGGTGTTGCACCTATCAAATGTTTGCAGACTGTAATCCCTCTACCCTGTTTGCTTCCTAAATCAAGTTCTCTAGCACCAAGGTCATTTTGTAGCTATTCTTTGCACTTTGTCACTGTCTTTGAGGTAGTGAGATGCTCAATGCAATATTCTATGGACAGTTGCACAAGAGCCATACATGGTACAGGAGAGAGAATCTATCCCCCTTTTGTTCAATGACGCCATGCCTTTTGTATGTGAAATCTAAAGGGACACTGGCCTTTTTTATGGTCGTAGTGTAAATTCCTGTCTAATTTGCTGTCAACTAGAGATGCTTATCTCTAAGGAGCCAATATGGTCTTTTGGTTAATGCACTTATAGCTCTCTGGGGATCTAGATTCAATTCCTGAGTTTATCTCCAACTTTCCATGTGAGCTGGGGCAGATCATTTAGGGTTTGTCTATATTAGGATAAGAGATAAAGGTTTACTAACCAAAAACGTTTTCCATAATGTAGACACAGAAAGGAGGGAACCTCAACGTTCCCAGCTGGAGGGAGCTGGTGTTACACCAACTGGTTCCTCTCTTTACAAAGGAAATGACAGAGCACTGCCGTTCTCTGCAATCTCTCACAGAGCAGTCACTATATTTTTCCTTTAGATGCTGCAGCTGGTTTTTGGCAAAGGCCTATACATCCAGACAGTGCCAGGTTAATAACTGTTATCATGCTATTGAGACTGCATTATTTCTGAAAATGTGCAACTTTGTATTACTAGTACACCTGAGACCTTCCAAAGGAAAATGATATAAGTAATGAAGCACCTGGAATAAGCGCTGTAATCAGTTCTGTAGATGATATTGTAGTACATAGCTATGGGTTGGAGAAGAAAAATAGTCTTGTTACTAGAACTCAGGAGACAGGTGTTCTGTTCCCAGGTCTGCCATAGACATCAAGTGTGATCTTATTCAAGTCAGCTAATTTCTCTGTGCCTCAATTACCCATCTGTCAAATGGAGATAGTAATAATTCCCTACCTCAGAGGATGTTGTGAAAACAAATTCATTGATGTATGTGGAGCACTCAGGTACAATGACAATGAACACCATACGAAAGCCAGTGAATGCTGCCAGAACACTGGAAAACAAGGAAGAGGAATATGTTGAAAGAATGTCTATTGTCCGGGAAACAATAAAGTCTGCAAGTCTGAACCTCAGCGAAGAGAAGTGCTTGCTGAACCAGGAACAGCTAGACTTCTTTGGACATGTTATAAATGCTCCAGATGAAAGCCAAGCTCCAGAGTAAAACCATTGAGAAAAGGCAGCTTCCTGAATCTATTCCAGAACTGAAAAGAAGCCTAGGCTTGATTAACTAGCTTGGCAGATGTATACCTAACCTGTCAGAAACAATACATCCTTTGAATAACTCCTGAGAAGGGCAAGCACCTGAATTAGAGCAAGCACCAGAGCAGGCATTCTACAGAGTCTACCAGCTCCTATCTGAAGCCCCAATACTAACTTCCTATGTTGCCAGTAAGCCCAAACATTCTAGATATGGATGCCACTGATTATGAATTAAGGGGGTAATACTGCAAGATCTTAATAGTCTACTGAAACCAGTCCGATACTGCTCCAGAACACTGATTAATTCAGAGACCTATCGACATCCAAAACAATATGATAAAAAGCTACCCTGTGAGACATCCATCAATGTGCCCAGCAATTCTGCCCACCTGCAGAGGACACTGCTGTTTGGAGACACTTGAAGATGACCTACAACCAGGTTTTCCAGTGTTTGGGGTGTAAGTTTAAAGGAAAGGGTGACACAAGTTGGTCCTGTCACTTCTTTGGCACATTACTAAAGAAAACACTAGGTGAGATATATTGAACCTAATACACATGCTCAAGGTCATACCGATCTCCAGATTTGGGGTTGGCAAGGAATTTCCCCCCAGCTCAGATTGGCAGTGACCTTTGGGGTTTATTTTTCCTTCCCTCTGCAACACTGGGTGTGGATGTCCTGGTAGGATCATCTGGGTATATCTCACCTAATCAATTCCTTACAATTGCAAAGGCCTTGAGCATTGGTGTCACCTTGGTCTCCCCTGTTCTCTCTGTCTGTGGCACACAACAGTTTAATTTCCTGAGGATTGAAATGCTTTAGTCTAACTAAAATCTTTGGGATCACTATAGAGGTGTGCTGGGATAAACAAACCCTACATGGGACAATATGGGGTTAATGAGGTAATGTGGGCTTAGGTGGCTCTGCTCCTTTGTACCTCTGAGAAATGTTAGACTTGGAGAGAGGAGCTTCAGAGGAAGAGTCCCTGCTAGTTGATGACAGACCAGTAAGGAGAGCAGGCCCTCAGTGCTCAGCTCCTGAAGAGAGGGCTGACCAAAAGCAGGAGCTCCCCACCCAAAAGTATGCTTTCCTTCATGGGCCCTTCCTGAGGAAAGGGATCGCCGGATGCTGACACACCTTGAGAGGGAAACATTCCCCACTTTTACCTGTGAACTCAGTTTATTTATGTTAAGTCTCCTTGTTCTTGTTAGTTGACTACCCCGGAAGGGGCAAGACTGTAAAGTGACCTGGCTGGAGGGCCAAGTCACAGGAAGAGGCAGATATCTGCAGGCCCAGAGCGTTGGTTGACAGGTAGTACACGAGAAGAGAGCTGCTATGCCATGCCTGCCCATAAGGAGGTGCTAGCAGTGAGTCAACCCTTTCACAGGGGAAACTGGGTGAAACTTAATGGCCTGTAATATGCAGGAGGTCAGACTACATGATCTACATGACCTTCTCATAAACAAACTAGGGAAATACAACCTAGATAGAGCTACTATAAGGTAGCATAACCAGTTGGAAACACATTCCCAGAGAGTAGTTATCAGTGGTTCACAGTCAAACTTGAAACGTATATCAAGTGGGGTCCTGCAAGGATCAGTTCCGGGTCAAGTTCTGTTCAATATTTTCATCAATGATTTAGATAATGGCATAGAGAGTACACTTATAAAGTTTGCGGACGATACCAAGCTGCAAGGGGTTGCAAGTGCTTTTTGGGATAGGATTAAAATTCAAAATGATCTGGACAAACTGGAGATATGATCTGAAGTAAATAGGATGAAATTCAATAATGACAAATGCAAAGTACTCCACTTAGGAAGGAACAATCAGTTGCACACATACAAAATGGAAATTACTGCCTAGGAAGAAGTACTGCAGAAAGGAATCTGGGAGGTCATAGTGGATCACAAGATAAATATGAGTCAACAGTGTAACGCTGTTACAAAAAAAACCCCATCATTCTGGGATGTATTAGCAGGGTGTTGTAAACAAGACATGAGAAGTAATTCTTCCACTCTACACTGCACTGATTAGGCCTCAGCTGGAGTACTGTGTCCAGTTCTGGGTGCCACATTTCAGGAAAGATGTGGACAAATTGGAGAAAGTCCAGAGAAGAGCAACAAAAATTATTAAAGATCTAGAAAACGTTACCTATGAGGGAAGATTGAAAAAATAGGGTTTGTTTAGTCTAGAGAAGAGAAGACATGATAAGAGTTTTCAAGTACATAAAAGGTTGTTACAAGAAGGAGGAGAAAAACTGTTCTCGTTAACCGAGGACAAGAAGCAATGGGCTTAAATTGCAGCAAGGGAGGTTTAGGCTGGACATTAGGAAAAACTTCCTGTCAGGGTGGTTAAGCACTGGAATAAATTGCCCAGGGAAGTGGTGAAATCTTCGTAATTGGAGATTTTTAAGAGCAGGTTAGACAAACACCTGTCAGGGATGGTCCAGATAATACTTAGTCCTGCCATGAGTGCAGGGGACTGGACTAGATGACCTCTTGAGGTCCCTTCCAGTCCTGTGATTCTATAATTCTGTCTATGGTCCCCTCTGGCCTTAAATTCTATGAAACTAACATGTCCTTTTCCTTCAGTGGTCTCCAGTAGCATGGAGCCTTATGCCTGCACAGAGTCCCTTTGAAGCCATCAGGATTCCTCATGGGCCTATGGCTCCATGTTAGATCTTGTTGCATGAGTGGGGCCTTACTGAGTATACAAAGGACTTTGGCTGAGATTTTCAAAGCCACCTGTAGCATGTGGATGTCCAATTCACATTAATTTTCATTCATTAATTTGAATGAGACTTGGGCATTCAAATACCTGAGGCAGCTTTGAAAATCTCAGCTTTTTCATGCATCACCATCTGACTCTGCAGCGAGGCAAGAAGGATTTGGGGGATGGGAAACATGCAAAACTCTTTTAATTACTTTCCATTTTTACGAGACTGAAGAAAATTGAGGTGTGTCAAGAAAAAGAAAATTAATTTTCAAGGTTACGCAAGTCCTGCTCTTCCTTGACATTACCATGGAGATAGGGTCTTGGATACTAAGATTCAAATCTTGAACAGAAGACTGATAAAACCGATGCTCAAACTGCAATTTTCTTCCCTGTCAAGCTCTGTGTTATTTATGAATACAAGTAATATATTTCCGTGGGTACTAAGCAGGCTAGAGATATTTTATATTCAAAAAATCCTACACCATCATTAAGAGAGAATCAAACTGCGAATGGAGTTAGAGTTTGATTTGTAAAAATTCAGACCATTCAAAATTCTGTGTCAAATATTTCTGTGGGTTCTGAATTTCAATGAGCCAGATTCTCTCCTGTGTCAGGACCACTGGAACAAAGCAGCCCCAGAAGGATCTCCCCAGCATGGTGGGGATTATCACTTGGCTTAGCACACAGTCACCATAGCAGATCCTGCAATGCAGCTCTCCCTGCAGTGGGGAAAGGGGTCGTGACTAGGGGTGGATGGCAAAGCTGGGGGCTCCCATGATGGCCTCTTGGGACCTCATTAGCAGATGGCACAAGTTATGGCAACCTTTAGCTTCTCTGATTTATGTACTGTGAGGACCAGACTGGTCCCAGGTTTAGGGGAGTGCAAACCCCTCCTGAGTTTTGTTGAGTGCTCCTTGGCCTGAGCAGAGTACCTCAGCCATTGTCTATACACATGGAATTTTTGTGTCAGGGATTTATTTCAGTATTTGAAGTGCTCAGGTACTACAGTAATGTGTGGTATGAAAATCTAGATAGGTTATAGATATGGAATCTAATCTAGACAGACAGACAACATTCCTTGGATATGATTATTTAAATGTGCCACCTATTAGGCAAAGTTTGTTTGTTTTTTCAAAAAACAGGGCCTTGAAAATCTTGACCCAAGTGTTTCTTGTCTTCTCTCTGTTGGATTCTTCTTATTGTGTTTAATTTGTAGCCTTGGTTTTTGTGTTCTCAAAACTAGGACTTAAGGGCCTAACCCTCAGCTATAAATCCATTAATTCTTCCAGTTTACACCAGTTGGAGTTCTGGCCCCATAAGTTTATGTAAGTTTTGTGAAAAATGCAGATCTACCCAGTATAAGGCTGTCATAAATATAAAGGGAAGGGTAAACACCTTTAAATCCCTCCTGGCCAGAAGAAAAACCCTTTCACCTGTAAAGGGTTAAGAAGCTAAAGATAACCTTGCTGGCACCTGACCAAAATGACCAATGGGGAGACAAGATACTTTCAAAGCTGGGGTGGGGGAGGAAACAAAGGGTTCTCTCTGTCTGTGTGTTGCTTTTGCCAGGACCAGAGCAGGAATGCAGGTCAGAACTCCTGTAAAGGGCTAATAAGCAATCTAGTTAGATATGCATTAGATTCTGTTTTGTTTTAATGGCTGATAAAATAAGTTGTGCTGAATGGAATGTATATTCCTGTTTTTGTGTCTTTTTGTAACTTACGGTTTTGCCTAGAGGGATTCTCTATGTTTTGAATCTGATTACCCTGTAAGGTATTTACCATCCTGATTTTACAGAGGTGATTCTTTTACTTTTTCTTCAATTAAAATTCTTTTTTTAAGAACCTGATTGCTTTTTCATTGTTCTTAAGATCCAAGGGTTTGGGTCTGTGTTCACCTATGCAAATTGGTGAGGATTTTTATCAAGCCTTCCCCAGGAAAGGGGGTGTAGGGCTTGGGAGGATTTTGTGGGGAAAGACGTTTCCAAGAGGGCTATTTCCCTGTTATATATTTATTAGACGCTTGGTGGTGGCAGCAATAAAGTCTAGGGGCAAAAGGTAAAATAGTTTGTACCTTGGGGAAGTTTTAACCGAAGCTGGTAAAAATAAGCTTAGGAGGTTTTTCATGCAGGTCCCCACATCTGTACCCTAGAGTTCAGAGTTGGGAAGGAACCTTGACAAAGGCAATGCTAACAATTTCTCAGGAGTCAGACCGACCCAGTAGAATAGTTGGGGTACACAGCTGTGAATTACAGGTGCTTGGATGTAGCTTACTACTTTGCCGGACACTTAAGTCACACATTTACCTGACTTTTCTAGCTTGAATGCCAAACTGCCTGGAGAGTATGTTTGCACAACATCAGATGAATTTGTTATGGACAAAGATCCGCAATTTGTCAAAAAGCAGTCATGTCCTTTATGAACAACTGTAACTTTGACTACATTGTAACCATTTCACATTATCTCCAAGCTAATTGTAAGCCTGAGAGAGCTATGCAAACTGTGAAGCAGGGTCTGAAACAAGAGGATCAATTTTTAGCTTTCCTCAGTTATAGAATATAAATGCCACCAAGTATGGCCCAGGCCCAGCACAGCTGAATCTGGGAGGACAGCTGGACACACCAATTCCACCCTATGTGGCAAGATCCCAGACAAGCCAAAGAAAAAGATGCATATAAATTTCAATTTGATAAGAGCATGGCTGACATACTGGCATTTAAGGGGGGACTAAAATTAGACTTTGAGAAGGTATGGGCAGTGCCTACTATTGTGCAAGATGTGTAGGTCCTACACTGTCAGGACATGCACATTCCACCTTTACTACACAGGAACTAGAGACATGATTAGCGTACAAACTGCTTTGCAAAACTGTCCAGATCATCAGGAACAAACAAGGATTGATTCTTCCTCAAGTCTTATGATCAATACCTCCAGAAGAAGAGTGATCAGGAAACCTGAGCATTGTGGAGACCACAGGTCAGATTATGTCCACTGTCCAGCTCCTAAACATTTGCACAAGGGATGGAGAGGATATAAAGAGCCTCTCCCTGGAAATTAAACTTTCATTATTATTATGAAAGCATTCGGATGCACATCTTAGAAGTGAACAGCAAGTGATTCTAAGGCTATGTATGAAATAACCAGTAGGAGGTGACAGCAAATGAGATGATGTAACATTATAGGTATGCAGCAATTCCCCAAAAGGGACGATATTGTTGGTATCCACCCTACACATACCCACATCAAATACCATTTGAAAGCTTCTTTTATGTACGTTTAAAAGAGGTATGATGTGGAGCTGTCAAGTGGTGCTGTAAACTTCTCAGCAATGGGAAACAATGGTACCCAAAATGAGAGTGTCATGTTTTTGCACAGTTCCAGAAACACTGCAACATGAGTAAACAGTAAGAACTGTAGGTATAACTTAATTTCACCACCTTAATGTGGTCAAATCTACCAAACAACAATGAATTAAAAAATTTGTATTGGTTTTGTGTAGGCAAGTATTTTTTTCTCTCAGAAATGATGGCGCTATTTAGCACATGGCAAAAATGGCCAATTTTAACATTTTGTAAGACACTAACATGAACTGTTTCATATTGCATATTCTTAATTGTCAAATATCTCACGAGTGATTATACTAGTTTTCTAGCATTTTAATTGAAATTTGCTGACCACATCAGTCTCACACTGAAGGCTGTGCACTAGTAGCAGTAGATTGCGTGTCCATAGTTTGTACTGCATGGTGGGTAAATACTCCTAATGTAACACTCCTCCATTTCTAAGTTTTCGTACATGCAATGTAGCATCTAGTCTGCCTGGTAGAAGGTTTTAATTTGTAATTGTGTAACCATGCGGTCCTAGCCTTTGAAATATTCTAGAAACTAGCTTTTGAATTCAGTCACACTTATGCACGGGTCCGTATTTAGTGTTAGAGATAACACTATTGTGACTATGCAAAAGCTATGAGAGAAAGATGTGGCCTAACAAGAAGTAGTGAAGACAGTTCACAAACAAGTCCTTGCCTCTGCATTCTAGAGAGCTGAAGAGCATGTTACAGCTCTTACCAGCCATGTCATCAACAATACGACAAAGCCATTTGATCCTGAATCACATCATGAGATGCTTATCAACATATCTATTGGACTGCATGAAACATCATATGTACAAGAGTCACTACTGAAAATAGTGAAGAACGAACGGAGAGATTTGTGAAACAGGCACTTGATACTGATGGGACATGTAGCTTCATCAGTCCAATCAAGAAATCTGGCATCAGAACATTTGCTGACATGGCCAAGAAGACCAAATTTAAGTCTGACAAGGGAGAGACAATCAGAAGCTTTAAGTCCAGAAATTGTCCAGGGACTCACCCCCTAACCACTATGCGATGCTTCCAACAAGCACCAACCATCACAGGTAGGTTGAATTCAACCCAATAGTCAAAAAAAAATTCTTGTATTCATCCAGTTCTAGCTTTGACTTCTATCCTCCCTGCAGCACAAGACAGACATTGTGCTCAGAAAGTACATTAATTAGAAACTGATGCCAATCTGTTGGATTTGAAGCCCTGTGAACCTCAATGGGGATGAGCTTTGCCTGACTGTACGGAGTATGTAATGGGCTAGTTAAGGTCCCAGTCCTGCTCCCATTGAGTTCATATGGTGTTTTGCCATTGTTCTGTTCAGCAGAAGCAGGCTCTCTGATTATGTTGCCCTCTAGTGGACTGGCAGCTAACAATTTATTCTTAAACTCAAGTACACAGGCCTGAGTTGTAGGAGTCAGTAATCCTGAAATTAATCTCTGACAACCACACTCTCTCTCTCTCTCTCTCTCTCTCTCTCTGTGTACATACACACACACACACTGCAGCATATGTATTTGTTACTTTCTGATGATCACATGATGCAGGAGTCTGAATACAGAGAGAAGAAGAATGAAATAAATGCATGTTATAAAAGTTGTGAAGGAGTCCAGTTACATTTGTGTAGTGCTGGATACTATGATGCTTTGTTTCAATTGTCCAGTTTGCTCAGGAATGGATGCTGTAGATATGTGTCAATCAGCGTACCTGGGTTTTCCTGATTTGGGAACACCATCCATCCCTCTGAGTAGCATGTAGCCTCCTGCCTATAAAAGAGTCAGTGGGAGGGTGGGAGGTGGTAAACAGGTTCTGTACAGGCACAGTCATGGTAACAAACCAGAGAGCTGTAAATAAACTTGGCTTGCTTAAAAGTGGACACCAGAGCTGGGGATATTTTGTAGATGGGAGCTAGCTGCCTGGTTGCTTGACAGCCTTGCAATGAGCACATGGTTTCCAGTGCTGGAAAACTCACCCTAAAGCAGGACTGGCATTTTCGCTGTACAATAGCACAAAAGAGAACCCATGCATAGGCGCCGACTCCGTGGGTGCTCCGGGGCTGGAGCACCCATGGGGAAAAATTAGTGGGTGCTCTGCACCCACAGGCTCCCCCCACCCTGCCTCCACCTCCTCCCTTGAGCACGCCGCGTCCTCGCTTCTCCACCTACCTCCCAGCGCTTGCCGCCACAAAACAGCTGTTTTGCAGTGTAACAAGCTCCAGGAGGGAGGGGGGAGGAGCGGGAAGACGGCGCACTCAGGGGAAGAGGTGGGGCCGGGGCAGGGATTTGGGGAAAGAGTTGGAATAGGGGCAGGGAGGGGGTGGAGTTGGGGCAGGGACTTTGGGGAAGGGGTTGAAATGGGGAGGTGGCAGGGCAGGGGTGGAGTCGGGGCGGGGCAGAGGGGGGTCGAGCACCCACCAGCGCCAGTAGAAGTTGGCACCTATGAACCCATGTTGTGTTTTTTTTTCCTGGAGAAATGCATTGGGGCTAGAGGTGAATGGTTAGGAATGCCAACTTTTTAATCGCAGAAAACCAAACATCCTTGCCCTGCCCCAAGGCCCCACCCTCCGCTCACTCCATTCCCCCCACCCTCGTTCACTCACTGATTTTCACCAGGCTGGGGCAGGGGGTTGGGGTGTGGGAGGGGATGCGGGCTCCAGCTGGGGGTGCAGGCTCTGCGGTGGGTCTGGGGATAAGGGGTTTGGGGTGCAGGAGGTGACTCCAGGCTGGGGCCGAGGGGTTCGGAGTGGGGGAGGGGGCTCCGGGCTGGGGTAGAGGGTTGGGGTGTGGAAGGGGGCATGGGCTCTGGGCTGGGCGTGCGGGCTCCTGAGTGGGGTCTGAAATTAGGAGTTCAGGATGTGGGAGGGGGCTCTGGGATGGGGCAAGAGGTTGGGATGCAGGAGGAGGCGTGCAGTCTCCAAGAGGGAGTTTGGGTGCAGAAGGGGGCTCAGGGCAGGGGGTTGGGGTACGGGAGGAGGTATAGGGTGCAGGCTCTGAGCGGTGCTTACCTCAGGCACTCCCAGAAGCAGCCAGTATGTCCCTGCGGCCCTAGACTCAGGGGTGGCCAGGTGGCTTTGTGCGCTGCCCCTGTGAACAGGCACCACCCCCACAGCTCCCATTGGCTGGGAACCGTGGCCAATGGGAGCTGCGGAGCTGGGGCTCAGAGCAGAGGCAGCACGCGGAGCCCCCGTGGCCGTCCCTCCACCTAGGAGCAGGAGGTGCCGGCCGCTTCTGGGAACCTGCCAGCCCTGCTGCACCAGCAGCACTGTCAACCAGACTTTTAACAGCCCGGTCAGCAGTGCTGATCGGAGCCACTAGGGTCCTTTTCGACCGGGTGTTCCGGTAGAAAACCGGACACCTGGCAACCCTATGTATGGCAACTGAAGTGAACTACTGTCTGCTTTTGTTAAAAAGAGAGGCCCAGGGAGCACTCTCCATATTTATCCTAAGAAGCTATTAACATTAATTGCACAGTTACCGCCACCCCCCACCCATTTTCTGCAAGGTGGCAGAGGCTGCGACAGGTTGTGCCTCCTGGTCTCAGACAGGGTTATGGTGATGTGCAACATGTCCTAGCCCCCTCTTCCATCCTAGCGGTGCTGTCCCCTTCTTAAGGCTGCTCTAACAGCAACCCTGATGCAAAAACAACCACACACACAAAACAGAAACCTCCCATCTTTCGAGTTTCTCCTTCAGACAAAGGCGGGCAAGAGTTTGGTGTGATTCCCATTCTTTTTAATTAACTTGTGAGAAACTGAGAGATTACAGTGATGAGGGTCATATAAGTACCTAGATAAATTGATCAATCATCCAGGGAACAACTTCCGTTCTCCTTTGTTCCCTTCCCCAAAATGTGAGGGGGCTACAGTGAACCACCAGGCAAGCCATGCTGTGTGCATTTTACATGAATAAACTTCCCCCCCGAAACATCTGGTGCTAAGGGGTTTTGACAAGGCCAGAAATCCCAGAATGGCCAGTGTCGTGGCATTTCATCCAGATCAGGTAGTAAAGAAGTAATCAAGGCAAAAATGTTAGGCGGCAAATGGCCTGGACCTCTGACAGGGTATTAGAGTTCATCTTGGTTTGAGAGGAGAGGTTAGAGTTAGGTTGGGGTATTTTATTTATATATTTTTGCCTGTCCTTAGAACGTGAGAAAGAAGGAAAGACAATAGCCCAGTTTTCCTCATGAATCTAGGCTACAGCCTCTGGGAAATAAAGAGCATTTCCAAGTTTAACATCGTTTTAGTTCACATTTGCGTTTCAGAGACCAGCTTAAGGGGAGGAATGTCTCTGCTTTATTAAAATGCATCAGGTGTTCCTGCTGATTTTTCAAATGTTGGTCACGGTCTCAGGGAGTCTAAAAATAAACCATATCAATTGCTTTCCCAGGCATTCGCTGCAGAGTCACCTCTAAATCTGGTACAGACCATTGTTAGTGTTAAATGTATATTACTTGCACTGATATTGACTTTTTAATGTCCCATCTGGCCTGATTCCTGCTGATCTTTCAAGGGCAAGTGCTCGTATACCACCCAGCAATTACACCATGTTATCCCATACTGTACAGGGACCAAACCCACCCCACTGCTCCAAGCTCATGTAGCCAGGCATGGCACAGGGCTTATGGAGGTATAATACTCTCAGACAAGGGTGGTGTTTTGAACGGTGGGAATTAATCTTCCCTCCCTCAGCCCATGGAACATAGAATCATAGAACTGGAAGGGACCTCAAGAGGTCATCTACTCCAGTCCCCGACACTCAGGGCAGGACTAATTATCTAGACCATTCCTGACAGGTGTTTGTCTAACCTGCTCTTAAAAATCTCCAATGATGGAGATTCCACAACCTCCTTAGGCAATTTATTCCAGTGCTTAACTACCCTGACAGTTAGGAAGTTTTTCCTAATGTCAGATGTAAACATCCCTTGCTGCAGTTTAAGCTCGTTGCTTCTCGTCCTATCCTCAGAGGTTAAGAAAAACAAGGAGGAGGGAGAAAAATTGTAACAACCTTCTACATACTTGAAAACAGCTATGTCCCCTCTCAGTCTTCTCTTTTCCAGACTAAACAAACCCAATTTTTTTCAATCTTCCCTCATAAATCATGTTTTCTAGACCTTTAATCAATTTGGTTGCTCTTCTCTGGACTTTCTCTGATTTGTCCACATCTTTCCTGAAATGTGGCTCCCAGAACTGGACACAATACTCCAGTTGAGGCCTAATCAAAGTGGAGTAGAGCAGAAGAATTACTTCTCATGTCTTGCTTACAACACTCCTGCTAACACATCCCAGAATGATGTTCGCTTTTTTTGCAACAGCATTACACTGTTGACTCATATTTAGCCTATGGTCCACTATGACCACCAGATCCCTTTCTGCAGTACTCCTTCCTAGGCAGTCATTTCCCATTTTGTATGTGTGCAACTGATTGTTCCTTCCTAAATGGAGTACTTTGCATTGGTCCTTATTGAATTTCATCCTATTTACTTCAGACCATTTCTCTAGTTTGTCCAGATCATTTTGAATTTTAATCCTATCCTCCAAAGCGCTTGCAAGCCCTCCCAGCTTGGTATCACCAACAAACTTTATAAGTGTACTCTGTATGCCATTATCTAAATCATTGATGAAGATATTGAACAGAACTGGACCCAGAAGTGATCCATGCGGGACCACACTTGATATACATTTCAAGTTTGACTGTGAACCACTGATAACTGCTCTCTGGGAATGGTTTTCCGACCAGTTTTGCACCTACCTTATAGTAGCTCCATCTAGGTTGCATTTCCCTAGTTTGTTTATGAGAAGGATCAAGTCAGTATCAAAGCTTTACTAAAGTCAAGATATACCATGTCTTCCGCTTCCCCCCATTCACAAGGCTTGTTACCCTGTCAAAGGAAGCTATCAGGTTGATTTGAAATGATTTGTTTTTTACAAATCCATGCTGTTACTTATCACCTTATTATCTTCTAGATGTTTGCAAATTAATTGCTTAATTATTTGCTCCATTATCTTTCCGGGTACAGAAGTTAAGCTGACTGGTCTGTAATTTCCTGGGTTGTCCTTATTTCCCTTTTTATAGATGGGCACTATATTTGCCCTTTTCCAGTCTTCTGGAATCTCTCCCATCTTCCATGACTTCTCAAAGATAATCACTAATGGCTCAGATATCTCCTCAGTCAGCTCCTTGAGTATTCTAGGGTGCATTTGATCAGGCCCTGGTGAATTGAAGACATCTAACTTATCTAAGTAATTTTTAACTTGTTCTTTTCCTATTTTAGCCTCTTCTGATCCTACCTCATTTTCACTGGCATTCACTAAATTAGACGTCCAATCACCACCAACCTTCTTGGTGAAAACAGAAACAAAGAAGTCATTAAGCACCTCTGCCAATTCCACATTTTCTGTTATTATTCTCCCCCCCCCCCCATTGAGTAATGGGCCTACCCTGTCCTTGGTCTTCCTCTTGCTTCTAATGTATCTGTAGAATGTTTTCTTGTTACCCTTTATGTCTCTGGCTAGTTTGATCTCATTTTGTGCCTTGGCCTTTCTAATTTTGCCCCTACATACTTCTGTTATTTGTTTATATTCATCCTTTGTAATTTGACCTAGTTTCCACTTTTTGTAGGACTCTTTTTTGATTTTTAGATCATTGGAGATCTGCTGGTTAAAACAGGATGGTCTCAGCAAAGCTGTAATATCAGCAAAGCTAGTTTTCAGTGGCTGCTGCAGGAATCCATTTCCATTGCTTTACTCCTGCTTTGCTGGGGGCACTTGTTCGAAGTTGATCCACCAGCCCCCAGCCCCACTCCTGCCTGCCCCTTTGAGCCCCGCAGCATGCGGGATTGGGGGGAAGCCCTGAAGAACTCGATTCTGCGGTATGGACCTATTTGTTTCAGGGCAGCAGCACAGCAATGCTTTCACAGCGCTCAGACACCTTAATGGTGAATATGGAGGGAGCTGGATTTGGCCCTAAGGCCTTTAGACCAGTTTATTGCAGCCACTGGTATAGCTATTAATCCTGACACTTCATGTGCTTTGTGACTGATGCCCTCAGTTGCCCCCTTTCCCTTGGGGCTGGATTGGCACCTAGCAGTCACCTTGGGTAGGAAGGGATGTGTAATTGTACTTCCGCAGGAGCAGAACAGGGACCGAATTATGCATCCGATGAAGTGAGCTGTAGCTCACGAAAGCTTATGCTCAAATAAATTGGTTAGTCTCTAAGGTGCCACAAGTACTCCTTTTCTTTTTGCGAATACAGACTAACACGGCTGTTACTCTGAAACCTGATTCAGAGTCATGATCCAGTCCCTGCTTCCCCTTCCTCCAGGAGGAAGTAAGTATCTCCAGCTGTCTTCCTGATGCCTCGTACTTCTGCGCCAGTTCAGCAAGTTGGAGGGAGGAGCCAATCCTCTGACCCTTCTGCTTCTGCCTGACCACTTCCCATCCATGTGCCCAGGACAGCCCCTCATTGGCTGCTCTGCCCACCACAATGCAGGTAGCCTGCAGAGGAGAGTAAAAAGTACTCCTCTGGGCAGGCATGTAAGCTGGCTTACTATTGGACCTGTGTGCCAACTCTTGGTGCCCTGCTGCTGTCCCCTTGCCATTCAATGGAGTGTTCTCTAATGTATAAAGGGAGCTTGGGCTGCCCCAAACCCATTTCACAATTGACAGACCAGCCCAGACTCCACCAAGGGTTAAGCTTATATACACAGGTAGTTAGCAGGAAATTACTCGTACCAACAAGGTCTTGCCGCAGTAAGTTATACAGTTATCTGCAAAGTTTGGGAGCCCTCTGAACTAGAGACTGCTGAAGTCTTTTGTCATTTTGGGCTATAGCTGCATGAATAACCCAGATAATTCAAAAAGAAAAGGAGGACTTGTGGCACCTTAGAGACTAACAAATTTATTTGAGCATAAGCTTTCGTGGGCTACAGCTCACTTCATCGGATGCATAGAATGGAACATATAGTAAGAAGAGAGAGAGAGAGAGATATACATATGGCAACTTCCACCTTCTCTGTATGTGTGTGTGTATATATATATATATATCTTCTTACTATATGTTCCATTCTATGCATTCGATGAAGTGAGCTGTAGCCCACGAAAGCTTATGCTCTAATAAATGTGTTAGTCTCTAAGGTGCCACAAGTCCTCCTGTTCTTTTTGCGAATACAGACTAACACGGCTGCTACTCTGAAACCAGAAAATTCAGTGCTCAGGGCTTCAGGCACATGACTCTCATTTAAGCTAACAGGTCACCATTGTGTGTAGGGCTTGGGAAGCCACTTTGGTAGGGAATTCAGCTCTTTCTGAAGGAAATTAGAATTAAGGATGAGGTCATCCCAGAATCATAACACAAAGATAAAAAGCTTTCTAGTTGTATTAGCATTTGTTTTCACCTTGTAATACACAACAAGCCAGAGATGACAAGTTGCTGTGCTATGGAGTCTAGCAAGTACAGATATTAATGGGACTGACACTTTTTATTCCCCTTCAGGTGAAGGGAGACTTTCACTTGTGAAATTTCCTTCCAGCGCCTCACCTCACCCAGCACAGATGGCTGCAGAAGTGGCAGCAGAGGTCATCAGCATCTCTACTAACACCACAGTTGAACACTGTGAGGAACAATGCTGAACTGTGCTACATAAAAAGTTATGAGGCTATATATGAAAAACAAACTCAGGGAAATATAACAGAGGAATTGAAATATTAATTTAGATCCTGTTTAATAGCTTTCTTATTCATTACTGTTATCGTTGATGATGATGATGTCCTGAGGTGCCAGCTAAGATCAAGGCCCCACTGTGCTAGGTACTGTACAAACATATAGTAAGAGATAAGCCCTGTTCTGAAAAGCTTACCCTCGAAATAGATGAGACAGAGAAAGGGTGGGAAGGGAAACACTAAGGGCTTGCCTCTTATTTATGCTAAGGCCACTTTACCTGACAGGATTAAGGTGCCTTAAATTGGCAATAAAGCATATTTACATTTACTTTAAGGCCCCTTTGCACTACCAGAGTGATGTAAAGTGGCCTTAGTGTAAATGAAAATCAGGTTCTAATATTTAAAGTAACTACTTACTAATTATTAGTAAAAGATAAGCAGAGTAGTCTGGCAGTACACGTTGTTTTCTTACATAAGCAGTAAGGGTCTGATCCATTGCGAAACAAAGTCAGTGGAAGTCTTTCCATTCACTTTAATAGCAGATAGATCAAACTCTTAAAGAGAAGGCATCACATGCAGAAGATAAAATAATATAGCAGAGCTGAGACAGTGAAGGATGGGTAAATACACATACTATACTCGTATTTATTTTTAACTAGTTCATCCCACTTCATTACGATTTATACCTTACAGGTCTATTGCAAACACTAGCTGTTCTTACAAATTTAAAAATACAAAAGAAAAATCACTAAGGCCTGATTCAGCAAAGCATTTGAGCATGTGTTTTCGTGTTAAGCCTGCTTACACATTCCTTGACTTCAGTGGGATTTAAGCATGTGCTTAACATAAGTGCTTTGCAGAGTGGGAGCCTGTATCATCTAGGCTGTGGCAGACCAGACAATGGTGGTAAGTAGTGGGAAATGAATTCCAGAGCTGAGGAGCTCTTCCTTCATATTATTCATTGCTTAATCCAATACAGGCAACAATGTCATTCCATTTCTCTTAATACTTTTATTCTTGTCAATCACTTTTCTATTTTTTTCCATTTTCAAATGAATTTTGCTGCTTATGAAAGATGTCAGCCTGACAGCCCAGGAGGATAAAGTCCTCAGTTTATCCATTGAACTGGTATAGCACAAGCAGTACCATCCCACCCCACCAGAGTACCTCAATCCTGACCTGAAGGAGAACTCCTTGGAGAGAGAGGAGAAGTCAGACTCACATTCACTCCTTAGCTTATGCTCAGACAACAAAGGTACCAATTTGGTATCAGCTGTCTTGATGGCAAGTGTAATATCAAGGGCCCAGTTCTATGACCCTCACTCAAGGGTAGTGTTTACTTATTCCAATAGTCTCATTTATTTTAATGTTATTACTGAATGAGCAAGGAAAATGTGCTTGAGTGAGGGATGCAGAGCTGGGGTTTCATTATATTTCTTATAAGAACTAAAAGTTATTAGGCCATAGAAGAAATATATTGCTAAACCCAGACTAGACATTGTCACAGGTCTGGTCGGGTACCCCCTTCCAGGCACCCACCAGGCTGCTGTGAAGGGAATCTTAGTCTGGAGTGTTTTAAGCCTCTGGAGGCTGAATGAAGTCCAGCCACTGACCCAATCTTGGGGTCCCTAGGCACACTCTCAGGGTACAGAATTTATATTCTGAGAGTTGGAACCTGCCGACCAGCTGCCCAGCTTCTGAGCACAATGATGACATTCAGACTTTCCCATTGCTTAAACACACCCACTCCCGGAACTCCACCCTAGCAGTGTGATTCTTCAGGTTTACCTTTTCACTCTCTCTGGAGGCACACAGTAGTTATGAAGCATTTAATAAAGACACTTTGCACAAGTCTAACACATTATTGCCCCCTTTTCACTTAATCATCTAAAGCACAAACGTATACAGATCATATGGAATCTAACCAACATGCTAAATGCAATGCTCCTCACTAGCTCACCTTTCTCTTAGGAGTTTCTGGGGGCCGTCTGTGCCCAGGAAAGCAGTCAGGGTTTCCCTGCCTCATGCAGGCTGTTACATGCTGGGTGGCTTCTCCTTCATGGAGTCTCCTTCCCCAGTTTCTTGCCCAATGCGTCCTCTTCCTGTCTGGCCCCTTCTGTTCCTGTGTGTTTCCTTATTTAAACTTCTGCCTGGCCACTTGGCCTCTTTTGTTCTGTTCCTGGTAAATTTCCATGGCTCATAGCTTCCACCCCCAACACCCAGAAAGATAAAACTGGTTTTCCAAGGACGCAGCTATTCTTTATGTAAGCGGGGGAATAGTCCCGCTATTGTGGGGAACTTTCCTGGCTTCTGCACTATCCCGGTGAAGTAAGCTAGCGAAAGGATCTGAGTCCTCGCTCCCACTTCCTTTACCCAGTGGCCTCCCTGCCCTTGAGGACTCCCCTTCCACTCTCCTGCCAGGCAGAGTCCTCGTAACCCCAACAAGGCTGGGCCCAGGATTCCTGGAGGGCTTGACCCCCAACCCCGCTGTGGTCACCTAGGACAGGGGCTAGGGTGTCCCCACTCCGGGGTACTCTCTCTGCACTGGGCACTTCTCTGACCCACTGACCATTACATACAATTTAAAGCAAATGCAAGTTATTTAATCAACAATTAATTTTAAAAAGAATAAGGAAAAATGGGAAAGGTGAAAGGAAACACATCACCCCGCTCTGTGGCAGGGAACATCACAAACAGTGTCTCTGGAATGTCAAGGCAGTTCACAGTCTGTTCCTTGTAAGTCCCAGGCCTTCTTCTCAGGCCCTGGCTGTGCTGCAGGGATGCTGTGGGTTGGACACTTGCTCTGGTGGTGGCCACACGCTCTAAGGCTCTAAGTGGTAGGACCCTTCTTCCCAGTGTCGCCCCCGCCCTGTCGGGGTTACGATCCAAGCCTGGCCTGCAGAGCCCCTTGGCTGAGGCGTCTCCCTGTGCTGGGCCCGCTGCCCAGGGTCCCCCTCGCTCTCCCCAGCTGCTCACCACACCCAGCTCCGGACTGCTCCAGCCCCAGCTGCACCACTCCGTCTCTGCTGCTCTGCCTCCAGCTCCCTGGGCTGCTTCTTTGGCCCCTCTGGCTCTGGTTGCTGCAGCTCTGCTCCCAGGACAGGTCTGCTCTGCAGGCTGCTTCTGTGACTCTGCTCCCAGCACTGACCTGCTTCCTAGGCTGCTTTTCTGGCCCCTCTGGCTCTATGGTTGCTGCAGCTCTGCTCCCGGGCAAGTCTGCTCTCTCTGTGCTGTGCCTCCGGCTTTGGGGCTGCAGCTCTGCTCCCAGGACAGGGTCTGCTCTCTCTGGATCTGGCACAGCTCTGCTCCCCAACTCAGCTTGCACCCCTGCTTTCTCTTTAGCTTGGCCCCACTCTGTCTGACCCAAGCAATTCCAGCTCACACGGAGGACAGGACATCTCTGGCCTCCTGACTCCCTGATTAGCCTGCCCGCCCTGTCATTCAGGCTGACCTGGAGCATTGGCCTCTCCCCATTGTTCCTGGGGATTGTCAGTCTCAGGGTCCTGATTCCCCTTCGACCCTTCCCCTTTGAGTACTGGGAGCTAGCAACTAAAACACCCCCACTGAATGTTAGTAAGGGGGCAACAGTCCCCTCACATTTAGATTTCAGAGTGGTAGCTGCGTTAGTCCGTATCAGCAAAAACAACAAGGAGTCCTTGTGGCATCTTAGAGACTAACAAATTTATTTGGGCATAAGCTTTCATGGGCTACAAAAGCTTATGCCCAAATAAATTTGTCAGTCTCTAAGATGTCACAAGGACTCCTCGTTGTTTCTACTCTTTAGAGTGACTGTTGTTGGTCAAAGCATGGTTGTTTAAAGTTAACAACCTTCCCATGGTATCAGTTCTAGGAAGAGGTGACACAACCATACTAGCCAATGGAGGACAGACATACCGAGAAGTATTCATGATACAGCAGATTTTCATAACAACATTGTTAGTCTATAGGGCTGTTTGTTAGCCTGAGACAGAATTTTGGGTTTGATTTTTGATACGTTTATATCCTTACTAATATGTGTAAACAAAGAACAAAGACACTGTGTGTTGCATTTCCCACACCCAGATGGGGCTTTTAGTACAATGAGAAAAGATAAGGCTTAGAGCTAAAGTGTTACTGGGTATGGTGGGAGTATAATATACGAGCGCACATTTGAAGACTGCCTCGACTCCTGTCTCAAGGCAAGGTCAAGCACCAGTCGGGAGGGGCAAGATGGGATGGGGGGAAGGTATAAGAAACACTAAAAGGCTAACAAAATGCCTATCCCTGTTCGTACCACAACCTCACTCCTTACCCCTCCCATGGGATACAAAAAAGATGGTATGAAGCCCCCAGACTCACAACCCCCCAAAACGGAACATGACCATAAATTGTAAGGGGTGGGACCGGGGATGTGCACTACAGGTATATTTGGGCCTGCTAAAAAGGAGGTGGGAATGGGAATACTTGGAAAAAGGCTCTGTGGTGTCAGAGCTTTGGATATGCTTGCTTGAAACTATCCCCAATAAACATCACATTGCCTGCACTTTGGACTTCCAGTCTTCTGCTTTCTGTCTGCATGACAAGAACCAGCAGAAGGGGTGAAGGGAAAGCCCCTAACAAACATTTCATAGTAACTCCATAATATCCGCCAGAATTGATAAGCTGTACAGAAAGATTCCCAGATTGTCACAAACACATTTTGTCTCCTTAAGGTCCAGAGTAAGAGCCCTACAGCAGAGCACATTGTCTCTTAGTACTGAGTAAATCCAGCACTACTAAGAACAACGGAATTCTGTTATGAAAATCACATTGGAGCGACCCTAACTAATGATCACTATGTACAGATCTATAAAACAGCGAGGTTCCCAAACCAGATGTACAGAAGTCTCCATCTAAGGAGAACTCAATGAGTTTATACTAAGGCGGGCCAGCCAGGCTGTAACTGTCTGCCCACAAGCAGTTAAACACTTTACCTGCAAGCAAGAACTACTCAGACAAATAAAACAATTCTTCCTTGCATTTGAAAACTACAAAGAAAATATTTTCAGTTTGTTCCTACACTGCTCCCTGGAGGAAATGGCAACGAGTGCCCTAGGGATTTCTGGCTAGGTTGAGCTATGGGATGTAAGTTTTTCCAGAGGAGGTTGCTTCGTCTGCTGAGCTGTTGTGATGCCTCTGAGAGTACTGAGCTCTCCATGTCTTGTACATTTGCCCCCATCTGTGATCGGTCTATTTGTGAAAGGGGAGCCCGAAAATCTGCTTCATTTTTAATGTGATTTGTGGATACAATCTTCCAGGCACTTAGCAAGGCTTTTATGCATTGACCCCTGAAAGTCATTTTGCATCTGATACCCCAGCCACACTCTTCCCATGCCATTGAGATTCAGACATCTCAGAATGATAGCTGTAGGAGCTAGGACGTATTTATTCCCTGTAGGCCTGTATCTAGCTTTACGACTGGGAGGGAAACTCTCCACTATCTCAATTACCTATCATACTTCCCAGAAATGCTTTCATTTTGTTTCAGATTTAGATTCTGATGTAGATTACCCACACTCGAAGAGACTGAGGAAAGCATGGATTTCCCCACTCTGATTTTTCAACCTATTTAGGCCAGATGAGAATGGGAAGGAGAGGAGAGTGGAGGATTGACAGTTCTTGAGCTGTGGCCTAGGAGGAACTCAGCATACTGATTTATACAGTTCACTGAAGCTTCAGAAATTTCAGATCACAGACACTGACTACAAGCCCCACACTTGTCAATTTAGTCTGAAGAAAAAATAATCAGCTCCCATATTCAGAGCAAAGGCACTGAGACTGAAGACACCTGCCCTGTCCCTATAGGACTGTGGCTCTCCAAGTCAAAACATATTACTTATTCATGCAGAGACTGCATGTAGTCTAGTGGTTAGAGCAAGAGTCAGGACTCCTGTGTTTTAATTTTGGCTCACTGTGTGTCCTTGAGGAAGTCACCCAGACAGTGCTGTTCAGTTTATTCATAACTGATCTGGAAAAGGGGTAAACAGTGAGGTGGCAAAGTTTGCAGATGATACAAAATTACTCAAGATAGTTAAGCCCAAAGCAGACTGCGAAAAATTACAAAGGGATCTCACAAAACTGGGTGTATGGGCAAGAAAATGGCAGATGACATTCAGTATTGATAAATGTAAAGTTATGCATCTTTGAAAACATAATCCCAAGTATACATACAAAATGAAGGGGTCTAAATTAGCTGTTACCACTCCAGAAAGAGATCTTGGAGTTACTGTGGCTAGTTCTCTGAAAACATCCACTCAATGTGCAGCATCAGTCAAAAAAGATAACAGAATGTTAGGAACCATTAGGAAAGAGAGATAATAAAACAGAAAATATCATAATGCCATTATATAAATCCATGGTACACCCACACCTTGAATACTGCATGCAGTTCTGGTCACGCCATCCCAGAAAAGATATATTAGAATTGGAAAAGGTATAGAATCATAGAAGATTAGGGCTGGAAGAGACCTCAAGAGGTCATCTACAGAGAAGGGCGACTAAAATGATTAGTGGGCTGGAACAGCTTCCATATGAGGAGAGATTAAAAAGACTGGGATTTTTCAGTTTGGTAAAGAGACAACTAAGAGGAGATACGATAGAGGTTTATAAAATCATGAATAGTGTGGAGAAAGTGAATAAGGAGGTGTTATTTACCCCTTCACATAACAGAAGAACGAGGGGGTCACATGATGAAATTAATAGACAGCCTATCTAAGACAAATAAAAGGAAGTACTTCTTCACCCAAAGTACCTGTGGAACTCATTGCCAGGGGATGTTATGAAGATCAAAACTATAACTGGGTTCAAAAAAGAGTGAGAAGTTCATGGAGGATAGGCCAAGATGGTCAAGGAAGAAACCCAAGCACTGGGTGTCCCTAAGCCTCTGACTGCCAGAAGCGGGGACTGTATGACAGTGAATGGATCATTCGATAATTTCCCTGTTCTGTTCATTCCCTCTGAAGCAGGGGAGGGCAAACATTTTGGCCCAAGGGCCACATCTAGCTATGAAAATTGTATGGCAGGCCATGAATGCTCACAAAATTGGGGTTGGGGTACAGGAGGGGGTGAGAGCTCTAGCTGAGGGTGTGGGCTCCCGTGTGGGGCCAGAAATGAGTTCAGGGTGCAGGAGGGGGCTCCGGGCTGGGGCAGAAGTTTGGGGTGTGGGGGCGGGAGTGAGGTCTCTGACTGGAGGTGTGGGCTCTGGAGTTGGGCTGGGGATAAGGGGTTTGGGGTGTAGGAGGGAGCTCCAGGCTGGGGCCGAGGGGTTCAGAGGGTGGGAGGAGGATCAGGGCTGGGGCATGGGGTTGGGGCATGGGAGGGGTTCAGGGGTGCAGGCTCCAGGAGGCGCTTACCTCAAGCAGCTCCCGGAAGCAGCAGCATGTCCCCTCTCTGGCTCCTACGCAGTGGCATGGCCAGATGGCTCTGCGTGCTACCCTGTCCACAGGTGCCACCCTTGCAGCTGCCATTGGCCACAGTTCCTGGCCAATGGGAGCTGTGGGGGTGGCACTTGGGGCAGGGACAGTGTGCAAAGCCCCCTGGCTGCCCCTACATGTAGGAGCCGGAGCGGGGACATGCTGCTGCTTCCAGGAGCTGTGCGGAGCTGCAGTACACACATGCAGAGCTGCCCCCGAACTCACTTCCTGGCTGGAGCGCAGGAGCAGGTCAAGCACCAGACCTCGCTCCCCAGCGGGAGCTCGAGGGCTGGATTAAATTGGCTGGCAGGCCAGATGTGGCCTGCGGGCCATAGTTTGCCCACTCCTGCTCTGAAGCATCTGGCATTGGGCACTGTTGGAAGACAGGATACTGAGCTAGATGGACCATTGGTCTGACCCAATATGGCCGTTCTTATGTTCATCTATCAATGTGGGTCTACAAGCCCTGTAAACTCTCTGTGCTTCAACTTGTCCATCTGTACTGGCTAGAACAATACCTGCATCATGGGGTGCTACCAAATTTAATTCATTAAAGTTTGCAAAAGGCCAGAGTGTAACAGACCCCTCTGGGGAGAGTGAGGAGGAGGGATCATGTGTAAGGAGCTCCCCCATCTTGTGCCCATTTGAGGGTCGGTTACAGGTACAGTCCCTTAAGCTGAGGGAAGGAGAGGGACTTCTGTGGCTCAAAAGGGGCAGGACAGTGGCTGGCCATACCAGGAGGACAGTGCAGCCTGTGTAGTCCCCTGGATACTGGGAGGTTTGAGAAGAAATTATCCCTCCTTGAGGGACAATCCCTCCCTGAGTTCCTCATGGGGCAATGCAGCTCCACACCGCTCCCTGCTTGAGCCAGTGCCCAAAAAGCAGTTTGGTCCCAGATGTTTTAAGATCCACAGATAAATAATTGCAAGTATTACAGCATGAACCTCTAGTCCTGTTGAGGGTCATCTGTTGCTATTTACCACTGTACTGTCTCCACCGTGAGCTTCGTTGCCTTCACTTTCTTGCTGTTCTTCTTCTTCTAGACAGGACTGGCTGTTTTGCCTCAGAAAGCATTTTCCTTGATGCTGACTCATTAGGCAACATATGTTACTGCATGCTGACAGAGTGTACACTTGGCTGGGGCTGAATGGGAACTCCTGGCCTGATTTATGGAGGCAATGTAGAACTCTATGTCCACGGTGAAAACAGCAATCTGTGACTGTCCTGATGGGACAGCAGTGTGTTTTATTGCATCTTTCCGCTGAAGTTAAATGGGGAATAACCAAACAGCCGCTGAAGAAGCAATTACTATGCCATAAACCTAGGTAAGTCATGAAATATGTGCTATTCTGAGATCATGCACTTAGGCACATGAAGTTAACTGCAGCTGAGAAGCTACCTCTTGATGCACCTTTGATCATCAGCGTGAGAGAGACCACAGATGGTTTGTGGGACAGCTGAAGATTTAAGGTGGCTGGTTCTTGTTTTATCAGAACTGGTTCACCCGAGTCCTGCTTCTAATAAGAAACTAAAGCATCAAGCATATACTACAAGAGGGGGATGATCATTTGAATCAGTTGCTGCAGCAGAAAGATAGTTAAAATGATTACGCTGATGAATGGGCTCAGGAGGCTGTCTTGTAGCTTTCAGCCACACCACTGTGTCGGAGGTGGCGAAGGAGCTGCAGCAAGCAACCCAGATGAAACAAAGGGAGGCAGTGGCCCCAGGGAAGGAACAATGCCTCCTGCAGCTCCCAAGCAGGGGGAGTAAGTCTGCTGCTACAGCCTTTCAGGGTCCTGCATACCTACACCCCCAGTCACCTCTGTTTGTCATTGTGGGATATGTGAGTCCATAGTCCTGATTCCTCCCACTTGTTTGTAGTGGCATGGGTCCTGCATAGCCCACTCTCAAGCACTGATCCCTCTAAGCTGTGCGCGTGTGCGCGCGCACGGATCCTAAACCCCACGCACACGGTGAAACACTGCCCGCACAAAAATTTGCACAGAAGCTCAACAATTTGCACAGAAGAAATTTTTTGCACACACAGCCTGTCAAAAATTAGAGGGAACATTGCTCTCAAGACTGCACGGACGGCAACTTTGGCTATGTCTACACAGGGATAAAAAACCCGTGGCTAGCCTAAGTTAGCTGACTCAGGCTTGCAAGGCTTGGGCTCCAGGGTGGTGAAATTGCTGTGTAGGCATTTGTGCTCAGGCTGGAGCCCCAGCTGTGTGACCCAGACTGAGCCCAAACATCTACACAGCATCTTTTAGCCCTGCAACCTGCACCCCAGTCAGCTGATCCAGAACAGCCGTGGCCATGCCACGGGACTGTTACCCTGTTAGATGTACCCTTTGGAGGACTGTACTGTGGGTAGCTCGGTGTAGCTCCTTGTACCCTTCCCCTCCCTTGTGCGCTCATACAAAGGCCATCCAAAATAGTGCCCCAGAATTGCTACAAAGTCCAAACAGAACCTAGAAAAGATGTTGGCCTAAAAAAGAAGTACAAACCTAGAAGAAAAAAAGTTAATGTAAGCAAGTGAACAGAAAAGGCATTCCTGGCAGAAAAATCTGTGTAACTGGGCTTTTAATCAAATAAATTTAGCGTTGATGCCTGTGTAGCTAGATGGCTGGCTTGAAGACTGAAATTCTCTATTTCAGTGTTTCCAACTCTCATGATTTTATTGTGAATCTCATGATTTGGGGATTTTTCTCTTACCTGATTCCAGGTGCTGAGGCTTTACCTGAAAATCTCAGCTTTTATATTTTTAAGTAAGTTTTTAAGCCTTCATAGTCGAGGAGAAAAGCTTGAAAACATGACTAATAAAAAGTCTCCAGTATTAGATGGCCAACAGAAAGAAGCCAACATACATTATTTTTGAAATCTCATGAGATTTTGTTTTGTTTTTTATGATGGATGTTGGCAGTCCTCCTCTTTAATCATAGAATGAATGCAGCATGGTTAGCAGCAGTGTAAACTTTCTCAACACACTGCCCCACCAGTGTGCAAAGAGAGAGGGGACTTCCATCTCTCTTGCCCATTCAGCCTTTGGCTGCTTCTAAATATTGCCAGCATAAGTGCCAAGAAATGTCCAGTGGTGGTGATGGTTTTCAATATGTCCACCAAGAACTCGACTAAGATCATCAACTCGTTGCATGGGGGCTACCAAACAGCAATCTCTACTGACATGGGCTGGGCTGGAAAATGTACTAACCAGTCGCGTGAGCCATTAGCTCATCTATGAAATTGTGTTTGATAGAAACTATATAGAAAAAAATAGAATGAATAATAAGTTCTCCCTTTAACCTGCTGCTGGCTGTATCACTGAGTTTTAATCTGCCAAATTTTATATCACAGAATCATAAATAGCAGGTTCCCAAGGGGATCGTTTGTGTCACCCCAATGCTATTCATGTCTCATTCCCACTAATATACTACCTAACTTGTTCCCAGATCGCTGCATAGTGTTCAAAGCTATAGTAAATTAACACAGAAAACTGGGGGGGGGGAGGGGGAATAAAGATGTTATTGTGACTGAGGGTTGTTTTTTTTGGAAAATGATGGGTCCTCCTGAGATCTTGTCTCTACAAACATTTCTCCTGTTCTGAGAATGATTGGCAGCTGAGGGGAGCAGAGGAGGGGAAACATTAGTTAGCACTTTCTGAACTGATTGTATATTTAGAATTAACTGGGAAGAAGTGAGAAGAGGAGCTCTCTCTTAGGAACAAGATTCTGAAACAAAGAGTAGAAGAAACACTCCTAAATCTGGAATCTTATTGCATCCAACAAAACTGTGTTAAAAGAACATTAAGGTGGCAAACTCAAGTGCTCAAAGGTTAGGAAATGCTCATGCAACCTTAATTTGGCTCCCTTGTGCATATGCATTATGAGACATTCTTTAGTTACATGATCACATACAATTATTTCCACACCACCTCTGCCTCATTCAGTGAGTGGGTAGCTATTCAATATTTCTTTTTATCCTCCACATTCTTTGTGTGGTCCCAGACCTTATTTAATGCCCTGTATCCAACACCTGCACTGAACACATCATTATTATTATGTATTAAAAGCAACTGAAAACAGGGTCTTATAATGGGAAATATCAGACAACTTTAATTATAGGCAGCACTACCAGCGTTGCCTATAACAAATGCTGGAGGAAAGGGGAACCAGATCTGGGCTCCTAAGAGAAGAATAAATCAGTCCGCTTCCCCAGCCTTTAGAGTCCCAGAGAAAAATCTTCATTAGGCTGAAACTATGGCTGTGGAGAGGTGTCACACTGCGGAAAAGGCCTTAAAAGAATGACACTCATAAGGCACACTGGAAAATATGAAAATGCAGAGTTAGTCACTCAAGCCTGGCAACAGCACAAATAGATTGAAACGCAAGCCACACTGTCAGAGCATTCAGTAGAAACCTTAAAAGTAGCAGAGAGAGGGTTCTCCAGACTGGAAGGAACTGCCGATGGGTTAATGTCACTCCAGCCTGCCTTTACTATCAAACAGATTTTCCACAGGGTTTTGAGTCAGGGAATAAGTTTTGCAAAACTACCATGGATGCCAAATGCTGTGGTCTAGTAACATTAATGCAGCAACCACAGAAGTGATCTGAGTCTGAATACCTCCTTGTAAGGATTTCAGAGTAGCAGCCATGTTAGTCTGTATCCGCAAAAAGAACAGGAATACTTGTGGCACCTTAGAGACTAACAAATTTATTTGAGCATAAGCTTTCGTGAGCTACATGCATGCATCCGATGAAGTGAGCTGTAGCTCACGAAAGCTTATGCTCAAATCATAGAATCATAGAATATCAGGGTTGGAAAGGACCTCAGGAGGTCATCTAGTCCAACCCCCTGCTCAAAGCAGGACCAATCCCCAACTAAATCATCCCAGCCAGGGCTTTGTCAAGCCTGACCTTAAAAAGCCTGACCCTCTAGTCGACGTTGGTGAGGCCTCATCTGGAGTACTGTGTCCAGTTTTGGGCCCCACACTACAAGAAGGATGTGGAAAAATTGGAAAACATCCAGTGGAGGGCAACAAAAATGATGAGAGGACTGGAACATATGACTTATGAGGAGAGGCTGAGGGAACTGGGATTGTTTAGTCTGCGGAAGAGAAGAATGAGGGGGGATTTGATTACTGCTTTCCACTACCTGAAAGGGGGTTCCAAAGAGGATGGATCTAGACTGTTCTCAGTGGTAGCAGATGACAGAACGAGGAGTAGTGGTCTCAAGTTGCAGTGGGGGAGGTTTAGGTTGGATATTAGGAAAAACTTTTTCACTAGGAGGGTGGTAAAACACTGGAATGCGTTACCTAGGAGATTCCACCACCTTCATCACAGAACCTCACCATGGAGCGAACTAGAGAAATATGGAAGAGCAAGTCTTCTTTAAAAAAGGGAAGAAGGAGGATCCGGGGAACTACAGGCCAGTCAACCTCACCTCAGTCCCCGGAAAAATCATGGAGCAGGTCCTCAAGGAATCAATTCTGAAGCACTTAGACAAGAGGAAAGTGATCAGGAACAGTCAGCATGGATTCACCAAGGGAAAGTCATGCCTGACTAATCTAATTGCCTTCTATGATGAGATAACTGGTTCTGTAGATGAAGGGAAAGCAGTGGATGTGTTATTCCTTGACTTTAGCAAAGCTTTTGACACAGTCTCCCACAGTATTCTTGCCAGCAAGTTAAAGAAGTATGGGCTGGATGGATGCACTACAAGGTGGGTAGAAAGTTGGCTAGATTGTCGGGCTCAACGGGTAGTGATCAATGGCTCCATGTCTAGTTGGCAGCCGGTATCTAGCGGAGTGCCCCGAGGGTCGGTCCTGGGGCCGGTTTTGTTCAATATCTTCATTAATGATCTTGAGGATAGTGTGGATTGCACCCTCAGCAAGTTTGCAGATGACACTAAACTGGGAGGAGTGGTAGATATGCTGGAGGGTAGGGATAGGATACAGAGGGACCTAGACAAATTGGAGGATTGGGCCAAAAGAAATCTGATGAGGTTCAACAAGGACAAGTGCAGAGTCCTGCACTTAGGACGGAAGAATCCAATGCATGGCTACAGACTAGGGACCGAATGGCTAGGCAGCAGTTCTGCAGAGAAGGACCTAGGGGTTACAGTGGACGAGAAGCTGGATATGAGTCAACAGTGTGCCCTTGTTGCCAAGAAGGCCAATGGCATTTTGGGGTGTATAAGTAGGGGCATTGCCAGCAGATCGAGGGAAGTGATTATCCCCCTCTATTCGACATTGGTGAGGCCTCGTCTGGAGTACTGTGTCCAGTTTTGGGCCCCACACTACAAGAAGGATGTGGAAAAATTAGAAAATGTCCAGCGGAGGGCAACAAAAATGATTAGGGGACTGGAACACATGACTTATGAGGAGAGGCTGAGGGAACTGGGGATGTTTAGTCTGCGGAAGAGAAGAATGAGGGGGTATTTGATAGCTGCTTTCAACTACCTGAAAGGTGGGTCCAAAGAGGATGGATCTAGACTATTCTCAGTGATAGCAGATGACAGGACAAGGAGTAATGGTCTCAAGTTGCAGTGGGGGAGATTTAGTATTGGATATTAGGAAAAACTTTTTCACTAGGAGGGTGGTGAAACACTGGAATGAGTTAAATAGGGAGGTGGTGGAATCCCCTTCCTTAGAAGTTTTTAAGGTCAGGCTTGACAAAGCCCTGGCTGGGATGATTTAGTTGGGGATTGATCCTGCTCTGGGCAGGGGGTTGGACTAGATGACCTTCAGAGGTCCCTTCCAACTCTGATATTCTATGATTCTATAAGTTACTGAAGAGATAGCAGGTACCATACCATTGTGATCTCTCAGAGGACCAGTTCCAAAACACAAAGGTCCTGGAACGGTTTGTTTACAAACATAGACATGAGGTTATTTAGTACAGCCATAAAAAGGGACTGCCATGTTCTTCAGACAATAGAAGGCATCAGAAAACTATCAAATGGATCTTGCATTTTTTCCAAATTAGACTTGGATAAACTATTGTCAGCTTGAACAGGATCCCAAGTCAAAATGTTCAACATTTATTTCAGTGCTTAAAGAGCTCAGCCATTGCCAGAGGCTTTAAAAATTGATTTTTTTCTAGCCATTGAAGTGTTTGAGAAAAGGACAGTCAGCATCTAATCAGACTTGGATTGGACTTTGTCATTTTAGGGGTGACACTGGTTTTCAGCAGAACAATTATGAAGCCAAAAGGAATGTATCTGATCATTTTTCTGCCAACAATCTGACTTTCAACCCAGCTGAATGCGAATCCCACAAGGAATATATACATAGAGTTTCTTTGGACATTTTTCTCTTCACAGCATGGCATTCAAAATGATTCAAAGAAGGCTCATGCCATGAAAGCAGCAGCTGTATCATAAATTGCCAGTTCATAAAAAAGTTTTCTTGGCACGATTCGCCTAACTTACCAGAGTTTTCATATGCAAGTGTTCAGTAAAGGAAATTAACAATAAGAAAAATCCTACTACATTAGAAAGGTTAGAACCATGTCAATTTGACTCCATCAAGGATTTTCTCAGTAAAGATGCTGTTATGTCATAGTTTATTCTTAACTTGGCATCTGAATTAATAGTGCAGGCAAATCCAGCAGGGTCCAGAAGCCAAACTGAGTCAAATACCAAGAGCCATAAATCTGTGCATGTGACCACTAGCAGACAGCTCAAGAAATTAACTCTTTTGAGTCAATTATTCCAGATTTACATCAGTGAAACTATCAGAAATAGTTGGCCCTTTGTATTTTTTTCAGTCCTTTGAGGGGCTCAACATAATCAAGTCCTGCTCAAGTCACTGGGCCAAATTCTGCTCTGTTACACTGGTGTAAATCCAGAATAATTCCATTTGCCACCTGAGTTGCCCCAGATGTATACTGGTGTCACTCAGAGCAAAATCTGGCCCATTGAGACTTGAGGGCATGCAGAACTCCACAGGATTGAAACCTTGGGGAGCCATGGGGGCTATGTTCATGTATGGCAGATATTCCTAAAGTGATTGGATCTCTTCTATATCAGACAGAGAACTTATAGTTCAACATTTTACATTCTGAGCGTCATTTAAAAACTGGTATTTGATTTACTTACCCAAATACATTTGGAGGTAAAATCAGTGTCTTGGCTACACTCTGGCCTTTCTCAAGATGTGTGATAGCAAGGAAAAAGAAATAGATAAAAATATGGGATTCACATACAATAATCCCCCTCTCAGACCAACATGGTCATACTCTGCATTGGTATTCTGCTCCTCCTATATATGCATAGCTCCTTTTGACTGTGTATGTATCTCTTTAAATTTAAGGGAGATGTTCTGAGTCTGCTTTTTGCTTAATGTACCTTTAAAAACGTGGAGCCTGATTCCGCATTGCCCTGCACCTTGTGTAGTCGTTTACACCTGTGCAAAGTGAGTGTAAAATGCTATGATTCTGACCCATTGACTTTAATTCGAGAGCCAGGTGCTCAGTGCTTCTGAAACTCAGGCCCCTGGTGGCCTCTGGCCTATTGCGAGCATTCAGTTTTTTGCATCACCAAAACCCCTCTGGTAATTGGCAGTGTCAGTCCCAGCAGAGAGGCCCTAAATATCATCTGTTCAGCATAGAACATACACTACATGCTTTACAGAATGTGATGAATATTCATGCGCGTTACCATGAAACACATTACAAGACAATATATTGCTAATGACTCAATAAACAAAAGCACCGAGAGAGCTAGTCTCATCTTTATACAAAAGCTGCTGTGTGTGCCCAATAGCAATTAAAAATTATATCGCTATGCTAAACCCATTTGAAAATGATCACCATAAGTAGATAGCTGTTGCATATTTATCTGTCCTTGTAAAATCAAACTGACCATGGATTTATGTAAGGATATAATTCTGGCTTCCACGAATGAAGGACCCAGTAGGTGTTGATCATATAGAAGGGAAGAACTGATAGTTTAAAGTTGCATTGAGATTTCCATGTAAAGCATTGAGATTTCCAGTTAAAATCCCTCTGTTTTATATTTTAATTATTTAATTTAGTGTCCACGTTAGGCACAATAACTCTTCAAGGAACAACTGACTTTTTTACATAATTTTTAAAATAAATAATGAAGGGTAAAATTTTCAAAAACACCTCAATGAGACTTAGGCTTCTAAGTCACTTGAGGCCAGATCTTCAAAGGTATTTAGGTGTCTAACAGTGCAGATAGGCACCTAGTGGGATTTTCAAAAGCATTTAAACAGGTTAAGCACCTAATTCCTACTGAAATCAGTGGCAATTAGGCACCTACCTGCCTAGCTGGCTCTGAAAATCCCATTAGGTACTTAACTGTCCCCAAGGTCAGAGTTAAGGTTGTGCAGTTTAAATTTCAGTTCTGTGACGGTGAAGGTGATAGCACTATTGAACTGAAATTGCATGTGTTAAAGAAGACGTTAGTGTGTTGGTGTGATTGAATATCATGCTGGCAGTGCGCTATATGTTAAAGACTAGAACTGTGTTGGGTGTGACAGTTGTCTTAATATATTATTTCCTTGCTCTCTAGTGATCATTTATGAGAAAAATACACATTAGTAACCTCAATTTTAAGTTAGCAAAGTTTTTTTGTAGTGATAATATACAGTTTATGAAAAGCTTTTTACTGCCACATAAATAGTCTGTTTTCTGATTGTTAGGGTAATAATGCATTAAATTCTGTAGCTGCCTAATCCTCATCTGATTATAAATAGGGGATATGTCTTCTCCAACTCTATGCTCATGAAACCCTAGGTGGATTTAACTTCATTAAGTAGACTTATAGCTGGTCGCTAAACAATCTTGTTTTGTTTTACCACATCCAAAAAACTTTATATGCAAAGAGAAGTGACATGCCAGACATTAAGAGTTAAAGATACATTGTTGTTTTTATGTTAAGTAGAAATCTCATTGAAAGAGACTGAGCTCAGCAACCCACAGCTTCAGGCCTAAGGAGTATATTCCATTCTCAACCTGTATACATAACTCCTATTAATTTCACTTTAATGCCTGTTCCAAAGCCCAATGAACTCAATGAAATGACTGCAGCTGATTTCAATAGGGTTTGGATCAGGCTCAGACAGGTAGATTCACAAGGGACTTAGGTGCCTAACTGCCACTTTAGGTTCCTAAATCCCAGATTTAGATGCCATTCGTATTTACAAAACCCCCACTCAGCTGCTGCCTAACCCTGTAGGCACCTAAATTCACTCAGCAGCGCCTATCTTTTTGCACTAGACATTCCTTAGGCACCTCTGGGCATACACACTGCTGCCTCACTTTTGTTGTCCAGACACCTAATGCAGGAACCAGGGGAAGATAGGCATCCCTCTGCCTTTCTCACTTGCAGGGGCCTGATCCTCTAGGCATGTGTGCAGCATGCCTACCTCCACCCAGAACATCTGGGGAATGGGGGAGGACTTCCCTCATAACTTTCAAACCAGTGGTTAGGCTGGGGATGTGGAAGACCCCCAGTTCAAGTACCCCCTCACCTCCACCTGAGGGGGAGAAAGGATTTGAACAAGGATCTGCCACCTTTCAGGTGCATTCCCTAGCCTCTGGGCTATGGGATACTCTGACAAGGGGTTCCCTCAGTCTCTCCAGTTGAAGCTGTTCCACTGTGTATAAATCATTAGAGTCATGGGAGCAGGGGGACTGGCTCCTGGGTCTCCCACCTCACAGATGAGTGCCCTAACCACAAGGCTATAGAGTTATTCTCACTCTCTTTCTGGCCCAGTTAATATTTATATATTTATTTCTCCAAAGTGGAACAGCTTCAACAGGAGAGACTGAGGGAGACCTACATCAGACCACCCTATAGCCCATTGGCTAGGCCAATCACCTCAGTGGTGGCAGATTCCCTGTTCAAACCTCTTTGCATCAGGCTGGGACAGGGAAGACTTGAACCAGTGGTCTCCCATACCCAGGTGAGTACCCTACCCGCTGAGTAGTTTTGAGGTGGTGACTACAGCTACTGCTTGCAAGATGAAGAAATGCCTGAAGAGTCTTCACTGCTGAGAATCCTGAGCAGAGGTAGATGCTTCCCTTTAGCCTGGACTTAGGTGCTGAACTCCCTGAGAGGGCAGGATTTAGGACACACCCCTCTCCTTCACATCTCCCATTGGCTAGCTTAGTTGAGGAGCCATTTAGCATGCTGACTTTTGTGAATCCCAGTCTTAGGGGTATAGGAAGCTTGAGCACCTAACTCAGGTTCTGTGAATCCCAGTGGTTTTCTAGAGGTCTAAAAGTTAGGCGTTGCAACGCTGAGCATCGCAATATCTAAATCCCTGGGTGAATCTAGCTTTTTAATGCTTTAGGCCCTGATTCAGCAAGGGGCTCAGCCATGAATCTACATGGGAGCACATGTGTAGTTCCATATATGCCAGTGGAACTACTGGTGCGTAAAATTAGACTCATGCTTAATATCTTGCTGAACTGGGGCCTAATTCTAATTAACTGATCATGCTGATTAGGTCTTACGCACATGAATAGTCCCACTGAGTTAAGTGGGATTTCTTGCCTAAATACTACCCAGTGAGAACAGAGATTAAAGAATGGGGCCCTCACACATCTCCAATACTAAATATTGTGTGGCATGATCCAAAGCTCATTGAAGTCAATGGAAGTCTTTCCATTGACTCCAGTAGGGTTGGGATTAGGCCCATGAAAAATGTTACCTATGATACAAACTTTATTGTATACCCTAATCAGTTGTTGCTAACAATGCTAACATAAACAAGAGTACAACACAATCTGTAGCTTCACATTAATACATAAGCCAGCTCTTGATAGTTCTGAAATGTCTTTCCACAGGTTTGATTGTTAAATGCAAAAGGGATGCAAGAGACCATATCACTAAAACTTTTATACACCCATGAAATCGTGTACCATAACCTTTAGAGCCTGCTGAAAAACCCATAATTTGACAAATACCAATTAAATATGACATTTGCATCCTTAAGTAGACTCATAGGGATAGCACGTTTAATTTAACAGGGTGATTTTGAACTCACTTGGACCACTGTAAATCACAAATAATTCCGTTGAAATTGATGGATTTACACCAGGGTACAAACAGTGTGTGATCAGACTGTCTCCATTTATTACGCAGTTACATTGTCTGGAAACAGATCTTCCAAACAACAAATATTAAACTGGTTATATTTTTCTGCCACTATACGTGGCAGCAACTTCAAGAAATATTTTATGAGCACTTAGGACCGTTATTGGCCTAGTGCTGAGGAAAGGAATAGAGAGCTGGCAGGTAGAGAGATAACATGAAGGATGTACAGAGATATTTTTCCAATGAAATAACTGCCTAGAGGCTCTCTAAATGTATGTCTCTTGTAAAAGAAAAGAATCCCCAAAGAATACAATTCCACCCTCACAGAAACAATTGACAGCACTCTCATAGCCTAAAACCATTCTTTAACTATTTCTAACTATTTTAACCTCCTATTACATTCAGGCACTCCAAAAAAAAAAACAAAACGGGGGAGGGGGTCTTTAAAAACCAGAAAAAAATGGAATGTAAGCTATGAAAAAGCAGAAATGCAAGAAATAATTTTGAGAGTTATCCTACTTCTATTACACAGGCTAACCTTTTCTAAACCAATGCTCACAAAAACACTGCACTAGTGTCACACTTGCTCTGCCCCCAATGCTTGAAGGAAGAATAACATGCAGGATGGTAGATAAGGAAGATAGATACATGTAAGAAAGACAGATCAGGCCATATATAAGGCACTCACATTGCAATCCATCTTAGTGCAAATGCAGGGCTCAGTTGGACCACTGAGAGACCCCTAATGTTGGAGGCCATGTGATACATACTCTCTATGCTACAGAGAACAAAGCTGATCAAAAAATTGGGATACTTTTCTGCAGAACATTTCAATACTTCACCAGAAATTCAAATACTGAAAAATGTTGACCTAAAATTGGAAAAATTCAGCCAAAAATTTTTAAAAATCTGTTTGAAAATGCTGCTGCAGCGCTGCATGGGAGTTGTAGTTCATGTGTCTCATGCTCCCATTTTCCTCTATACACAGGGTTCTTTGGTCAGACTACATCTCCCATGATGCACCATAATCTTGCCTTTTGGAGAGTCTTACTACACTATATTTGAACCCATGTCTACCAGTGCAGAGGACCCGTAGTTTTCCCAACAGGTGCCACTAAAAAACAGTCCATTTTTCCCTGTGATTGTTTTGCTCTTCTCCAGCTGAGATCTGTCCTTAACTCACTCAGCTGTTCTTAAGTCTAGTATTAATGAGAACACTGTGTGGTTTAATATTCCATACAGGCTGCAACATTTAATCAAGAAATAAATTGAATGGAATAACAGCCTTAATTTTCCATATCCTTGCTTTGGACAACGAGTTAATCCTGCCAGCTGCTGAAATGCAGAGCCAGAGCTCAGGACTCAGATTTTGCTAAATGACAGGACGGAAAAGCTTCCATGGGGCGAAAGAAAAATATACACAGTGCTCAGCAAGGTGAGCTAAGATCAATCCTGAACTGAAACTGATATGAGCACAGCTGGAAAAGACAGGAGAGCAGAAATAAACCCTGGTTAGGAGACAAGTGCTTAATCCAGCACATGCAAATAGTGTCCCTAGAAGCCATTTTAAGGATTTTCTCATATGACTGTTGCCAATGAGGAGAAGTGGCTACCTGAATGCAATTAGGAGAAATTGAGAGCAGGAGAAGCTCTGAGGGCCAGACGCTGACAGAAGAGAATATTCAAAGGTGTTGTTGACTGCCTCATGACATCTACTGTGTTCTTGCCAGCCTATCAGCCTGCACCACCTCCACTCCACAGCTTACTTTGCCTTACTGGATCATGAGTAACAAAGCTCCATGGTCAACACACAATACTGATTCAAATGAAACTTATCAAGCTTAGATTTGGTTAAACATTGGCAAAATGGTGCTGGAACTGGCTAAAGGTTAGTTTAATGGAGATTTCAAGGGAATGCTAAACAAAATTCGCCTGAACTAACTGAAACAAAATGTTTTGTGCTTTTCTGAATGTGATGTTCTTATTTCATCTCAGGTTGGTTGGGATGGATCACATGACTAGTCATATGGATGGTGTGCTTTCTAGTTCCATGATTGGGCAATCTTGCAGTGTGTGATTAAAGGCTAGCAGAAGTCATTTTCACTCTGGTTTGCAAACAGAGAGATTGTGTTTTCCATGAGTCTCTAGGAGCTGTTGTAAAGATCTAGTTGTTTATTTACAAGCAGTATAAAGGGAGTATTGACCCAATCCCCTGGAAGTCTAATCCATCACCCAGGCCTTTGGCTCTCTGATTCCGGACATTTCTGTCAGGAAATTGAAGGGGAGAATATTTCCTTTGCTGCTGTTGCTGCTGCAGGTGCGAATTGATGACAATGAATAGCCTTGGCAGCAAGTTGCTATGAACACATCTCCCCATTCTCTTGTTTTCTACTTCACTCCTTCCATTTCAATTCCCAACCCCACTAAAGACTTTGTAAGGTGGCCCCTCCCCTACTGTAGACTTACAGAACAAATTTTGTTTGACTAAATGAATTTTGTTTCAAGATACAATGGTTTTTCACTTAAGGGAAACTTCACCTTCAACGTGCTTAACTTCAGCAACATCAAGATAAACCCAGAATTACTAAAAAGAAAAGGAGTACTTGTGGCACCTTAGAGACTAACAAATTTATTTGAGCATAAGCTTTCATGGCATCTGATGAAGTGAGCTGTAGCTCACGAAAGCTTATGCTCAAATAAATTTGTTAGTCTCTAAGGTGCCACAAGTACTCCTTTTCTTTTTGCGAATACAGACTAACACGGCTGCTACTCTGAAACCTGCCAGAATTACTAAGTGCTGAAAATGGTAGAAATGAAAAGGATGAAGCATGCACGATATTCTGTGCCCAGTGAAATGTGCTTCTTCTTCCCGTCTGCTCGCCAGCCACACCAATGGCTCGGTGCTGCTCTCACACAACCTTGCCTGTAGTGAGGAAGAGTGGCCTCGCTCTGGTACAGAGGAGATTAAGTCACCCCGTTGGGTGCAGCTAACTCCACCCTACACTGCCCCCTTCACAGGAAGTACAGGGGTGGGACAGGAAATATAAAAACTACATCCTGCAGCTCAGTTGGGGCTGGACCAGTGAAGGAAGCGAATGTCCCTCCGAGGGAGCTGAGCCACCAGCAGAGCGCACAACCAGCAGTGGGCAGAAAAGGCAAACCACTGCCCTGAGAGGTGGACAATACTGCAGGGGGAGTGAAAGAAGGGCTGTGAGACTGGGAACCAGGCCCCAGTGGCGATGGAGCATCCCCACCAAGAGCCAGTAGGAAGTAGCCCAGGGTAACAAGACTTTGGTCCTGTTGTGCTGCCAGGAGGCGATGCAGTGACCCCACGTTACCCTGCTGACCCTGTGTTGGGACCACCCATCATGTCAAGTTCCCTGGACTGGAACTCAGTGGAGCAGCGTGGGCCCAGTTCCCCTTACCCCCCAGGGCTGGATGCTCACTGTCCTTTAGGCCAGAAAGACAGAGATACTGTTTATTTGCTCGGCCCACAACCAAGCGCTCCAACCATTGATTGTGGCCTGCTCAGCCCTCATCCTAGAAGGCCTGAGCCACTGACTATTGTTGTTTGCTTGGCCAGGAGGCCGGACCTATAGACTGTTTCAGTGCTCAGCCCATTCAGGAGTCCTGAGTCCCAGATGGCATTGCTTAATCTGCCCTTGCCTGGGAGGTCTGAAGTTTAGCCTGTTGAATTGCACAGCTCTCAACCCGGAGTCCAGAGCCATAGATGCTAGTTGTTTACTCCAGCTAGGAGGCCTAAGAGAGAGACTGTCGAATGGCTCAGCCCCCACCTACAAGGGCAGAGCCGTAGCTGGCTTGATTGTTGAATCCTCACCCAGGAGGTTGATCAAGAGACCGGAGCTGTAGGCTGCCTGTTGATGTGTTGAACCCTCACCCAGGAGGTTTGAACTGTCATTTGCGCAGCCACCAGGCAGGCCGCCCAACAACTTCATCCAGCAGATATACCAATTCCCCGACACCACCAGCGGGGGTGCCCTGAGCCTGAGACACGGTAGGCTTACACTCCCGCTCTGTAGGAACAAGTTTTCAGTCCACGAAGGCAGAATTATCTAATGGCTATAGCAAGGAATTAACATATTGTCGGGCAATGAGTTCAACTCCCAGATGAATCACTCCCTGGTGGAACTATCCTCTCCAAATACATGTTACTCTGAATAACACAGGCAGGAAGTTAAGTTCACAGGGTGTCTACACTGCAAGTGAAGGGGTGCTTACAGTAGGCATACCTACAATGTTTGGGAAGGCATACCGATGCAAGCTTTCATCTAGCTAGCATGGACAATCGTAGTACTGATGACATGGTGGCACAGACTAACTGCTCATGTAGAATGCTGCCAGGGACTTAGGTTGCTAGCCTATGACACCACGTCTTCACTCTCTTGTTACCTGTGCTAGCTGGATTAAATCTCGCACAAGTATGCCTACTTGTATTACAATCACGCTCACACTTGCGGTGTGGACATACCCACGGGGCTCAACCCTCAGAAGTGGGGCCTGTGAAGGCAATCAGAGTTGGTGGTACTTAATATTTCACAGGATTGGGACCCTAGAGAAGAGACTAGACCCCGATGTGACTGAAGGTCAAATGTGATGTCTCCTTTTGCATCAGCTGGCTGAGCCGTACAATTAGGCAAGAAGCTAAATCTGATTGGCGGGGGGAGGGAAGAGAAGTGGCTTCTCGGATGTGGCCTGATCTTTGCTGTGTAAATAAATGAACAGGAAGTGTTTCACCCAAAACATCAGTTTAACATAGATTTCTGTGTTTACTATTCATTTTTTATAAACCCTATTTATTAAAATATTCATCCTCCATAAACACTATAAGAAAAATCATCAAAGCATGCAGGAGAAAAAACAACATGCCAGATACTCAGCTTGTGTCAGCTGGCAGAGCTCCATGGACTTCAATGGACTATGCTGATTTACATCAGCGGCTGTATGCAGCTAGACAGAAATTCTGTTTCAATAGAGAAAATGTACTCTAGTCCCTGTCTCCGCATACTCCCCCAGAGACTTAATAAAGAGCTTGAATGAGGGAGAAAAAAGGCAAGATACTACATCATGGGCCTGATTCCGATCTCCATTTACACCAGTGTAACATCATTGGCTTCAGTGGAGTTACTCCTGATATACCACTGTAAGTTAGGTCAGAGTCAAATACAGTAGGTGTATCCCATACCTCAGATCTTACATGATCTATATACAGCCCCCATCCATAAATAGTGTCTGACAGCCTCACCATCTTTAATGTATATAGTATCTTTAATCTGTATATAGTAACTGAGAGCCTCACCATCTTTATAATGCTCCTGTTAGGGTAGAGCTGGGGTATTATCTACATGCACTGATGGGGAACTGAGGCACAGAGAGACTCAAGGTAGATCTACACTTTGAGATGGGGGTGGGATCCCCAGCTCGGGGAGGCATACCCACACTAGCTAGCTCTGATCAAGCTATTACGCTAAAAATAGAGAGGCTAACCAGCCTGAGTACATGCCTAGCATCTCAAATGGGTACATACTCAGGTCGGCTAGCCCCTTGTGCTGCCACAGCTATCCTTTATATTTAGCACACTAGCTCCCATTGTCGTAGCATGTCTCCTTGAGTTGGGAATCACATCCCCAGCTTGAAGTGTATACGTACCCTCATTTACTTGCCCATGGTCACACGGGAAGTCTGTGGCAAAGCAGAAAGCTAAATGTGGGTTCCCAATTCCGAGGCCAACACCTTAACCTTAACACTTACTTCTCTATTTATTGTGCCCAGGTCTAAGATTTCAGCTAAGAACTTTTTCTCTCCATAATTTCCTTGCATATGTTTTGTTACTGGAATCTTCACTTCTGACTGGAAAGCCAAGACAATCAGATTTATTTATGATGCTGTAACGTTTCACTCTCAGAATACAAGGAGAAATTATTTTCCATCACTGCACTTAACAGAGTTTTCAAAAAAGCAGTCTTGGCAGTGATTGTCTGAATCCTCCTCCTTTCCAATTCTGATGTCTAGCTCTCCAAATTGTTAATCCAATGAAACCAAAATAATCCATCTTCCATTCCAATTTTTCAAAGCAAGACTCAATTTTTGTGTTTGCAGACAAAAGGGACAACATTTTCGCTGCCTTTTAAAATTACGTCTTTATTTTATTAGATTGTCTGAGGCGAAAGGCATCTCCAGGACCACAAGGTTCAATACACTCTCCATCATAAAGCCCATATATTTTCCTATTACATTATAGGAGCTAAATTGTGTCCAGCTTTTGCAGATGCTCAAGGGTGGGGAAAAGGCTCGAGGGACTTTCCACTCATTTGTGCCTCTGTGTAGCAGCAGAACACAGTCATATTCTCAGTGCTCAGGACACACAAAATCTCCATGAAGACAGTACTCACAAGTGACATTAGCTGGCCATAGAGGATTGCCCACTGCATGCTTTCTAAGGGTGGGCAACTGCTGAACTGCAGGTGGCATTGTACCTTTGTGAGGGCACCGCTGTAGCAGGCCAGTACAGCTAGTGGCTGAGGAGTCACATCTGGCTCTAGGAGTAGTTCCCTTGCTCCTTAATATGGACGTGTTTTTATGTTATTGTATTTAGGGAATATTCCCACAGAGGAAAGAAAAATGGGTTAGGAAACCCCAAGTTATTACAGAACTTAAAATCCATCTGACCCTTCCCTTCAGTCCCCAAAATACAGGCTTGACTGTAAACCAGGTGCTGTTGCTGAGCATCCAGCATGGCCAGTGAAGTCAATAGGAGTTGCAGGTATTTAGCGCCTATCTGGCTCATTCACTTAGGCTTCCAACTCCCAGAAACAGCCTATGAGTCTTCTGAATAACAGCCAGCTTCTCTGCCCATAGGCTTTAGATTAAACACGTCTGGCACCACGCTCAGGAGCGGCGCACAAAGAACTCTACGCAGCTTCTCCACGCATAAACAGCCAGGCAGAAGCAAGTGCTGGCACAGCTCAGGGGAACCAAGCCTAGATCAAAGTCAAGCGTGCTGCTGAAGCTGGTGGGCAGCATACTAACCAGCAGAATGCTCTGAAATCGGAGCCCAAAGCAACTGACTTTGCCATTCACCGGCCACTACTATTTTTATTGGTGATCTAAAAATAGTTTACAAGTAAAAGAGGTTAGTGTAATGTCATGACTAGAATGTGCCCTGTCCCTTGTCCCCTCCTGGTACCTTTGGGAACAAAAGTCTGCTATCCTCCTAGCACAAATCACCACAAGCAGGGCAAGGAGGGCTGGGCGGAAGGGAGGCAAAAGTACTAATTCTATTCTCCACTCTGACCCAGCCACCCAAGCGGCAGCAGATTGGTCCATCCTAAAGGGGACAAGTTATCCCCCATCTGCCTATTAAACCATCTAGTGCCAGTCACTGTCAGAGGCAGGACACTGAACTAGGTGGACCAAAGCTCAGATCCAGGATGGCAATTCCCATGTTCCTGTGTAGAGTACACACTCTCCATGCACTCCTCCATGCACACTCCTGGAGCTCTCTTGGGTTAGTGTAGAACAACAACAGCCTCAAAGCAAGCACAATCCGTCCCTTAATGACCCCAGGACAAACAGCACATTCTACACTACAAAACAGCATATAGAATCACAGAATATCAGGGTTGGAAGGGACCTCAGGAAGTCATCTAGTCCAACCCCCTGCTCAAAGCAGGACCAATCCCCAACTAAATCATCCCAGCCAGGGCTTTGTCAAGCCGGGCCTTGACAATATGAGTAATTAGACCGGACATCAACAAATGTGCTATAGTGAATGACCCTATACTGGCAAGGAAACAGACCAGAGGATCCAGTAGGTCTTGTCCATCTCTAAGTTCTATGATTCTTATTAAATATAAACATTCCTGGATCTTATTTTATATTATTAATGCACACCCCAAAATACCTTCATTATAATGAGTCAGGATAACAATGTAGGAGATACCCTAATTCTGGGAATGTCCTGACTTTTTAGTGTTTGATTTCACAACCCTGAACATTGTGTTAATTCTGAGGAGGGATAGAGAGCATTTAATTACACTGGGCATAATCCTCACCTGAGCCAAATGTATGTCCTGCACAACTGGAGTGGGGAGGGGAACGTGGTTCTCAGCCAGAGTTCCATTCCCCCAATCCTGGACTGGCTAAAAACCAAAACAGCCCCCACTATAAATCAGAGTAGCTGAAGGGGTAGTCTAAGTTATACTGGCTGCAGAGGCAAGGCACCAGCTGAGGATAAGATGGAATGGGATGCGCTCTGCTTTGCTCCCTAATCAAGCTCTACACTACGTGAGCATTCCCCTGTGTCAGTGGGAATTCTCAGGTGCCCCTTTAGGATAACTTTCTGGCTGCTTTTCACTGTCTCAGCAGCACAAAGCAGCTGGAGGAGAGCTAGCTGGGACTTCTCTGGAAAAAAATATGGGGTTTTTATCAGAAAATGCTGATTTGTTGAAATCAAAAGTAGTTGCAGGGCAGGGTCAATTTCCACGACTCTCCCAAGTCAAAACCTGTTTTAACCTAAGTTTCAAAATTATCGAAACACTTGACCCAAGCTGAAATGGTTTTTGGTGTATCGGTTCACAAACATTTTCACAATTTTGACTTTTAGTCCTGATTTGGGATGAGAAAAATATTCAAAATCTCAAACTCCCACAGGATGGGAACACTGTTTCCCAGACAGCTCTGACTGGAGCATGGGCTAAGGATCTGGTCCATACAACTCAGATACACTGTTTATCATCACAGCTGGCATTGCAACTGTCTGCTCTCCAGTGTTACAAGATTTTGGGACACGTGACCGCTCAGTACAGTTGAAAGACATGTCACAAGCTGTTTTCTCAGTGGTGACATGCTACAACCCGGCTGGCACCGGGCCTCGGAATGAGTCAGAGTCCATCATCACTTCCACTACCCTCCCGTCCCATCTCTCTTGGTGTAAGCAACTTCCATTCGGCGGTATTCTTTCATGCATGGAGTTCTGAAGTCATGTACTGAAACAAATAACATTATGCTTATCTAGTGTTTTTCATCAGTAGGTCTCAGAGCACTTTACAATGGATGTCAATATCATTATCCCATTTTACAGATGAGGAAACTGAGACAATGATTTGTCCAAGGTCAACCAGCTGGCCAGCCGCAGAGCCAGGAATAGAATCTGCGTCTTTTCAGTCCCAAACCAATGATCTAGCCACTAGGCCATGCTGCCTCTCTCAATAGCAAAAATCTTCTTAATAGGTTTTTAGTTTGTGTTGAGTTTTACTTTAATTACTCATTGAAAGGCAAATCCCATGCCACAGGAGTGCCTGGGAAATGAAATCCTACTCATGAGCCACAGAGTAATTGTGGAGACTCAGGGCTGCAAGTAGCCCTCACAGTTTTCCCACTCATCCATCCATAGTGGGGTGGCTGATGGATTTGTGTGGTTGAAGATCCACTGAGCTTCTCATTAACACAGACCACCTTAATGTCTTCATCCACCGTGGCAGAGAAGGAGCTTTCACAGATCTGGGCTCTGCAGTATTCAGAGTTCACATCCATATTTAAGGACTACTGGCATCCTGCATACCAGGGGGTACAGCAGAATCACATGATTTTCATTGTGTCTGTGGCCCTCTGTACCCATGGAAGAGAACCAGGACTTTCTGTAAGTATAGAGGGAGGTTGATGTAAATGGTGGATTCTCTGTAACTTGAAGTCTTTAAACTATGATTTGAGGCCTTCAGTAACTCAGCCAGAGGTTAGGGGTCTATTAGAGGAGTGGGTGGGTGAGGTTCTGTGGCCTGCAATGTGCAGGAGCTCAGACTAGATAATCACGATGGTCCCTTCTGATGTTAAAGTCTATGAGTTGAGGCACTAGACTGGGACTCAAGAGATCTAGATTCATTTCTTGGCTCTTCCACACACATCCTGTGTGACCTTTAGCAGATCACTTAATCTATCTGTTCCCCATCCGTAAAATGGGGATATTAGTACTTCCTTTCTGCCATACTTTATTTAATCTCCTTAGATTTTGAGGTCTTCAGGGCACAGGCTGCCATGCTGTGTGCTTGTAATGCAATTAGCACAATAGGAGCCCGGTTTCAGCTGCAGCATCTAGGTTCTATCGTAATAAAAATAGGGCTATTACAGGGACTGCAAAATGCAGTAAAGTGGGGGGCATAGATTTCTCCCCCTGCCTGACCCTCTTCTTCCCTTCTCAGACACCTCATCACCACCAGCAACCTGACCCTCCTCTCCTCAGCCCATAAACCCCTACACCCACCCCATCCAAATTTGAGTGAGTGGTGTTGCAATCTGGCACACAGGGTTGCAACACCACACACGTCTGATCCAGCCAAGAAGTGGTTGGGCTCTGGCCCAGTACTCCTGCCCCGAAATCCACAGCCTATGGACTATGACATCAGTCAGAGATGTAAATGGTACATGTGGATGAGTATAATCATTGGATGGTTTATTACAGGGGACTTAGACTTCAGCTATGTATATAACCCCTATCACTATAGCAGTCAGGTTATAAAGTCCTTGTATCACTCATGCCTTCATGCGTTTTTTTCACACTACTCCCTGCACCTGGAACAGCCACTGACAAGGGTCAGGAAGGGATTTTGTTCCTGCCAATGTATGCTGGGAGATTTTTTTTTTTTAATTTCCTTCCTCTGAAGTATCAAAGTTGGTCACAAATGGAGATAGACAGAGTGGGCCAGGGACTCTGAGGTGACTTTGAGTATTCTCTCTCTCGGGTACTTGGCTGGCTGGCTCTTGCTCATATACTCAGGGTATAACTGATTGCCATATGTGGGTTAGGAAGGAATGTTCCCCCAAGTCAAATAGGCAGTGACGCTGGGGTTTTTTAGTCTTCCTCTGCAGCACGTAGGTGTGGGTCACTTGCCAGGATTATCTCTGTACATCTCACTTAATTATTTCCCTGACATTCCAGACGCCTCAGGCACTGGTGCACCTCAGTCTCTCCTAGTCTCTGCCTGTGGCACACAATTGTCAAGTTTCCTGACAATTGTAATACTTTGGCCTTGTTTCAGTTGTTCAGTTTAGTGTGCAGGTGCTGGGTGGTACTGGGGGCCTGTGATGTATAGCAGGTCAGATTAGATAATGTGGTGGTCCCTTCTGGCCTTACACTCTATAAGACTATGTATCAAGCACACACCCTCTCCTCCTGAAATCTCATGTCTTTAGACTTGTTTTCCATTGCTAAACTCAGCTCTAGAACTGACATCTCCTTCCTCCATGCCCATTCACATTAAAAGAATAGACCAAGCAATCCATGCAAGTGCAACAATAGGGATTTTTGGGACACTTTGTATAAATGCTCTTCCAAAAGCAATTTCCCCTTTCCCTTTATTTTCTATCTTTCTGTCTTCCATTATTGCTATAGGGCCCATTTCTGAACCCATTACTCACATAAGCAGCCCCACTGATGTAAATGGGACTGGTCATGCGAATAAGGATTTATAAGATCAGTCCCATAATTGAGGCACTGATCCCAAAGCCCTATTCACATGAATAGCCCTACACTGAAGTCAGTGGGATGGTTCCTGAGAATAAAGCTCTGCAGTATTGGCTTTTGGACTGTACACTCGTCAGTCCAAATCTTGCAAGCTAGCCATGAGAGGAGCTTCCATTGACTTCACTGTGAATACTATGCACAGAGGGCTTTTGGTTTCAGCCCCCTGTCTTTTATTTTTCTGTAAAGCACCATGTGCACCCAGGGTGCTGTATAAATAAAGAAATATAAAAGGCCCTGCAAATGAATTGCTTTGTAGAAATGTTGGCAAATAGAGCTCTAATGGACTTCTCATACATAAATACAGGGGTTGATACAATGCCCATTGAAGTCAATGGTGGGGCTCTCCTTCACTTCACTGGACATTGAATCAGGCCCATAGGACTATATCCACAAAGGGGACTTACACTCAGCATTGCAATGAGTAACTTCAGCTGCCCTGGTGCCCAGCGGAAGCCTCAGCCCGAGGTTAGGCACTCTGGCTCCCCACATACTGCATGGGGAGAATTAGGCTTCTAAGAATGTGATTCAGAGAAGCCAGCATGGTGAGCAGGGGGCCACCTAAGCTAGCCAGAAGTGAAATGTTGAGGAGAAGGGTGTGGCCAAGCGTTGGCCCTCAAATGGAGTTAGGTGCCTACATTTGGACTGGAGGAAGATGCCGATCTCCACCTGGGCTTCACAGCTGTGAAGACGTTAAGTACCCAAGCCAGCTCAGTTCTTTCTCAAAAAAAAGAGAAAAAACTCAGGAGGAGGTGATGACCTTATACCCTGTAGTCCAGTGGTCAGAGCTGGGACTTGGCCCCAGCCCTCCTACCTCCAGGTGATTTCCCTACTCCCTGGGCTATGGCATATTCTGATGTAGGGCTCTCTCAATTTCTCGTGTTGAAGTTGTTTCACTGAATATAAAATAAACAAACATTTATTGGAGCTGAAACCTGGGTCTCCCAGGTGGGTGCCCTAACCACTGGGGTATAGAGTCATCCTCAGTCTCTAATCCTGACCCAATGAATATTGCATTCTTTATACAAAGTGGAACAACTTCTACTAGTGGGGGGCACCACCTGCTCCTCCAGTATTGTTTTGTGCAGGGCCCAATGCAGTAGGCGTGCTCTTAAGTGGCCTCTAAAAATCCCTGGCGGGATTTTGAGGATCCCACCAGGGCTTAGGTGCTGAGAAGCCAAGCAGCATCAGGATTTAGACAGATTTGTGCATGCCCACACACAGAAATTTAGGCACCATGTTGACTTTGCCAGGGCAACGTTGGCATCTAAAGAATGTAAGTGTCTACAGGGTTAGTCAGCAGCTGAGCAGGGGAGTTGAGGATCTAAATTTTTGTTTTAGATGCCTAAAGTGGCATTTTGGCACCTACATCCCTTTGCGGGTCTAGCCCATAGTGCATATAAATCAGTGTTAACACTGTAAATGTCTAGAAATTGATAAAATATGGGCCTAATCCTGTAAATCCCCTACTGGCATGAATAGTCCTCCTTTACTCACAAGTAGTCCCATTTATTTCACTGGGGTTTCTCGCATGAGCAGGGGTTTCTGGGACTGGGTCTATATTTCTTTTATTTTTTTTAAAACTCAGTACGGTATAAGAAAAGTGCTTGACATACAGTATTTGTAGCCAGGATGATCTTAGATAATGCTGTTACATGTGTGGTGAATTTCTGTAATCCACTGTCCTTTATCACAAAATGGTAATGCTAAATGTATGTAATTGTCTTATTAAGAGCTTCAGATCAATATGAGTAAGATCCAGGTGATTTTAGAATAATTTGGCAGTGATGTTTTGGCTATTTGTTAACTGTTTTAACTGCTCATCTGTCTGAGTGTCTCACTTTTTTTATATACTGCCTGTCACCCTAGTACCTTAGTGCTTTAGAAAATTAAGAGTATGGGCCAGATCACCAGCTGATGTAAATCAGTGTCACTCCATTGACTTCAGGTGGAGTCAGTTGACACCAATTGAGGATACTACATAACTTCATTATGATAAGAATGCAAACCAAGGGCCCTATCTTACATTCTTTCTGCTTCCAAAACAGCCCCTGGCTTCAGGATGAGCTTGGTGAGGGAGGCTCAGGGAATGCAGGTTTGAGCCCCAACTCGGCATCTTATGGTTTTACTGAATAAGGATGTTTGATAGTTAACTAGTTTAAAAAATACACCAATATTTAATCTGTTGCATTTCTAATTATGTGGGGCTCTCGCTCTCTCTCTCCTTTTTAAAAATTAAGAAACGCTAACAGCTGAAAATTAATAAGCTAATAAACGAGACAATATTTTACCAGATGTTATCAATGCATCCTTGCTGGCTTCATGCATAGACATATACAATAGAAAATGTCTATCTGCAATAGTCCAGTCTATAATTTTGCTCTCGTTTCACAAATCTTGCATTTGCATAGATTATAAGGAGCAAAAAACCTAGCCCGTAACCAGGATACACTTCCTTTCCGAGTGCATTTTTTTTAAGAAAGCCATCCCTGCAGATGCATAATGCAGTGGGTGCAGCGTTGCACAAGACAGCAGGAGAGGGGATAGACCCCCCCCCAAATGCATCGATATCAAGTTTAGATGGAAGAGAGAAAGTTAATGCGTTCAGCCCTCCCCCCCCCCCCCTGCCCCCATTTAAGGACAATGAAGGGTTCTGAAAGTAAGCAGCTGGGCTTATCTCCTCTGCCTCCAGTACTGGGCAGGAATCTGGGACCTCTGGTACAATACGTGCCATCCGTACTAGGACAGTTTACAGATGTGCTGCCTGACTCCTTACTATTTATAGCAGCCTCTTCTACCACGGTACTCGAGGGGGTTGTAAGGCAGGAGCAGGCCATGCTCCTTTGATTTATTGCTGGAATTATATTCGTTTAAGACAACTCCGCTCTTCTCATAGCAGGGCGAGTGAAGCACGTCCCTGGACCTTTACCACACACACCCGTTTGCAGAGATTAGTGTCCCTACCACGCAGACACTGTTAGGATTCACTGCAAGGGAGACGGAGGGGGTTGGGGGCTAATCCCTTTTAAATAGCGGTAAAAGAGGGGAAACAGACAGAAGCTCGCGCTCGTGCCTTACCTCTGCAGGGATATTAAGAGAATGGAGGTCAGCTGTGTGTGTGAGAGAGAGAGAGAGAGAGAGAGAGGCTGAAGCGGAATAGGAGTGTGAGTTGGTTAGCATGCAGTACCATGCTGGATACACATTTCACGGCGCTGCATATCGGGTAAGCATACGTTAAATATTCAGCAAGAGCACTGGGCATAGCCTATTAATAGAAGCCGAGCGTTTGGCGCTCGCTCGCTCTCCCGCAGGCAGGCAGGCAGCCGGAGGATTTGATTCGGCCTCTTTTCCCCCGGGAGCAAGAGACTAGCCACAGCCCCTGGAAAGCCTCCGCCAGGTCACGGCCAGCTCAGTGAGTATCAGGTGCTACTGACCCCATTACCGCTCAGACGCGTCTCCAGAGGAAAGCAGTGCAAGGCTGGGGGAGGCTGCTAAAGGACACGGAGCTAAAGCGAAAATATTCTCTCTCTCTCTCTCTCTCTCTCTCTCTCTCTCTCTGCAGCACCCTGGAGAGCTCCTGGGGGCGCCTCACCAAGCCATGCGAGAGCCTTCGGCTCTGCTTGCCCTTGGCAGCCGCGCTCGGAGCTCTCCCAGGTGCTGCAGAGACCCGGCTCCCTAACTCCCTGGCCGGTCTGCGAAGAGCTGCCCGGGGTGCTGCAGAGCTCTGCCTCCCCCCCGCCCCCCCCCCCCCAACAAAACCCCTCAGAGCTCGCGGAGCTGTCCCGAGGCGGCGCCCCTCCTCCCCTCCCCAGCCCCCTGCGCACCCGGCTGCCCAGCGCTTGCGGCAACGGAGTGCACCGAGCGCCGGCCTGAGGAGCGTTTGCTCCGTCCAGGAACGGCCCAAGAGCCCAGCGCTTCCTTCGCCCGAGCCGCAAAGCACTTGGAGCTGCTTCGGATCAAAGCCTGCCGCCGGAGGGCAGGGCAAATTGAGGCGGAAAGTTCTTGACCTGTAGGGCTGGACGCACTGCTAGAGAGGAAGCCAGCCAGAGCAGGGGCCATGCAAAAACGCAGCCGCCACCGTGTCAGGAGCAAGCAGAAGGCGCGGGGAAAGTTTTGCACTCGCTGCTGCTCGCGGGGGGTGTGTCCGGGGATGGGGGTCCGGGGGACAGGTCCCTGTGCCTCGCTTCCTTACCTCGGTGTTCTCAGTAGCATTCTCCGCCATTTTCCTCCTTAGGAGCAGGCAGCGGGAGGAGTGTTTCATTCCCATAAGAGCCAGCCAAGGGGTTGGGGCTTGGGGCTGTGTGCTTTTTTTTTTTTTAAAGATCTCCAAAAACTGGCACACGCACAAAAAGGCAACAAATTAATTTGCTTTGTCCTTTCTGCTGCCTCCACTGGCACCAATTTTCCTTTGACACTTCCAAGTTCTTCTTCCCTTTCCCCCTCTTTTCCGCCTCCACCAAGCTCTTGAGATGAGTTAGGAGGCAACCCCCTCTTCAGCTTACACTACAGGCTGCCGGGCTGCGCGTCCTGCTCCCTCGGAGAAAGCGATCGGGCTAAAAAGGCAAGAAGCACCAACTAAACTGAACTTGGGCGTGCGGTGACCAGCGGGGCATCTTTGTGTCCTGTGGCTAATCTTCCAGAGGCAGAGGGAGCCAGAGACAAAGCAGCGGGGCCAGGAAACCATAGCCCCTTCCTTTCTTCTTTGGGCTCCTCTCTCTCTCTCTAAGTCTCCACTCCAGAAAACTTGCTTTTAAGGAAGGAGCCCACACTGCTCACGCTGGTGAAGCATTTGCTAGCTTCTTTCCGTGGCTATCTTCAAAAGGAAGCAGCATCCCCTTCCTGTTCTTGGGCTGGGCTCCTGCCCTACTCTGCGAGTTGATCTCCTGTACCTTTCTTGGGAGGCACAATTATATCAGCCCCCCCCCCCCCCCACACACACACACACACACAACTTTCTTCCTTCCTTCGCCCCCACCCCTTCGGATCAGCCCCACTTTTCTTTCCAAAGCCTCGCTGCCCTTGAGAAGGATTTTATGGGTCAGCCCATTAACTCCTTCTGCTCCGGCTTCTTTTCTCTTTGGCTTTGCAGGAAGCCTGTTTCGCTCTGGTTTTGTGCGTGTGCCTCTTCCTCCCAGCTGCTGTTTCCTGACTTACATCTAGCCTGAGCCTGCCTCCCAAACAGACTCCGGGTGCAGAAAGATCGCCCTGGTCGGAGCACAGCTGCTCCGCAAAGCCAGAACAAGCGTTTTTGTTTGTCAAGCCCTTCCCTGTGTCCATCCTCCTCCCTGGGAACTGTCGCTAAGTGCCCCCCTTCCCGCACGTTTCTCTGGTTCTCCCTCTCCCACCACCTTTTAGATTCATGTGGTCTTACAGCGGAGCTAGATTTGCCTGGCTCGTTTTGGTGGCTCTAGGGGCGGGAGGGGGTGTATGTTACACAATGCATTCCTGGGTCTTCACTTTAGTCCAGTGTTGATCTCCAACCCGCTGTGATCGTGTTGATCTCGTTGGGGGAGTGGGGTGAGAAAATAAAGCTAGAGGGGTTAATTTCACGTTGGATTTAAGTACCTGACCAACTTCACTACCATTCGTTGTCCTAACTCATGTCTACCCGTCAGGCCAACATACGTCCAAAGAGGCTTAAACATTTCTTTGGGTGCCTTTTTTAGTACACACATTCATATCCTCCCCCCCCCACCCCCACTCCCCTGCTCTTTATCCTTCTCTCATTTTGACAGATTTTTTTTGCGCAGCCTCTTTTATAATCTCCTGTAACAAAAGAGTGCAAGAAGAGTTTATCCTTAGCTGACCTCTGCAATGCTGGCAACACATCAGATGCTGTGCGAGCAACAGGAGCCCATGCGCGCACAGGAGGCAGGGATATTCCTGGGGGAGGTGTTAGTGACTTATGGAGAGTGGTTGCGCTGCCTTCTCTCCACAGGAATGGGGCTAAACGGGCAGGACAACGGAAACAAGTAGAGGGAAAAGGTGGGAACATTTTTTATATGCTCACTCACACAGAGATGCAGCTACTCCCCCCTTAAGCGGAGATGGAAGCCATGTGATAAATTTCAGGGACGTGATAAATGTATACATACATACCAAGGAACTGGAGATTCTAGCCATGTGATCAATTGCAAGGAGATGTGACACATAAACATATACCACATAGGTGGCCATGATGCTATGAGTTAAATTACAGAGTAATGTATTAGACTCATACCAGGTAACTGGAGGTGATACCCCTGTGAAAAATTGCAGAGCCATTTGATAAATCATCCATTTGTCTTATACCTTTGGCTGCCCACTAACCCACCCCATATTATCCTAACATGCCAAACCTCTTAGTAGTTTCAAACAGCTGCCATTTTTTTTAATGATCCTTTCAGAAAAATGTTTCCTTCTCCTCCCAAATGTGGAATTTAAACCCTGCCCCAAATCACACTGCAAGATTCAGTACGGTACCAATAAGAGGTTGAAGCAGCCTGGCAGAGCTAGAAATGGGGCATTCTCTTTTTCCAGTGGGACACACATAGAGAACTTGAAGCTCCTCTGATGTCGGCTCTTAAAATGGAGACAATTTTTGCTTTGAAAAGTTTTTAGATCATTTTAAAGGTTTTTCTGGCTTTCCCAGAGCTTTGTACAGTTGAACTCAGAGTAATCAAAATAACCCAATAAAAGTTTAAATCTAAAACAGTTGCCAAATGCTCTGTCACATACAGAATACCAGGTGGTGTGAAGTTTTTATCAGCATGAGTTTGGGATGATCTGCGTAGCTCAATGGTGGTTTCCCTATTTATGAGTAATATATTATGCTACTAACTCCTTTAGACAGACCACACCAGCCTTGTCTACCCTGGCAAGTTTCTGCACAGCAATGTAGCTTTCTGCACTGTAACTCCCGCGGTGCACACACTGCCAAGCCATTTAGTGCACAGAAACTGCGCAGTTGCAGCGCTGTAAAAAACCCACCCCGACGAGAGGCATAGAGCTTTCTGCGCAGGGGGTACAGCGCTGCGGTGCCAGTGTAGACACCCTGGTTGATTACAGCGCTGTGACTGGCCTCCAGGAGGTGTCCCACAATGCCTGTTCTCACCTCTCTGGTCATCAGTTTGAACTCTACTGCCCTGCCCTCAGGTGACCAACCATCAGCCCCACCCCGTATATTCCTTGGGAATTTTGAAAGTCCCCTTCCTGTTTGCTTGGTGATGTGTGCAGTGGTCTCAGCGCATCTCTCCAGGCGGCCATGCCTGCTCCACGCACCAGGCGATCCCGGCTTGGAGCAATGCTGAGCTGCTGGACCTCATCAGCATTTGGGGAGAGGAGACTGTCCAGTCCCAGCTGCGCTCCAGCCATAGGAATCATGATACCTATGGACAGATTTCACGATGCATGACAGAAAGGGGCCATGGCCAGGACACACTGCAGTGCAGGGCCAAAGCGAACGAGCTGCAGAACACCTACCACAAGGCTCGGGAGGCAAACTGCCACATCGGTGCTGAGCCCACAAGCTGCCAGTTCTACAAAGAGCTGACCGATCCGTAGCAGTCTGGAGTAGCCAGCTTCCACAGTTAAATCACCAGGCGCTTCTTTAACGGCAGGGCAGCTCTCATTTTCGTGTCCTTGAGCCGCAGGGCTGGGGCGAGCTCGTCACACAGTCCCATGAATGTGGCTTTCCTCATCCAAAAGTTCTGCAGCCGCTGCTTGTCATCCCCGACGTGCACCATGATGTGATCCCACCACTCAGTGCTTCTTTCCTGAGCCTGAAAGCAGCGTTCTACTGTCGTCAGCAATTTCGTGTTGCGTTAGTCAGAGCGAGCAGCATACTGGTAAACAGTGCGGGATCCATTCCTGCAGACCGAAGAGGCAGAGCACGCAGTGCACAAACCATTGAAAGATGGCGCCAAATGCGGACAGAAGCACAGGGTTTGCTGGGATGAGAAGCAATGCATCACAGGGCATTGGGACAGGACCCACGGTGCCCCGTGACCCCATCCGCCTTCCCACAACTCTTAGCGGCAGAAGAGGAAGAGATGCTCTGTGGGATAGCTGCTCAGAGTGCACCGCTCTGAATACCACTGCAAGTGCCCGAAGTGTGAACACGCTATTGCACAGGCAGCTGACAGTGTGAACACACAACAGCAGTTTCCCTTCAGTGCTCTCTGAGCGGTGCTGTAACTGCCGGCGCTGTAACTCTGCCAGCGTAGACATACCCACCATATGTATTTATCTGTATTTAGGCAGATAAATAAGAGGCAGGTTTTTAAAAGTGTTCTGTATCCAGTAGCTTCCATTCGGATAGGTATGCCAAGAATTTCAAAAGAGCTCAGCTCCCGTTTAGGCAGTTAAATGAAGAGACAGATTTTCAAAAGTGCTCAACACCCAGCAGCTCCAATGAAAATCTTGTCACTTAAGATACTGAAATGAGAGTTGTTGAGTGCTGAGCTCCTGTGAAGGCCTGACCCCTCACAAGAGCTTCCAACATGCCATTCCCTCCTCATAGTACTTTGTGACCTTAAAGAGAGGGGGTCTAGGAAAATGTTTTGAAACCCCATGCTACTTGGGGCCATCTACTTTATACCAAAGGCAAATGATTTGTTCTTCAGAAGTACATGTATTAGTCAAGGGAAAAAGTCATCCCTTGCAGGAGTGAATTATTCATATGGGGGGGGGGTTCTGAACTCCAACTAAGAGGCAGGGAAATGTCTTGCATTTTGATGCTGCAGCACTTTGGTAGCAAAGACACACTGCCTAATGCCTAGAATTAAATTCTGCCCTCAGATTTGTACATGCAACTCCCCTTGACATCAGAGAGAAAAATTGACTATAAGTGCTGAACTTGGGGCATATTCCTGGTACGTGTGCTTTGTTTCAGACATTAAGCAAGACATAAACAATAAAAGTACATTAATTTATTTATAACACTTCCAGGAGATGACCAAAACATTTTGATTTTAAATAAATAATGCACGTGAAGTCCATAAAGCATAAAAAGGGGGGCGGGGAGGATACAAGAATTTTTTTACTTTCATTTCTCCAAGGTGGTAGGTGCTGTGATTGCTGGAGCTCTGGTATTGGCTGAGTGTCACAGTGTGGGTAGAGCACTGAATTGGGACTCAGGAAACTTGGGTTCTATTCTTGGCTTTGCCATTGGCCTGCTGAGTGACCTGTGGTAAGTCACATGCCTCTCGGTGCCTCAGTTTCCCCATCAGTAAAATGTGGATAATGATAGTGACTTCCTTTGTAAAGTACTTTGAGACCTACTGATAAAAAGACTGTACAAGAATTATATATTATTGTTTATTCACATGACCCCATGAGGTAAGCCAAGGAAGCTGTAACTCATATATTACAATACTTTAAAAAACAAAAGACAGATTGACTGGTGGTTTTAGTTCCTGGGGGAAAGTAATGCTCCTCTGAACTGAAAATATGACTCCCAGTGGGCTCTGTACCTCAGTGGCAGCCACTTTTCAGCCCAAGTATACACACACATCTGTATCCATGAATGACACGGCTAGAATACCTGGCTGCAGCATTAATCTACAACTGGTGTAAAAACAGCTAGGATAATTGACATCCAGAGTTACAGAAGTGGGTATGGAGTGTTGTCACTACCACAAATTATTTCAAACCACTGATAGCAGCTTTTCCTGTAAAATTACTCATCTGGAAGAATTCAAAGCAGGTCTGCTGCTGCGAGCGTTCAAATGGAGCTGGCATGGCCACAACCAGTGTGGGAGCGCTTCCAATAGGACCACGACAGTGCTCCAGGCACTAACATCAAGTTCAACAACAGAAGGCTGGAGAAAGCGACGAGAGGGTCTCATACAGAGAGGAAAGGAGACTGGAAGGAAGAACAGGAGACAGGTGGGGCAGGAGGAGAGTGGAAGAGAAGGCAGGAAGGAAAGAGGGAGAATGTAGGGAGCTGTAGAAAAGGGGCAGGAGAAGGAAGCATAGGGTGGCAGCAGGAGAATGGAAGTGAAGGGAAGGCTGGAGGTTTGAAAGGGTTCAACAGAAGAGTAGTCTCCCTCCTCCCCATTCCTTTTTTTCAACAAGTATGAGAAGGATTTGACCAGGAAAGTTCCCCATCCTCAATACTTCTCATATTTGTGGGAGAAACAGGAGAAAAAAGGACCAGGCTGGGAAAGGCCAATCCTTCTCCTACTTTTTCCCTGACAGCAGAAGGAAGCATTGGGCCTTGGCACTCCCCTTTCACTTCTCCTCTTCATGTGTGGAGGTGAAGAACTGGGCTATGAGAGGGCACGTGGCCCCAGCTTCTTCTCTACCAGTGTCTCCCCAGCACTCCCACGCAGACACCTCAGCAGAGGGAGGGGCACAGGCAATGGCCCTACCTCCGGCTAAGCAGAGGGACCCTGCTCTCTGCACCTTCCCCAGCAACCCCCCGCTCTGCATCCAGCCACTCTCCCAACCCCATCAGAGTTACCTGCGGCAGGGGGACTCTGTCCTTCTCCTGTTGCACCTCCCCCATCCTGGCACTTCCAGCTTGCCTGACCCCCTCTGCTCGGCAGCTGGGCCCAAGCGGGGCAGAGCCACTTCTCACGCCAGCACGACACTTGTCTATGAGAGAGCTCAGCTGCAAAGGCAGCCCCTCTGCTCCCCACCTGGGCCCATCTGCCAGGGACATGGGCCAAGTGAGCTGGAGACCCTCCTCCCGCCCCCCGGCACGTTTCTGGCTCACTCAGCCCCTGTTCCCGGCAGCCGGGCAAGGAGTGGGCCATCGCCACTTCCCCAGCTGGGCTCTTTCGCAGACAGCCACCCTGAGCGGAGTCAGCTGGCGTGAGAAGCAGCTCCGTCCCGCCCCTTCAGCTCCCTAAGGCAGGGGCTGAGTGAACTGGAAGTGCCGGGGGGAGGTGCAGCAGGAGACGGACAGAGCTGCCCTTCCCCAGTGGCAGGCAGAATACAGCAAGCCCTGCAAGGGCAGCTCAGCAGTCGCTGAAATCCAGGGGGGGCACTTGACCCCACATGCCCCCCCTACATATTGCCACCTCAGTCTTAGGTTAGGGCCCCACTGTGCTAGGTGCTGTACAAACACATAACAAAAAGACAATCTCTGCCCTAATCTACATATAAAACAAGAGACAACAAATGGATTAAAGCTGAGAAATAGAATCAATTATATTTTATTTATCTATTTAGCTTTTTATTGGAGTTGGGCTAGAAACAGTTTTCCCGTTCTGTGAGAATTTTCAAGATTTGGCAATTTTTTCTTATCCTGAATTAGGACAAAAAAATCAAAATCTCAACATTTTCATGAACCAAAAATCTGAAAAAAAAATCAGATCAGATCAACCAAGACATTTCCTTTTGATAATTTTGAAGCAGGGGCACCATGGCCCCATCACTTTTGACCCGCCATAAGGGCAAGGGATGTGGGGAAGGGAACAGAGAGGAGCAAGTAGGGGGTGGGACCTCGGGGGAGAAGGGGTGGTATGAGGGCAGGACCTTGGGGGGAAGGGATGGCATGGGGGGTGGGCCACAATTCAGGCCCATGCCCCCCACCGACTTTTAGGGAGCTTCTGCAGTTTCTGTTTTGAAGTGATACTTATTGATTGGATGCTGCGTTGTTGTAGCCAGGGTGGTCCCAGGATAAGAGATCAGTGGGGTGAGGTAATATCTTTTATTGGTCCAATATCTGTTGGGGAGAGAGACAAGCTTTCGAGTTTACACAGAGCTCGTCTTCAAGTTTCCCAGACCTGAAGAGCACTGTGTGGCTCGAAAGCTTGTTTCTCTCCCAACAGAAGCTGGTCCAATAAAAAATATTACCTCACCCACCTTCTCTCTCTTTTTTGTTTTTGACTGTTTATTATTTATTTATTTATTTTACTATAAATGAACTTCAATTTCTCAACAAAAAGTCATTTCAAACCCAAAAACAGATCTTTTCATTTCAAAAATTTTGACAATTTCCCCCTCCAAAATTCCAAGTTTTTCAAAACAGAAAATTCGTCAATACTGACCTTTTCCCATGAAAAGTTTCAGTTTTACAAATCAGCATTTTTCAATTTAATCAAAAAATTCCTGACCAGCTTTACTGATCGTATCAAAGAAAGACAAAGGTCTTTGTAAATCAGAAAGTCAATGGAGCTACACTGATTTATACAAGCTGAAAATTTTGCCCTCTAAGTGCATTTGACATGATCTAATTTTGATAAACCTGTGCTGACTAGTATTTATCCATTTATTTTCCTCTGGAATATTCAGAAATTTGTTTTATAAGTGATTCTGATAATTTACCAGATACTGAAGTTAATATTACTGGTTAGTAATTGTCAGGGTACCCTTGATTTCCTCTGCCTAAAAATTACAGCTCAGCTATAGATAAGGTTAAGATCAGCTTTCTGTTTAAATCTTGACTCTTCTTAGTGCTCTAAAATCCAAACAGTTAATCAGATTGCCTTGAAATTTGGTGTTCCTCATGTGGTCATTGGAGTTTGTTAATGAGTCAATTTTGGGCCCATTTGACTAAGGGGTTCCTGAGATACAGTGCCCAGAGAAAAAACAGCTTTTCTTAAAGTTGACAGATCCTGGTGACTTTTTTCCTTAATAGATAGAGATCAAACCAGGGCTCAAAGCATCACACCCAGGTGTTCAACACGCAAGGGCACCCACCAGCCCTTTGGGAGAAATCAAATTAAAACATTATTTGAAAAAGATTTTGCTTCTCCAGTTAGGCTCCTTTCAAGCTTCATGTGTTTATTCTCAATCCTAATAGATTACAATCAGCATGCACAGATAGAGGTGTTAACAGGATTGTTAGCTGCAAAAATTCAACACCAGGTGGTTTAAGGCCTTGGGCAGAAGAAGTCTGGAAAAGGTTGGGAGGTATATTGCTAAAATCTGTCTCTGTTAAGAGGGTTTGTTTGTTTTTAATTTGGGGGGAAGATAATCAAAGTATTTTTGTAAAAAAAAGTTAGACACACAAATGCTTACTGGTGGGGAAGGGGCATTTAGAGTGGGGGGGAATAGGGGTGAGAGGAGTTTGGGGCTGTATCAAGGGGAGGGGTAAATGGGAATGGGTATGGGCGGTTAAGAGGGGCTGAGAGAGTCAGGTGAGGGGGTGGAACACTGGGAAGGGGACAGGGAGATGCATGGCAGGGGAACTGGGGGAGAATAGGGGCAGGGGCAGCTGTCAGTCCCACATTCTCTCCTTCTCTGTGTGGGCCAGGATCTGTGGGGGTCTAAGCCCCTCTCCCTATCCCCCATGTAATCTGCGGGTCCCTGTCCCCACTGGTGGTGTCTGAGCCCTGCTTCCTGCCCTTGTGAATGTGCCAGGATGTGGGGGGGCTCTGCCCATCTATAGGGGTGTGGTTCCCCTTCCTTGCCTCCTTGTGTAAGCCAGGTTCTTTAAGGGTTTGGCCTTTCTGGGGATGTCTGAGCCCTACTCCCTAACCCTTTCATGGGATCTGGGGGGGGGTCATTGTTCCCCTGGAGGTGTCTGAGCCCCACTCCCTGCCCCGCATATGTGTGGCAGGACCTGAGGGCTCCTGTGGTCAGTCTGGCACCCATCCCTACCCCCTTCATGTGAGACAGATTGGGGGGGCTTACCTTACTCGGGGCATCTGAGTCCACCAGGATCTGAAAAAGCCTTACCTCTCTGGGTGGGGAGGGGGAAATTAGAACTGGTATGTTCAGAGCATACACCAAGAACATACTGCTGAGACTGGGGTGAGGAGCTGAGAACGGGTATGCTTGAAACACATCAGAAAATCTCCAACACTGGGAAGGGAACACCCACTGACATGAATGGAGCAATGCATGCATCTCAGCAGGACCTGTTTCATCTCCATGGGGGAGGGGGGGTGTTCCCTTTCAGTTGAAAATGTCTCATTCAGATGAATGGACCACTTAAGAACTCTCTGGGCCTACAACTTTGAAGTTTGAAATCCAGGCTGGGCAGAATCTGAGAATGAACAGTAAACATTTGGGGAAGATCTGCCTCTGTCAAGTGGGTGGTGGTGGGTGGTTTTTGTTGTTGTTGTTTTTAAGAGATGTAATCTGAGTACAGCAGATTATTCAGAAGGCTCTGACACTGTTTTTGAAAAGAAAATACATTACTCGTGAATGCTCAGTGGGAGGGGAGGGTGATGGGAGTGCAAGTGTAGGTGCCAATAGCGGAAACTGGGGTTTGGGTCTGCAGCAAGGGATGTGGGTATTATGGGGAAGGGGATACATGAGAATGGATGATAGGGGAGAGAAGAGGTATTGGGGAACTCGTGTAAGGAGAGGGGATGCAGGGAAGGAGACAGGAGGGGTTAGAGAATAAGTGAGGTAGCACAAGAAGTTGGTGGTTTAGGGAGATCCTGTCAACCCTGAATTCTCTCCTTCTGTGTGTGTTCTGGGATCTGGGGGGCCCTACCCCTCTGCAGGGGTCTGAGCTTCTCTCCCTGATTGCTGTGTGTTCTGGGATTTGGGGGAGGAGGGGGTCATGCTTCTCTTTGGAAGTTCAAGCCTCTCTCCTTGCCCATTCCTGTGAGCTGAGATCTGGGATGGGAGGACTGAAGTTAACATAAATGTAAACATCTGAAATCCAGGAAATGAATAGTTAAAGTACAGGTCAACCTTGTGTAGGTTGAGGGGGCTGGCCAGCATGTGTGTGGGGAGAGGCCTAGTTTGGGGTGAGGGGTGGATGGGGTTGGCCTGGGGCATGTCTCGGGGAGCCTGGATGAAGCAGGGGCAGGAGACCCAGCTGGGAGTAGGTAGTAGGAGTGAGGGGTCTAACTCAGTGTGCAGCTTGGGTGAAATGATCAAGGTGGCATATGGCCCTCCAGTGATCTGCTGCTATGATATGTGTATCCAGCAGCACAGGGAGGAGCAGCAAGGAGCAACATCTTACATATTAATGGCTTCCGTGGTGTACCTAATGTCTTAATGGCATGGGAAGGGGCAGGGGATCTGGAAATGTTGGTGAAGGGACTACATGTTGCAGGAAATGGTGGGGTAGAGGTGGAGAAGGAGAAAGAGAGAGATCAGTCTTTTCTTACACACTTAGGGTTACTATAACAACCATGTACTAAAACTGGCAAGGATTTGGGCCATAGGCCATGGATGAGATTTCTCTCACTGGCCCTGGTAGCAACTACACATTGCAAACATTTCAAAGCATGACCATTATCCCCATTCCACTGTAACAAAATGTACAGGAAGGGGAGGAGCACACAGGAATCCCATAGCAACCATGTGGAAAGACCACTGGACTGGGATTATTCCTAGCTCAGCCATTGGCTTACTGGGTGACTCTGGGCAGTCACATCATTGCTTTGTACCTCAGTTTCCCATCTGTAAAATGAAAATGATGTAAAATTCTTTGAGCTCTACTGCTGAAAAGCACTATATAAAAGCTAGGTCTTTTGATTATTACCTACCACAAAAACACATCAACTGCAAACCAAGGTGAGAACTACAGCTGCCTAAATGACCACTGATTCCTACCAACAAACAATTCTCTTACTGTTTAAAAAACTAGGAGATTAAATGGCAAAAATCTTGGTTCACACAGAGTTCAGGTTGCCCAGTGGTAGCTCACAGCCTTCCGGAATGTTGAGTGCAGCAAAACTCAAACTTCTGAAAAACCAGAAAATACAGGAAATAACTCTGCCCTCTTCGAGTGATACTCCACAACTCTAATAATACACATAGGTGCATGCTGCCTTTTCACTGTAATGGGCAGGTGCTGCCTGCTAGCCCTACTCTCAAACACTGATCCTATTCCCCCAACAGAATATCACGGTTGTAAAATTTAACATCCACTTCAGACCCCTTTACAACCCCTTCACTTGCACACAGGATATCACCTAAACCTGTACTTTCCCCTGCTCATCATTAAATCCACAGACTGCTATCATATCCTAACTTACTATTAACCATACCCATCTGCTACTGACACAACCTACACAAATGATTCAGGCTTGACCCTCAAGGTATATAAACACACACACACTGAGGGAGATTCAGACCCAGATCTCCTTGTATCACAGTCAGAGCTCTTCCAAGCTGCTCTAACTTATTCCTACACCATTCAGTACAGCTACACCTAACACAGTGACCGCAGCTGGAGTGCATGCAGATAATTCCCAGTGGGACAGAGTTACCTTGTTTTCAGAAGTTTGTATTTTGCTGAACTCGACATTACTAGGCAACCTTAACTCTGAACTAACAAAGATTTTTGCCATTTAATAGGTATTATATTTGGCTGCCTTTCCAGTCCCCTGGTACCTCATCTGTCCTCATTGTGTTCTCAAAAACGTCAATAGTACAGACACTTCTTTTGTTAGTTTCTTTGGTACTCTAAGGTATGTTACACGTTCTCTGAGGTTTGCTCAGGGTATCAAATTTTTCACAGCTTGGGCGACCAAATAGACCCTCATTTTGTGCGTTTGCCATTCTGACTATAATCCTTATTATCTCCCAATACTTATTTCCATTTTGTCCTCATTTCATTTAAAGGTTATTAAAAGTACATTGAAAAATATGGCAACAAACTGTTAAGGGAACCAGCCATTTCCCTATTGCCACATAAACCTTCATCGCTTGCTATCTTCCCCATCTGATTTACACTACCCATCGAACATTCTCATTGCCTCTTTGACCTTGCTAGTTTGTGTTTAGTTATAACTGTGCCCTAGCTGTGTTGTACAGCAATTAACATTTTAATTTTGTTTTATAGTGAGTGATGTTTTAGTTCATATTAGCGGCATTGTATATTGGAAATAGGTGCCATGAAAATTTTAATATGATTTTATAATCTACTAGTAATACCTTCCTTTGATATTTGTATATTTTGCTAATTTTAGGGCTCGCGGATCAGTCTGAGTGAGCAATGAATGTCATGCAGGGTAATAATGAATGCTGAATTATGTGGCAGTGGGGAACTGGAAAGATCACTTAAAGATTCATTTCCAGACCTTATACATATTTTGAAAATTATAGATTTTTATTTTTGTTTTGGTAAAGAAACTAATTTAGGTTGGGGAAAGGGCTAGCTAGACTGGACTGAAACACTATCACCTTTTCAGCATTGTTTTTCGTGTACGAATTTCCTTGTTTATAATGAAAGCTAAAAGTTTAAACTGGGGTCTATAATTGGGTCTATAACTGGGGATAAGGTCTGCAGGAAGAAAGTCCTGCTCTTACAAATTTTATGAGGACCACCAGCATGTGGTTCCCCATGTGAGCAGCCTCCCCCGCCCCCTCCCGGCCAGCTGTTCTGGGGCCCTACGCAGCCCCCCCATGGGGGGGGTGCGTGTGGGTCCCAGGCCTCTGCGGGGGGAGGAGCAGGGGGCTGGCCCCAGGCCTCCGCAGGGGTGGGGGCTGGCTTAGGGGGCAGGGGGGAACCAACCCCCAGCACTCACCGGTGGCACGGCTGGGGCCAGGTTGCTGCACTTCCCGCCGCCGGTGAGTGGAAGCGGGGCCCTGCTGCATTCCTCAGGGGAGTGGGAGTGGGGCAGGGGCTCTGGGCAAGAGCCGGAGCAGGGGCTGGAGCAGCACGCAGCTGCGCAGGGCACCAGGAAATTTGATGCCCCAAATTTCCTGATGCCCTATGCAGCTGCGTGCTCTGGGTATGGGTAAGGACAGACCTGCATGTGAGATCTCAGGAGGATCAGTTTGCCAGTAGGGAAAGTAGTGGGGTGCGGTTGAAAATCAGGCTTATAGGGCCTGTTCCAAAGCCCATTGAAGTTGATAGGGCAAAAGATCTATCTGGCTTCAAGATTAAGCTCGATAAGTTTATGGAGGAGATGGTATGATGGGATAACATGATTTTGGCAATTAATTGATCTTTAAATATTCATGGTAAATAGGCTCAATGGCCTGTGATGGGATGTTAGATGGGGTGGGATCTGAGTTACTACAGACAATTCTTTCCTGGGTATCTGGCTGGTGAATCTTGCCCATATGCTCAGGGTTCAGCTGATCGCCATATTTGGGGTCGGGAAGGAATTTTCCTCCAGGCAGATTGGAAGAGGACCTGGGGGGTTTTCGCCTTCCTCTTTAGCATGGGGCACGGGTCACTTGCTGGAGGATTCTCTGGACCTTGAAGTCTTTAAACCATGATTTGAGGACTTCAATAGCTCAGACATAGGTGAGAGGTTTTTCGCAGGACTGGGTGGGTGAGATTCTGTGGCCTGAGTTGTGCAGGAGGTCAGACTAGATGATCATAATGGTCCCTTCTGACCTTAATATCTATGAATCTATGATGTGGAAAGAGTCTCATTGATTTCAATAGGTTAACAATCAGGCCCCTAAACATGAAGCTTCCCATAAATTACTGAGTGGCCCGTTGATTGTTTATGTTTCCATTATCCTCTAAGCATTTAGGCCCAGATCCACGAAAAGATTCAGTCTCCTAGCTTCCATTGAAATGTAATCCAGTGATTTTTTCCCCTCTCTTCTATTATTTTAGCAGAGATAGAAGCTAAAATTATGGGACTGAATTGCCATAATCTGTTCTTTCTGTCTGAAAATTGGAACTATATATACAACTTTGAGCACCTCCTCATTCTCTGCTTTTTCAAAAATGGTTATCATCAGGACATTATCATTATCCAATTCCCTTTATTCTCTGGGATGCATATCATCCAGGCCAGCTGATCAGTGTACATTTGAATTTTCCTAGTGCTCCCTTATTTCATCTTTTTCAGGAGCTAAAATTTCAACATCCTCCTTCCTTATTCATTCAGATCTCAAACTTCTTTTCTATCTTTTTTTGGTTCTGTAGCTGGATTTTAAAAGCATTCAGTGTCTCAGTAATTTCTGAGTCATTATTTTACTGAAGTATCTACTCCTCCCTTGTACTCCTATCTTCCCTGATGTATTCATAAAAACTCTTCACATTCCCATTAACCACTTTAGCTATAGCATTAAGTTACTTTACCTCCCTGCCCTTTTCCCTGCTTTTAACGTTCCATTTTGGTTGCCTCCCCCTTTTAACTTCCAGTGCAGCTTTTATTTTTAAACTTCAGAAGTTTGAGCCCATATTGACTGCTCTTAGGCCTGGTCCACACCTAAAACTTAATACCCCTGAGGCATATTAAGCCAATTTAAGCTCCAGCGTAGACAGCACTAGGTCAACAGATTTCTGTTGTCAACCAAGCTACCTCCTCTCAGAAAGGTGGATTTACTACAGCATCAGAAGAACCCCTTCCATCACTGTCGTAAGTGACTACACTACAGTGGCGCGGCTGTGCTGAGTACTTCAGGGCTTGTTTTCTTCCAGGGAACTATAGTCTGTTTATTGATTATTTTTGTAGTATCTAGAAGCCCCAGTCATGAACCAGGACCCCATTGTACTAGGCACTGTATGAACATAGATAGTTGTTCCTTGGTTTTTCATTTCCTGTAATCTTACTCCAAAGAATTCCTTCCCCAATCTTAGTTATTATACTGTAATTCCTTTGCATTGTTAATATACTTGACATGTAGCACCACCCTCCATCTCTGCTTCCCTTTCTTTGTCTTGTGCATAAATTATACCTGTAAACAGAGTATGCTAAATGGGAGCCAGTCCTGCCTTTTACTGGGGCTCAGTTCTTTAAGGGAGAGGAATTCTGGGACATGTAATTTTCCAGGAGAGATGAAGGGAAGGTATCATTCCAGATCACATGACAGAGTATCATGTGATGGTCAAATTATAAATACAACTTCTCTCGGATCATTAGGAGAGGAGGGTTGGAGGTGAGACCTAGAGAAGAGAAACATGGAGCCCAGGAAAAAACTTGCAGCAATATAGTGCTGGAGGCCTGGTGCTGGGGCCAATTCCCAGGCCAGAGGCATCCAGTGAAGAAGGGAAAGAAAGAAGTTTCCTCCCACTTCAGCCATGCATCATTAGGGTAAGGCATTGTATTGTCTGGTGATAGCAAAAGGACTATTGAGTGAGCCTGGGGAGGAGAAAAGCCTATGGATTTACACCCTTGTGTCAACAGGGTGTATTGGTGGCTGCAGCCTGGGGTTGGGCATCTCTGCTTCAACAGATGAGGAGGAGGAGGACTATATTGTTGCTAGACTTTTCTGGTCCCCTAAGAAGGGAAGGATTCTAACAGGTTTGGCTGGAGGGATAAACCCCAATATAACCCATCCATGAGTATGGATAAACCCCAAAATAACCCATCTAACACCATCCTGTTTTCTTTATCTGGGCCACAGATGACTCCCTGTGTCTCTTCTTTCTGTCTAGTGGCTTTTTCCTTTGTGTCACCTTGGTCACTGGTTTGGATTACTTTTCGTCTTCCTCCCTGTGTTGGGGTTTACAGATCCAACACTAAGGGCTTGGCTACACTTGCGAGTTAGAGTGCATTAAAGCAGCCCTGGGCACCCTAGCTTACTATCCGTCCACACTGGCAAGGCACGTAGAGCGTTCTGACTCCACAGCTAAAGTGCTCCTGGTACTCCACCTCGGCGAGAAGATTAACACTTGTTGCGTCTTGGCTGAAATGCCCGGGCATCAGTGTGAACGAGGTGTTGCGTTACTGCTCTCTGATCAACCTCCAGAAACGTCCCATAATCCCCTTAAGTCAAGTGGCCGCTCTTCTCATTGTTATGGAATTGCTGCAGGAATGTGGATATGCCCTTTGAAAGCTCAGTTTCTGACAGCCGGCTGCTTATCTGCTCCGAGACAAAGCAACCATTAGTGTGGAATGCTGTGTGTGAGAGAGAGAGAGAGGTGGGGAGGGGGGTCTGCTGCTGTCTGAAATTACAAGACAGCATGCTGACATGCTCTCAGCCCCCCCAAAACCCCACTCTCTCTCTCGCCACACATACACACAACACACTCCCTGTCACACTCCACCCCACCCCCATTTGAAAAGCACGTTGCAGCCACTTGCATTCTGGGATAGCTACCACAATGCACTGCTCTCTGTGGCCATTGCAAGAGTTGCTAATGTGGTCACGCCAGTGCTCTTGTAGCTATCAGTGTGGACAGATTGCAGCGCTTTCCCTACTGCACTCTGCAAAGGCTGGTTTAACTCAAAGCACTGTACATCTGCAAGTGTAGCCATGCCCTAAGGCTAAGGGAGTGATGGAGCAGTACTGAGCCAAGAAGGCCGTGCCTCTCAACAGCTGCAGAGCTTACTCCAGATGGAGGGTCTGCTTAAAAGGGGACTCTGACAGGAAAGCAGGGAGAGAGGGAGGGAGAGACTGTCTGCAGGAAGGCAGCAGCTTCTGGGACAGAGGGATCTACAGGGCAAGGGTCTGGACTGTGGGTAAGACCTGACCGGGAGGCCAAGCCTTGACCCCCTTTTCTCTCCACCTTCTCCCTGACAAGGAGGAATAACTGGATACTAAAAAGTTTGCTGAGAAGCCCCAACTGACTGTCTGAATCACTGAGACTGTGGGAGCAACCCTTCACTGAGAAGGAAGCTGAGTGTGGGACCATGCCCCAAACTGAGGGGAGAACAGGGGAGGCTGGTCTGAGATACCATCTAGAGGGGACTGAGACTTTTCTCACCCCTACCCCCACTGGGCTGGGACCTGGTGGAGAGTGAGGGCCCGGGTCCTGCTTTCCTCTCCTCCAGCTGACATGGGGATCGCGGGGAGCGCTAGGGGACAGCAGACTGTAACTCAGTTGCTAGGCCCTGAGATTGCCCAGTAGGGCCATCCCAAGTCTCTGGGAGACTGCTGAGCTGCAACTTCCTGGCCCTAAGTGAAACCTGCTACACTCCCATTCTCAGCCTATTCCCGCTCCTTATCTGCCTCGTCTTCAACGGTAGAATATCTATTGCTGACAAGTAAGATGAAAAACCTCATAGATATTTGTTCTCTTCCCATCTTTCTTAGTTGCATGGTTGAGATTTTTAAAACTGTCTAGAGGAATAATTTGAATGGAAAAACCCCTTAAATTGTTTTGAAAACCTCAACCTACACTTGGTCACCTAATTTCTTGTTTTTGCAGAATTATCTAATACACTGTTTTAACTTCAGTGTCTCCGATGGCTCTTCCCTTTTATGCACAGTTTCCTTCTGACAAGTACAGGTGACTCCAGCAATTGGTGATGACAAGTCAAGGAGTGTTTCTGTGACTTCAGGGTTGATATTTTATTCTTCCCACACAGGGTTTTTTTTTTTCTTCCAGTAAGTGTCAAGATTTTGTTGCATTCTATAAAAGCATGAAAAGCTGAGAGAGCTTTGCCTAGTATTACAAGTAATTATCGGGCTACAAATGACTTAAAGTTGTTCCCAAAACCAAAAGCAATCCAGAGCTCTGCAAAAGCTAGGTCATGCATAGCATGCTTGATTCCATCAGTGCCTAATATTCTTCAATATCTTAAACCCAAGTTTAGGCCAAGTTAGAGTATGGAGTCAGCACTGGTGGCACCCATCATGATCTCCTCTTGGCTATGAACAGAGATCAGTCTCTAATGCTATTGCTCTTAGATTTGTTGTGGCCTTTGACACCTCTACTCAGAAGACTCTGCTAGCTCATCTGTGCAACCTGGCAGAGGAAGCTGGTCTTTTGTTAAGCAATCTCCGTTCTTTCCCCTTTCAGAATTCTAGAATGGTAACGGGTAGCTGCCCATCCCCACCAAGGACCCTAAGTGAGCACTGCTAGAGGATTCAGTCCTGTCACTTCTTTCATTGAACTTACATTTGTCTACCAAAGGAGATTGTAAGATGCTGTGATCTTCATGCCAAAGACATCCACCACTCCCATTCTTTCTTGTCAGCTGCAAACATTCTTATGTTCCCATGTCTGAAAGAAGTAGGGAGAGAGTGGGGGTTGGCTCAATTCAATCCAAGCAAAAGAGAAGTGATGCAGATTGGTATAAAGCAACACTCTGAGGAGGGAAAGTCTGGAACCACCTCTCCAGCTGAGGTCATATGCCCCCCAGTTGTCAAGGTGGGGCACTCCTATCTTCTTCTGGATTCCCATAGAGCAGCCATGGCCAAAAATGCCTTTTACCATCTACAGATGGCCAGGAGCCCTTTTCCGCTGGTTGATGAACTAGACACAGCGATTCACACCTTTGCCAACTCCAGTCTATGTTGTCGTAATACACAACACCTAGGTGTAACCATGAAGGCCCCCTAGAAGTTAAATTGTGTACAGTATGCAGAGGCCCACCTGCTAGCGAGACAAACCTCTGACAACATACCCCTCTGGGGCTTCACGGTCTTCACAGGCCGCCTATCCAGTGCAAAGTCCAATTCAAGCTCCTGGTATTCACCTACAAAAGCCTACATTTGCTTGGGTCTAACTATCTTGATGATGGTTTCTGGCTCCACACCCTGGAATGGCAGTTAAGTTCAGGCAAGCTGGAGTTACTATATGGAGTTGGGCTAAAACTTTCTCAACATGGGGCTTGTTGAGGTGAAACATCCTCTGCAAGAGACCGGAATCAGCCTGAACCTTACCTCCTTCTGACTACACTGTAGATACAGGAATCTTTGAAGTGGATTCTCGGTCTCCCTGACTCTGCTTGGAGTCTGACCCTTCTAACAAGAGGCTCTGAGGGAGGACAGCCATACTCCCACTGGGGGAACTCCCCTGTATAAATCTATGTTTAAGATTGGTCCGATACTACAGTGGTGGCTGGTTTAGAAACACTTGCAATAACTTATAAAGAAATAATAGCAGCTCCCAAAAGCACTACCATGTCAGATGTACATTCTTAGTCATTATCATGGGGTGAATAAATGTTATGAGGGATAATGGGGATATATACTTCATGTGCCCGTTTTGCTCTCTGGATCAGAAGTGCAGTTTCACCAACAGTGATGCATAATTTCTTACTCTCCATGTTAAGTAATCTGTTGCCTGACATCACAAAAACCTTCCAGGAGGAATACAACAGTGAAACGCTTCTGCCATAAATTAGCTCTATGCAAAAACCTGTAAAGAAGCTAGGTGTGTTTTGGGACATTTACCTTCTAGAAAGCAACTGACAAAGCTCCCAGCATCATAAATTAAGGCAGTTACAGATTTTCTTTTGACAATGGGAAGGAGGATAATTACTTTTACTTTTTAAAAAAAGTACTTTTACCCACTGTCACACAAGAACTCTGTGACGGAACCAGGAGATCTAGATTCAATTACTATGGCACTGGATGGGATCTTAACCACAAGACCAGCTTTCATAATCATGGACTACCAGCAGGTTCTCTCTTAGTAAGATGGAAAAATTTCCAGTAGATCAATGGAAACGAGTGAATTTCTTCAAGTTACTGAATCAAAATGATTCATTACTGAAAATTGAGGGCAAGGGAATTGCACAGTACTGTTGATGACTCTCATATACTTTAAGGCAGGAAGGGACCAACGTGATCATCTAGTCTGATTTCCTGCACATTGCGGGCTGAAGAACCTCACCCACTCTTGTAACAAGCCATAACGTCTGGTTGAGTTACTGAAGTCCTCATATCTTATGTTAAAGACTTCAAGTTACAGAGACTTCATCATTTACTCTGGTTCATACCAATAACTGACTCCTGCAGAGGAAGGAGAAAACCTGCCAGGGTCTCTGCCAATCTGACCTAGGGGAAAATTCCTTCCCAACCCCAATATGGTGATCAGTTAGATCCTGAGCATATGGGCAAGATCTACCAGCCAGACACTTGGGAAACTCTATAGTAACTCTAAGCCCTTTCCATCCAGTGTCCCATCTCCGGCTATTGGAGATATTTGCTACCAGTAGTCATGGATGGGCCATATGCCATTGTAGGCAGTTTCATTATACCATCCCCTCCATAAATGTATCAAGCTCAGTCTTGAAACAATTTAGATTTTTTTGCCCCACTACTTCCTTGGAAGGCTGTTGCACAACTTCATTCCTTTGATGGTTAGAAATCATCTAATTTCAGGCCTAAACTTTTTTTATATTCATTTGTTCTTGTGCCAATACTGTCCTTAATTTAAACAACTCCTCTCCCTCCCTGGAGTTTATCCTTCTGATGTATTTATGGTGAGCAGTCATATCTCCCCTCAGCCTTTCTTTTGTTAGGCTAAACAAGCCAAGCTTCTTAAGTCTCCTTTCATAAGGCAAGGTCTCTACTCTTCTGACCATCCTAAAAGCCCTTCTCTGCACTTGTTCCACTTTGAATCTATCTGAAATATAGGAGACAAGAATTGCACAGAGTATTCCAGATGTGATCTCATCAGTGACTTGTACAATGGTAATAACACTTATCTATCTCTACAGGAAATACCTCACCTGATGCATCCGAAGATTGAGTTAGCATTTTTCACAGCTGCATCACATTGGTGGCTCATAGTCATAATGTGATCACCCAACATACCCAGGTCTTTCTCTTCCTCTGCCATTTCCAACTAAGTCCACAGCTTATAGCAAAAATTCTTCTTGTTAGTGCAAAGTCATGCACTATTACATTTCATCCCATTTCTATTTCTCCAGTTTTCAAGGTCATCCAAATCTTTTTCTATGATATTCTGATCCTCCTCCATATTGGCAATCTATCCCAACTTCGTGTCATGTGCAGATTTTATTAGTACAATCCCACTTTTTGTGCCAGGGTCATTCATGAAAACATTAAATAAGATTGGTCCCAAGACTGATCCTTGAGGAACTCCACTGGTAGCTCATCTTTCAGCATGAGGTCTCCCCTTTAACCAGTTCCTTAACCACCTTTTGATTCTTGTATTAATCCCCATTTTCTCCAATTTAACTAATAATTTACCATATGGAACTGTAACAAGTGCTTTACTGAAATCCAGGTAAATTAGATCTACTGCATTTCCTTTGTCTAGAAACTCAAGTTATCTCAGAGAAAGAGATCAGATTGGTCTGGCAGGATCTCCTTTTGTAAATCCATGTTGTATTTTATCTTAATTACCATTTTCCTCTCCCTTTAATTACTCTCTTTTGAAATTTGTTTCAATACCTTGCATACAATTGAGGTCAAATTAACAGGCCTGTAGTTTCCTAGATCACATTTTTTCCTTTCTTAAATATAGGTAATATAATTGCCCTCCTTCAGTCATAGGATACAACCCACAAGTGTACAGATACATTAAAAATCCTTGCTATTGGGCTTTACGTGCCAGTTCCTTTAATATTCTTGGATGGAGATTATCCATGCCCCCAGTTTGGTCTCATTGTGCTATCTGAGTTTGGCTTTCATCTCATATGTGGTCATTTCTACTTCCATATCCTTGTTCCCATTAGCCACACTGCCACTGCCCTCAAGTTCCTCATAACCCTTATTAAAAACAGAGGCAAAGTATTCATTTCAGGTCTTGGGCCATAATTAGATTATCTTTAATCTTCTTTCCTTGTTTTCTTTTTATTTATAAGGCAACAGAGCCTTTTACTATTGGTTTTAATTTTCTTTTCAAGGTCTGCTTGGCTTTTGCCAGTTCTCACTTTTCCCCCTGCACTTTCTGACATACAAGAGGTACCTTTGCTTGTTGAGCCATCCCTTCTTTCATGCCTTGTAGGCTTTTTGCTTTCCCTTAATAACCTGTTTGAGATGCTTGTTCATCCAATTTGGTCTGCAACCTTCCCTACAATTTTTTCCCCTTGCTTGGGATACAGGCTTCAGATAGTTTCTGCAACTTTGACTTAAAGTAGTTCCAAGCCTCCTCCACATTCAGGTCCTGGAGCTCTTCAGTCCAGTCTACTCCCCCAATTCTCTTATATGTTTAAGGGAATTTTTGCCCTTTTGAAATTAACTAAGGTTGTCTTCTACAACCAGTTCTTCTGTGAGGTCCTTGCTACTTACCAATACTAAATTTAACATGGCATCACCTCTTGTTGGTTCAGTGACTATTTGGTAAGGAAATCTGTTCACATCCAGGAACACCTGGGCCCTACCATTATTAGTAGCATTTGACCTGCAATCTGTATCTGGAAAGTTAGTCTCCTATAATCACGCAAGTCCAGGAGCATTTATTTCATTAAAATATTAGAGGTCTCTATCCATACTGTATCCTGGCGGTCTGTAGCAGACCCCATACACTATCACAGTGGAGCATCTTTTACCTTTCTTCCGCAAACTGATTTTGACCCAAACAGATTGTTGAATCCATTCCATGGCTTCTAATTTCTTTACAGTCTACCTTGTCATTAATAAACAAAGCTACTCCACAACATTCTAGCTTTATTTCTGTTTTTTCTGAACAGTACTTACTCATCAATACCTGTATTTGAGTCATAACTACTATGCCACCATGTTTCCATTATCCCTATAATATCAGGTTTCACTTCTTGCACAAGTAGTTCTAATTTCTCTGTTTTGTTACCCTGGCTCCTTGCACTGATGTAAAGACATCTTAGTTGTTTCTGCTTGGCATTACCCAGATTCCTCACCAGATTAAATACAATCACTTTACTGACAGTATTGCCTACCTGACTGTTACTGTCATTGGTATTGGCATTATATTTCCTCTTGTCCATTCTCCTACCCTCTGTTGTTCCTTTCTCCATTGCTATCCTCATTTACTTGATTTTCCTCCTGCACAATGTTAGAATCGGGTGTGGAGATTACATGAGCATCTGCCAGCCATCACCCGCAAGTTCCTAGTTTAAAGCTCTTTTAATCAATTGTGCCAATCTCCATTGCAGAAGTCTTTCCCTCCCTACTCAGATGGAGTCCATCCCCTGAGAACAGTCCTCATAAGTTCAAGTACCCTCTCCAGAATAACGTATGTATCCACAGCTTCCAGATTCAATCATCTTCATTGTCTTTTCCATGCTTTGGGTCACTACCACTGGTGCCTCTGTAGCCTTCCCACTGAAACTCCTGTCAAGAAAAAAAATCATATGCCCCTCACACCTTCCCTCAAACTCCCCTGTTTTCAGCTCATTTGGCTGGCTCCTGTACCGCTGATCCTGTGCTCTTATCACTAAAAGTGCACCAAAAAACTTGCAATGATCTCTCTAAGCATCACTTTAATTGAGAACACTGTGACTACATGAACAGGAAGAACAGAAGGCGTGCAAGGTGTGGAAGAAGTTGATGTGGAAGACAGAGCAGTGAAAAAAGCTCTGTAACCCCAATTAACCTTTTAAAATAACAACATCATTACTCATCTGTTCCGCCAGCTTTGCGGTCCAATCCTGAGAGGTGCTTGAGTGTAGGGATCACATGATGCAGGTTTCTCAATCCCATTGTTCCACGGGCATCCTACTCAATTGCCAGCTGCTTTTCAACTGAAGTGTGTCTGGGGAAGAGGGGAGAGTGTGTGACCAGGAGTGTGTGTGAGAGGAGACAGACAGTGTGTGTGTGTGTGTTGGGGGAGGGGAGAGAGTGAGTGTGTGAGCATGCTGTCTTTTTAAGTTCAGACAGCAACCAGAACCAACCAATCCTGAGGCAGTGGGAGGAGGACACCCCGACACACTGCCTCCACATCAGCCCCCACCTCCCTCCCTGGCTCGGCTCTGCACAGCACAGCACTCTCTTCCCCATCTCCTCCCCTCTGCCTGCCCCGTGTTCCCAGTGCCAGGGAGAGCAGGAATCCACAGTAAAGGTTCTGATTCCTTCCGCGTTCTCCCACATCCTCCACAGACCAATGTTCCACCCCTCCCCTATGCTCCAGGCAGGAGAGCATGTTGCTGTTTTCCTGCTGGCATGCTCAGCATGTGAGCTCTCAATACTGAGGAATGTCAAAGCTTTCTAGAGCTTTGAAAGGAGAAGGGACGCATGCCTGCAAGGCAGCAGAGTACAAAACAGTGGGCAGACCGGTCACGGCAGGCATTGTGGGATACTGGAGGAGGCCAGTTACGTCGACATAACGAACAACAGAGTCTACACTACGTCCCATGGGCTGGATCTGGCCTGCCAGCCATTTTAATCGGGCCTTTGAGCTCGCACTGGGGAGTAAGGTCAGGGGGCCCACTGCACATGGCTCCCGGAAGCAGCAGCATGGCCCCCCTCTGGCTCCTACTCGCTCCAATGGCCCCATTCCAATGGCCCCCTCCAGCGCTCCAATGGAGAAGGGACATGCCATTGTTTCCGGGAGCTGCTTGAGGTAAGCGCCACCCGAAGCCTGCACCCCTGAGCCTCTCCCCCCGCCCCAACCCCCTGCTCCAGCCCTGATCCCCCTCCCTCCCTCCAAATCCCTTGGTCCCAGCCCCACCCCAGAAACCACACCCCCAGGTGGAGCCTGCACCCCTTCCCACACCTCAACCCTCTGCCCCAGCCCTGATCTCCCTCCCACCCTCCAAACCCCTCGGTCCAAGCCCAGAGCACCCTCCTATACCCCAAACTTCTCATCCCCAGCCCCACCCAGAGCCCACACTCCCAGCCAGAGCCCGCACCCCAACCCCAATTTTGTGAGCATTCAGGGCCTGCCCTACAATTTCTATTCCTAGATGTGGCCCTCGGGTCAAAAGTTTGCCCACCCCTCGCCTACACTGATGCTTTGTTGCTTTAACTTTGCCGCAAAAAGCTCTATGCCTCTCATCCAGTGGTTTTATTTTGTCAGCAAAACAGGCGAGTTTGGTGCAAAAAGTAGCATTGTATTGTGTACACCTCTGCTGTTTTGTTGTCAAAAGCTGCGTTTTGCTGACAAAACTGTGTAGTGCAGACAAGGCCTTAGGCATTTACAGGGTTAGGCAGCAGCTGAGCAGGGGTTTTCTGACTGCCAATGGCACCTAAATGTTGGACTTAAGTGGCTTGGCCTCTTTGTGAATCTAGTCCTTACTTTCCATCCCTGATGGTTAGGGCACTACCAAATTCACGGCCAAGAAAAACACATCACTAACTCTGAAATCTGGTCTTTTCCGGTGAAATCTAGACTTTTAAGTGTTTTTATACTATACAGATTTCATGGGGGAGACCAGCATTTCTCAAATTGGGGGGCCAGCTGAAAAGGGAGTTGCAGGGGGGTCACAAGGTTATTTTAGGGGGGAGTCGCAGTATTGCCATCCTTTCTGCTGCACTACCTTCAGAGCTCGGCAGCTGGAGAGTGGTGACTGTTGGCCAGGTGCCCAGCTCTGAAGGCAGCATCCCTCCAGGAGTAGCATAGAAGTAAGGGTGGCAATACCGGAGCTGGGTAGCTGGAGAGTGGCAGCTGCTGACTAAGGGCCCAGCTCTGCAGACAGCAGCACGGAAGAAGGGTGGTAATACCATACCATACAAAGAAAAGGAGTACTAGTGGCACCTTAGAGACTAAACAATTTATTTGAGCATAAGCTTTCGTGAGCTACAGCTCACTTCATCGGATGCATACCATACCATGCCATCCTTACTTCTGTGCTGCTGACAGTGGCTCTGCCTGCAGAGCTGGGCTCCCAGCCAGCAGCCGCTGCTCTCCAGCTTCCAAGCTCTGAAGGCAGCGCTGTCGCCAGCAGCAGTGCAGAAGTAAGGGTAGCAGTACCGCAACCCCCCCTACAATAACCTTTTGACTCCCCCCAGTTCCTTTTTGCGTCACAACCCCTACAATTACAACACTGAAATTTCAGATTTAAATAGCTGAAATCATGAAATTCACTATTTTTAAAATCCTATGACCGTGAAATTGACCAAAATGGACTGTGAATTTGGTAGGGCCCTACTGATGGCGCACAAGAGGTGAGACCTTGAAAGAGCCACTGGTTCCTCGGACCAGGCAAAAATATTACCATTTAAAAGACAACTTTAAGAATGAAAAATATAATTCTTTCTAAAATTAAAACCTAGATTTGGAAGCACAAGTCTGCAGCCAGGGGTGGATTCAGCAATAAATTTTGCAGTCAGGGAAAATAGAGGTGCCTGTTTCTATATATTCTTCTGCTTGGAAACAGTGCATAATGCAGCTATTGATTACATAGAATGTTAAGTTCAGATCCTCAAAGGTATTTAGGCACCTAACTCCCATTGGCTTCAATGAGTTAATCATCTAAACACCTATCAGGATCTGGGCCTTGTAGTTTCCTAGTAGATAAATCCCTTTGGGCCAGATATTCAAGTGGTGTAAATTGGCAGAGTCCATTAATTTCAGTCGAGCTATCTGATAGATCTGGCCCTAATGTGCACTTCACATAATCAAGACATGCTTAATTGGAAATTTCACTTAATTTGGATCTCTACCAGGGAACTGTTCTAAGTCTGTTCTAAATGAAGATCACTGGCAATGTGTGCTGCTTAACTGGGACATTTTTGAGTGTCACTTAGGTCTTTGTCTGTCATATGTGGATATACACTGTGTTCTCTAAAACCACATCTTTCAGTCCCTTCTTAGCTAGGACATAAGCAGAAAGTGAATAAAGTCAAAGAATTAAATGAATTTGTCTTATTTTCATGTAACACTGACTGATCGTGACCATTATCTTGCTCCTTCTCTGGTTATGGCCACCAAGCAGAGTATGTCACCGCAGATTCTGCAACCAGCAGTGGCTAGGCCGAAAACCATTGACTCAGGCCTCCTCCCATTTTTTTGGGCTTATAAGGTAAAGAGATGGGCTCATTGCAATGCCTCAAGAAAGCAGCATTATTTTTGGAAGTACATCGTCCATGAACAAAGAACTCTGTTTAATCAAAACTGAAAGTTGTTCACTAGGGAATTCCTATTAAGCAGATTCTACTGAAATATACGCTTCACAGCAGCCATTTCTGCATTTGAAGCAGTGCCCAGCTGGGCCATTTGCTGTTGATAAATGGATGTCTCTCTTTTCCTTAAAGGCAGCAGGATCATTCCACATACACTTGATGACTGAATGAATGTTTCTCACTGCTGCCTCGCTAGGGATTTAAGTGCAGCGACTGTAGAATACAGTTCATTGCTGCCTTATATAACTCAACATCACCTTCACCCATTAGTACCCATGAGCTATATCTAATGCACAGTGGCAACAAGCACTGTATAACAATGTTGGTATGTCATAGATGCATTTAATAGATGAGCCTGTTGAAACCACTACCTCATCCAGAGGGCTTAATTCTTAAATAGAGAGTTTAATTCACTTATTTAATATATTTTAAAAACCCCTCTCTTTCAATGTAAAAGTCAAGCACTCAAAAGTTAGGAAATACCTGAACTTAAGTTGCCTGTAGAACCTTAATTCTGTCCTCAGATGCATAATGATGCAGTCTTTAATTACATGATCACATACTCCATCACCACCCTGGACCCCTGCCTCATTCAGTGAACAAGAATGGTTGAAGTTTGACAAAATTATAAGCATCTGAAAACAAGGTTATATAACTGAAAGCGTCAGGCAACCTTAACAATAAGCACCTATGCATGCGTCACCAAACTACAATAGCGACCTCCAAGCTTTGTCTAATTGTTTATTTATAGCCTTCCGATTTTCTTTAGCCATTCAGCATTGCCTTGTCAAGCACCTGCAAGGCATTCTGACTTAAATACCTGCCAGTTATTTTATATAACTAGATAACATCACTGCAGTATTTCCTATAGTAAGTATAGGTTTCAGGGTAACAGCCGTGTTAGTCTAAATTGGTTAGTCTCTAAGGTGCCACAAGTACTCCTTTTCTTTTTATAGTAAGTATATTTATCTACTTATGAAAGTATTTATACTCACCTGGCAAGTTTTTAAAGGTAATCACTGTATGTGTTAAAAGAACAGGAGGACTTGTGGCACCTGAGAGACTAACACATTTATTTGAGCATAAGCTTCCGTGAGCTACAGTATTTTCTACTGCATGCGTCCAATGAAGTGAGCTGTAGCTCACGAAAGCTTATGCTCAAATAAATGTGTTAGTCTCTCAGGTGCCACAAGTCCTCCTGTTCTTTTTGTGGACACAGACTAACACGGCTGCTATTCTGAAACCTGTCACTGTATGTGTTGTGGATTTGGGCATTCCAAATGAAATTCACCACTTGGGGAAAACCTAGCAGCACTGAGGAGCCATTAGCCCAAGGAATCAGAGCTGCACGTGTTTCGGCCACATACTCTAGCTCACGCTGAACTTTTTCCTCCTTGCATATTTAAATACCTCACCCACAGTGCCGCCACATAAGTGGAAGTACTGCTATGTAAATACTCCCCAAATAAGTACTTACCCCAACAAACACTTCCACCTACCGTAAATCCCCACCGCATTTTTTGAAAATATAGGGGTCAGTGACCAGAGTCTGAGAAGTATTTAGGATTCTCTGCAATATGAATAACTGAGTTTAAAGGGGGCAATAACCACAATTCCAACAGATTTCACTAGCACACACCGTTATTTGACTGCCTCAGCTGGGTGGGCCAGTGTTCTGTAGGGAGATCAATAAGCTTAAGCAGTGCCAGTGCCAGCCTACAGCTTTTTGGAACTTAATTTCTCCAGCGTTCAGGGTATTCAGTTCCTGGGCTTTGTTTCAGATCCATCTTTATTTCAAAAGTGACTCGTTTATTGGCATACGTTAGGACTTGGCAGTTAGTGAACTCAGCAGAAATCAGAAGACCCCACAATATACCAAAAAGAAAAGGAGTACTAGTGGCACCTCAGAGACTAACCAATTTATTTGAGCATAAGCTTTCATACAGCTCACATCATCAGATGCTGTAGCTCACGAAAGCTTATGCTCAAATAAATGGGTTAGTCTCTAAGGTGCCACTAGTACTCCTTTTCTTTTTGCGAATACAGACTAACACGGCTGCTACTCTGAAACCACAATATACCAGACATTGGTATGTCTCTTCATGAACAGGTGTGGAGCTCGTACCAGGATATAGGCAGGCACACACCCTGTCCCCGATCCCCAGTCTGGCTGAGCTCCGTCCAGCAGAGGACCTAAAGGAGGGTGGGAGGGGCAAAGATAGCTGTTTTCCATCTTTGTGCTCCCATAGCACGTAGGATGAATTAGAATAGCTCTGGCATTTCTTTAACTTATGCAGGGAGGTAACCGTCTTAAAGGGGCCATTACACCACCTGGGGATTGTTAGAGTGCAATAGTGCTCCAGCCACACCCCTCTCCTATGCACACCCTAACATGTCCTCTATGCCAGGAAGCCAAAATTCTGTGCTAACGTTGACACCCAAGGATTCCCTCACACTGGGAGGAATCCTCAATTGCCCTATTTGGACAGCTTTTCAGCTCCCATATGCCACCAGAACAGCAAGAAGGGGCCTATAACAGGGACCAGGATCTGGACCCTGCATGCTACCCAATGCCATTTTAATTTCCTGAGAGCAACATTTGTCCTGGCAGCTGACAGGATTTGTATTCTTCACCCCATCTTTTATTAATACGCTGCCAGATCTCAAAATGTACTCAGTGTAGCAGTGTTTACATTGGGTGTAAAAAAGAAAAGGGACACCTCTGGAGTGGATGTGGAGGGTGGTGGCTCTGCCAGCTGACCAGATACACCCTGGAGTTCACTGAAACCATTCTCATGCAGTACAACAGTGAATGATACTGCAAACAAGGTTTTTTCCCTGCCCAGCTGTAACATCTTTGCTGCTTAAGCATACAATGCACCATTCATTTTTCACCTTTTTTTTTTTTTAAGGCAAACACAAACATGTATACAAGTCCCCAGCTTGGGGATCTTTTTTGATGCCAAGATCTGCCATTGCCCTCATCTGTTTCAATATTATCTTATCACCATGAACAATGGCAAGTATAATACTCAAAAGTTCATTTATATCACATCAGCAAATATTCTGTCCTCTCAGCTTCCCATCACCAAAGCAAAATCCTTGCCTGCCTAATACCCTGGCTGGGGATCAACACAGGGAGGTCAGTGCCAAGTGATGAATGGCTGAGGAGGGTTTTAGTAGTTTCAGTTTGAATAGCCTCCCCAAACTGGAGGAACGCATCCACTGGTTTATTAGCAATCATACAGAACTTTAACATTGCTATCCTTTTTTGAGTATTCCTGTAACTAAAAAGTATCTGGAGGCCTTGCATCAACAATGAAAAAAAATAGAGGTATGGAAACAGAAGTTAACAATGGACAAAGCATAAATTCATAAGTGGCCTTGTAAATAACATGTCATTAGTAGATAAAGGAATAGTAAGAAGAGTAATGTGTGTAAAGTTTTCAGCTGCAGCTTTGTTTACTAGAATATTTTTGCAGCCTGTGAATAGTTCAGGATTTGTTTATGTAATGTGCAGGCGTTAGTCTAGATATATATAATCTGATTTATTATTATGTGCTTTTTGGAGTTGTGGCAAACACTTATACCCACCCCACTGCATTTGAGCTTGATCTCCTCAGTGAGTGTTGCTGTATGCCTATAATAAAAAAAAACTCATTGACAATTCCAGATTCAAGCTAATTTCTTGGGAACTGAGTAGAAAAAGTCTTGGAGAAAAATCCGATCAATACCATTTACAGATGTGTGTGTAATCATTAATGAATGATTAATAGAAATAACTTTTTAAAAATAAGTCATTATTATTATTTGTGTTGTGGAAGCACCTAGGACCCTGGTCATGGACCCCATTGTGCTGGGCGCTGGACAAACACAGAACAAAGAGATGGTCCCTGCCCCAAAGAGCTCACAATCTAAATATAATCCAAGAGACAAAAAGACAGACTGATGGGAGAGTAGAAAGAAACAGTGAGACAATATAGGTTACTAGAGATGTTTTAACTTGCAGTAGACACACAAATAATATGCTGAGTATTTGTTTATACATGGCTTTGTAACAGATGCCATACCCTAGCAATCATCGACTTTCTCTCCTGTCCCATTCATGATTTCACAACCTAAGTTCTTCAGGGGGCAGGACATATGGTTAGGATGATGGAAGACAGATCAGCTAAGCATCTCCTTAAGAGTTCTTAAGGTGAATTATCATCAGTGAGAAAAATATGCCCTTGACTGAAAGAAAGGGAAGCAAATTGTGAAAGCAGCCAAGGACTTCTATGGCCTGTAGTGCCAGGGAGTGATAAAGTTCTTACCAGCATTAGTATTTGCATTCTCACTACTTAACTGAGCTACCTATTTAGCATCTGGAAGCATGCTAATATTTTTGGCCAAGATTTTCAGAAATAAGAATCAGTGGGAACTGCTCAGTGCCCAGCAGTTTTAAAGCTCTGGCAGTTGCCTAAACATGGATTTTGGAGCTTAACTTTCGGTTCCTGTTTTTGAAAAAAAAAACTTTGCCTTTATGTCCCCTTATGAAAAATTCAGTTGTGTTGTACTTGCCTGGTTAGAAATATATGGCTTTGCTCACCAGTATAAATTTTGTGCTCAGATTCTCAGTCACTAGACAAACTTTATATAGTATTTTAGAGAGCGTGCATAGTATTCAAGAAAATAATATTTGAAAGTTATTCTAACAGTCTGACCACAATCACATGAAAAGTATTGTTGATGTGCTATATCTCTGATGTAAAAATCCAGCCAAATATGAGCTCAACCGTAATGCTGCTTTATGGGCCAGATTCGCTGACCTACTCTGCTTACTTGGTAGTGTTCAGGTAGTGTAAAAGGCAAGGAGACTGCCCACAACCAGCTAATTGAGATAACACCTGCGTGGGGAAGTCCCCAGGAAGCATACGCCCCCTTGGGAACCAAAGCCAACTGACACAATTTAGAGCAGATCCAAGGCTGCTCTAGCCTATTGTCCAGAACAGATAATATCCCCATGCTACCTGATTTTTCCCCAAGAAACTCCATGTGGCTGGCAAGGGGGAGGGAGGTGTGCATCTCCAGTCTCACCCATATGCTCTCCTCTCATAGATTCTGACATACACACCCCACCCCCACCCTGAGTGACCTTGTGTCCCAAGCAAGAGATGGTCAGTGCTAGGAGTTAACTGACCGTCCCCCTCACACACTTAAAATGGGAGTGTGTGATCTGCCTACAGAGGGCACACTCTACGCACAAATATGGCCTTGAATAAATCCAAGGAAACAGCAATCTGCTTGTGGACATCATGTGAGCAGAAAAAGAGGCTAAATTTGTAAATTATTCACTGTGTATTTCTCACTCCTCTCTACTTCAGCTCCTTTACATTCTGACATTTGCCTGTGTCAATGGCATTGGATAGGTGCATCCTTTGGCAACAGGAACCAGGCAAGGTTTATTCCCTGTTGTCACTTTTGGTTTATGTTAATATCGAGCCATTTGCTCACAAAATCGGTAAGGTATCTCTTGCATATGTCACTGTATAAAAATCACACTCTCTACAAAAAGCCTCCACAGTTATTAAGTCCCAGTTGTCACTGTTCCATAATTCCTCAGTGTGATGGTTCAGTTCTCCATAGACACCTTAAATAGTCAAAAACAGAAATACTCCTATTTATTTGTTATCCTTCAAACCTGTTTTCAGTTTTGAAATCTAGTGAGCTCTCAAGAAGTCTTATATCAAAGGTTATGCTTGCCCTCCCATTTGGGGAATTAATTGGATAATAATTTGGGGTTTTTTCCAAGGAAATTTAATGATCCCAAAAGAAGCAAATAGTGGAGGTTGAAATCCTTGATTTGTTTGTTGGTCATGTGCTATATTTCTTTCTAAGTATAGGGGTACTGCAAACACCCTGGATAAAGGAAAATACATTAGTGCGATTAGTTTCCACATTTCATTGGTACTCACACAGATATGCCTCAGTCCTGACCTGGGAGAACTGCTCCTAGGAGTGAGACAATAATTCAATCCCAGTGCCCATATTCTGTCATTTGTCTTTTTTGCTGAGACTTTCAATAAGGGTATTAAATGGATATGAACTCTCTCCAGTAGGAACAGGACTGAGACCAACTCATTTCACATAACCTACCAAGTAGCTGTTGGATGGCAATAACTTTGTTACTACTAACCTGGGCTAACTCTGAGTCTGTGATGGGAAAGCTAAATGCTCCCTTCTCCACTGACAGTCCCTGGAGCCATCTGTTCCTCGCTGGAATGCATGCTGAAACCAGCTTGCGACACTGAAGCAGGAGGATAATGGAAGAACTTACAAATGTCTGGTTGAGCTAGAAATCTTCCACATAAGACAATAAATAGCTGCTCCAAATATTCTGTGTCTACCTATTCAGGCAAAATCTTGCTACTTTGAGCCTGTTAGTCAGATCATGTGAGTTACTGTGGGCTCTCTAAGCTCAGAAGTAATACTTTGGAACCAAGAATCTGATTTCTCAGTGTGATTTTTTTGACTCATGTTTCTTGCTCTATTAAGGAGCATTCCACCTGAGGTAACTGGCATGGCTTACCCCCAGATTGGGCCATTCTTGATTGCTTTACAGGCTGAGGCCTGAGGGGAATTATATGGTCACCTTTTCACCTATGGCAGTATATTTCATGCCCTAACCAATGGGCTCTGAAGTACTCTGGGGCAGGTCTCTCTTGATCTCTCCTGTTGAAGCTGTGTGTCTGTGTCATTAGACTAGAGACAGAGCAAGTGACTCTATAGCCTGCTGGTTAGCGCACCCACCTGGGAGTGGAGAGACCCAGGTCCCCATCCCCTTGATTCCATGAATATTTAAGTATTTATAGGGTACCCTATAACCCAGTGGCTAGGACGCTCTCCTGGGAGGTGGGAGACCCAAGCAGGAAGATTCCTGTTCTACATCAGGCAGACTGGAGAATTGAACCCAGGTCTTCCATCTCCTGGGTGAGTGTGCTAACCACTGGGTCTTAAAGTTATAAGAGAATCCCAAGTGGAGAAAAGTGCCTAAGTCCATGTGAGGGGGCAGGGTTTAGGCCATACCCCTCTCCTCAGCATTTCCTATTGGCTAGCTTAGGCAGCTCCCTCAGGTGTGGAGCCAGCAAACAGAGCTGTAAACAGGGGAGTTTCAGTGGGAGTTCTGTTGGAGGAGAAGGGGTCCTATAAAGGCAGCCAGCCAGTCAGGCAGCGACACAGACGGCTGCAGCGGCACAGGAGCCAGCAAACAGAGCTGTAAATAGGGGAGTGTGAAAGGGGCGTTTGTCTTGTGGTGCTCGTTGGGGGTTTGTTTTTGCTGTGGGGGGTGGTGTTTTGGTGTGGTTTGTGTTTCCCAGATTAACAGGATTTAGGTGGGAAGGCTATGACTGATACAGAGGTGGGAGTGACCCATGTTGTGGAATGAAGATGACTGGATGTGGAAGCTGCGGTATGTACATGATCCTGGAGGGGGCACCTGGTAAGAGTTTTGTCTGCATGAAATGCCGCCTGATAGAGCTGATGGAGGAAAAGATCCAAGGACTGGAGATTCAGGTGGAAAGTCTGGTTGAGTTTAGAAGGAGGTTTGAGCGGATTATGGAGCAAAGACATGAGGCAGCTGAAGGGAAAAGTTCAGACTTGCAGATGGAAGCAGGACTGAAGAATTCTGAGGGGAGACTGCTGGGTGAGGAAAGTGGATAGTGGAAGCATGTGGCTAAAAGAACCATGCAGAGGAAAAGACGCGCTAGTGAAGGAGAAATGGAGCTCAAGAATAGGTTTGCAGAGTTGGAAAATGAAGAAGGGGCTCAGCAGGTGATCTTCAGTGGGATTCTGCCTGTTCCTAGAGAAGGGCAACAAAGGCATGACAAGATTATGACTATCAACAGATGGCTCAGGCAATGGTGCTATAAGGAGGGCTATGGCCACTGGGAGGTATTCATGGACAGAGGACAGTTCTCTCGGGATGGACTTCATCTGAGTAGGGAAGGAAATAGACTTCTAGGATGGAGGCTGGCACAACTGATTAAGAGAGCTTTAAACTAGGAATTTGGGGGAGATGGTTGGGAGGTATCCAGGTAATCTCCAGATTTTAGCATTGAGAGGGAAGAAAACAAAGTAAGAAAAGATATAGCCGTGGGTAGGAGAATGGACTTAAGGAGGAAGGGCAGTGTAGATACCAGTCTAATAGGTCATAATGGCTGTAGAATGACCATACCTAATCGGGTAAAGAATGTGAGTGAGGCCAAACAGCAAAAATTAAGATGTTTGTACACCAATGCGAGGAGCGTAGGTAACAAAATGGAGGAAGTAGAGCTACTGGTGCAGGAAGTGAAACCAGATATTATAGGGATAACAGAAACACGGTGGAATAGTAGTCATGACTGGACTACAGCTATTGAAGGGTATGTGCTGTTTAGGAAAGACAGAAATAAAGGCAAAGGTGGTGGAGTAGCATTGTATATCAATGATGAGATAGAATGTAAAGAAATAAGAAGCGATGGAATGGATAAGACAGAGTCCGTCAGGGCAAAAATCACATTGGGGAAGAAAACTACTAGAGCCTCCCCTGGGATAGTGCTCGGGGTGTGCTATAGACCGCCGGGATCTAATCTGGATATGGATAGAGCCCTCTTTAATGTTTTTAATGAAGTAAATACTGATGGAAACTACGTGATCATGGGAGACTTTAATTTCCCAGATATAGACTGGAGGAAAAGTGCTAGTAATAATAATAGGGCTCAGATTTTCCTAGATGCGATAGCTGGTGGGTTCCTTCATCAAGTAGTTGGTGAACCGACTAGAGGGGATGCCATTTTAGATTTGGTGAGTAGTGAGGACCTCATAGAAGAAATGGTTGTAGGGGACAACCTTGGTTCAAGTGATCATGTTTAGTCTGCAGAAGAGAAGAATGAGGGGGGATTTGATAGCTGCTTTCAACTACCTGAGAGGTGGTTCCAAAGAGGATGGTTCTAGACTATTCTCAGTGGTAGAAGATGACAGGACAAGGAGTAATGGTCTCAAGTTGCAGTGGGGGAGGTTTAGGTTGGATATTAGGAAAAACTTTTTCACTAGGAGGGTGGTGAAACACTGGAATGCGTTACCTAGGGAGGTGGTAGAATCTCCTTCCTTAGAAGTTTTTAAGGTCAGGCTTGACAAAGCCCTGGTTGGGATGATTTAATTGGGGATTGGTCCTGCTTTGAGCAGGGGGTTGGACTAGATGACCTCCTGAGGTCCCTTCCAACCCTGATATTCTATGATTCTATGAGCTAATTCAGTTCAAACTGAATGGAAGGATAAACAAAAATAAATCTGCAACTAGGGTTTTTGATTTCAAAAGGGCTGACTTTCAAAAATTAAGGATATTAGTTAAGGAAGTGGATTGGACTGAAGCATTTATGGATCTAAAGGCAGAGGAAGCCTGGGATTACTTTAAGTCAAAGCTGCAGAAGCTGTCGGAAGCCTGCATCCCAAGAAAGGGGAAAAAATTCATAGGCAGGAGTTGTAGACCAAGCTGGATGAGCAAGCATCTTAGAGAGGTGATTAAGAAAAAGCAGAAAGCATACAGGAAGTGGAAGATGGGAGGGATCAGCAAGGAAAGCTACCTTATTGAGGTCAGAACATGTAGGGATAAAGTGAGAGGCTAAAAGTCAAGTAGAGTTGGACCTTGCAAAGGGAATTAAAACCAATAGTGAAAGGTTCTATAGCCATATAAATAAGAAGAAAAGAAAGAAAGAAGTGGGACCGCTAAACACTTAGCATGGAGTGGAGGTTAAGGATAAGCTAGGCATGGCCCATATCTAAACAGATACTTTGGCTCAGTCTTTAATAAGGCTAATGAGGATCTTAGGGATAATGGTAGCATGAGAAATGGGAATGAGGATATGGATGTAGATATTATCATATCTGAGGTAGAAGCGAAACTCGAACAGCTTAATGGAACTAAATCGGGGGGCCCAGATAATCTTCATCCAAGAATATTAAAGGAATTGGCACATGAAATTGCAAGCCCATTAGCAAGAATTTTTAATGAATCTGTAAACTCAGGGGTTGTACCGTATGCCTGGAGAATTGCTAACATAGTTTCTATTTTTAAGAAAGGAAAAAATGGTGATCCGGGTAACTACAGGCCTGTTAGTTTGACATCTGTAGTATGCAAGGTCTTGGAAAACATTTTGAAGGAGAAAGTAGTTAAGGACATTGAGGTCAATGGTAAATGGGACAAAATACAACATGGTTTTACAAAAGGTAGATCGTGCTGATCTCCTTCTTTGAGAAAGTAACAGATTTTTTAGACAAAGGAAACGCAGTGGGTGTAATTTACCTAGATTTTAGTAAGGCGTTTGATACAGTGCCACATGGGGAATTATTAGTTAAATTGGAAAAGATGGGGATCAATATGAAAATTGAAAGGTGAATAAGGAATTGGTTAAAAGGGAGACTAAAGCGGGTTATACTGAAAGGTGAACTGTCACGCTGGAGGGAGGTTACCAGTGGAGTTCCTCAGGGATCAGTTTTGGGACCAATCCTATTTAATCTTTTTATTACTGACCTCGGCACAAAAAGTGGGAGTGTGCTAATAAAGTTTGCGAATGATACAAAGCTGGGAGGTATTGCCAATTTAGAGAAGGACCAGGATATCATACAGGAGGATCTGGATGACCTTGTAAACTGGAGTAATAGTAATAGGATGAAATTTAATAGTGAGAAGTGTAAGGTCATGCATTTAGGGGTTAATAACAAGAATTTTAGTTATAAGCTGGGGATGTATCAATTAGAAGTAACGGAAGAGGAGAAGGACCTTGGAGTATTGGTTGACCACAGGATGACTATGAGCCGCCAATGTGATATGGCCATGAAAAAAGCTAATGCGGTCTTGGGATGCATCAGGCGAGGTATTTCCAGTAGAGATAAGGAGGTGTTAGTACCGTTATACAAGGCACTGGTAAGACCTTACTTGGAATACTGTGTGCAGTTCTGGTCTCTCATGTTTAAGAAGGATGAATTCAAACTGGAACAGGTACAGAGAAGGGCTACTAGGATGATCCGAGGAATGGAAAACCTGTCTTATGAAGGGAGACTCAAGGAGCTTGGCTTGTTTAGCCTAACCAAAAGAAGGTTGAGGGGAGATATGATTGCTCTCTATAAATATATCAGAGGGATAAATATCGGAGAGGGAGAGGAATTATTTAAGTTCAGGACCAATGTGGACACAAGAACAAATGCATATAAACTGGCCATCGGGAAGTTTATACTTGAAATTAGACGAAAGTTTCTAACCATCAGAGGAGTGAAGTTCTGGAATAGCCTTCCAAGAGAAGCAGTGGGGGCAAAAGACCTATCTGGCTTCAAGATTAAACTGGATAAGTTTATAGAGGAGATGGTATGATAGGATAACATGATTTTGGCAATTAATTGATCTTTACATATTTGTGGTAAATAGGCCCAATGGGATGTTAGATGGGGTGGGATCTGAGTTACTACAGAGAATTCTTTCCTGGGTATCTGGCTGGTGAATCTTGCCCATATGCTCAGGGTTCAGCTGATCGCCATATTTGGGGTCGGGAAGGAATTTTCCTCCAGGGCAGATTGGAAGAGGCCCTGGGGGGTTTTCGCCTTCCCCTGTAGCATGGGGCACGGGTCACTTGCTGGAGGATTCTCTGCACCTTGAAGTCTTTAAACCATGATTTGAGGACTTCAAGAGCTCAGACATAGGTGAGAGGTTTATCGCAGGAGTGGGTGGGTGAGATTCTGTGGCCTGTGTTGTCCAGGAAGTCAGACTAGATGATCCTAATGGTCCCTTCTGACCTTAATATCTATGAATCTATGTCTACACTTCAATTAAAACCCCACAAATAGCCCACGCCAGCTGACTCGGGCGCTCAGGGCTCGATCTAAGGGACTGTTGAACTGTGGCGTACTTGCTTGGGCTGCAGCCCAGGCTCTAGGACCCTGGGAGCCCGAGTTTGAACTGAATTAGCTCATGATCACTTGAACCAAGGTTGTCCCCTACAACCATTTCTTCTATGAGGTCCTCACTACTCACCAAAACCAAATCTAAAATGGCATCCCCTCTAGTCGGTTCAGCAGCTACTTGATGAAGGAACCCATCAGCTATCGCATCTAGGAAAATCTGAGCCCTATTATTATTACTAGCACTTTTCCTCCAGTCTATATCTGGGAAGTTAAAGTCTCCCATGATCACGCAGTTTCCATTAGTATTTACTAAACATGTACACCACAATTAAACAGCCCCTTAACCTGAGCCACATGAGCGTGAGTCAGCTGATAAAGGCCAGCCGTGGGTTTCCAACTGATATACCCTCAGAGTGCTGGCTTTTGTGAATCCCATTCCTAGGCACCTAACTCTTCCCATGTATTACATAGGGAGCCTGGGTGTCCAACCCAGGGTTGTGAATTCCACTAGGTCACAGGGCACCTAAATCCCCTTGTGAATTCCACTCTAATACAGTGCAACATTGGCATTGGTAATTCATGAGATATCAGACCTTATTCAGACTACACACTTGCATGGCCACTGTCCTAGAGCCGTAGACCACCATCCTCAGCTATGATTCTGCCAGTCCACTTTTGGCTACCAGGACAATGAGATTGCTCCATACTGTTTGCTTTACTATTGCATGGCACGCTTGGAGAAGAATACAGAGTTGCCATTATATCCCCAAAATTCGTCAGGTTTAGGATTCTGCAAAACAACAACTTGCAGGAGTCAGAAGAAGGAATTCCAAAGAGGAAGAGGTTGCAGAAGTCTGCGCAAATTATGACTCTGCATTGGACAGAAAAAGGGCAGAGACAATGGCAAAAGAGAGACAGATTTTCAAGATATTGTAGTAGGAAAAACTAATAAGACTGAGCAGCAGGCAGCTATTCAGTGAAAAGAGAAGTTGAAAATAACCCTGAGGTTAAATGCAGGGTTTTTTTTGTGCAATTGCTAGTGTCAAACTGCTGTGAACAGCTTATTTTTCACTGGGAAAATTGTGCCATTTTTCCTGCCAAAAAAAATAAAAGAAAGTGAATTCCTGCCTGTAGGATAATTTTCAGTTTCACCCACAAAATAGAACTTCAGTATTTTCACTGCAAAAAGAGGATTTCATTGATAGAAATGGAAATATTGAAGTGCTAAATCAAATTTAAAAACCATAAGAAAATAAGTCTCTCATCATTGCTCACAAACCAAACATTATTGGATTTCACACAACTCTATCAAACTTTCACACAACTCTAGCAAACTTGCATGCCTAAAATTAGGCATCTATGTCCATATTTAGGCACCTAAATAATTGGCCCTGTTTTCTGAGTTGCTGAAGTGAACTCACTAGGAGGTGTTAGGTGCTCAACACTTTTGAAAATCAGGACACTTATTTAGGTGCCTAAACACAAACTCAGGAGCTTAACTTTAAGCACCCATTTAAAAAAACATGGGCCTAGATAACATACCTTCAGCACCCAAGTTTGGCCCATGTGCTTTGAAAATATAGATCCATTGTTCAGAAGCTGCTTCTATCCATGCAGTGAAACAGTCTGTATGAGAGGTCATTGAAATGAACTGCAGGAATTTCCGTGACCTATTCAGCCAAAAAGAACACTGTAAAAATAGGGTAAAACCAGTACTCAAGTGTAGAATACATCAGTTTTTGCTCCCAAGTTATATTCAAACAAACTGCAGGGGTGACAGTGAGAGTTTTCAGTAGTGTTTGAACCTTGCTGGGCCAAAGGGATAAAACAGCGTGGAAGCCTAGTCTCCCGCATACCTGTGCTAATACATTATGGTAATCAGATTTACATGTATATGTCAAAAGACAAATAGAATTGTACGGACCCTGAAAAGTGTCAGTAACTTGAGTTCTCAAATATTCAATGTAGAAGTTAGGCATGAGGCTAAAAATAGGGCTAACTGTGACACAAATGGCAAAATCAAAGAAATAGACCTATGGCAAGGCAACTTCTTTTCAGTGAAGATATTTTCAAATAATACTCTGAGGTAACCATGAACTAGAGAAAATTGCACCAATTGCCTTCTCAGCAGGTGGGTGCTTTTCACTGGTCAACAGATCTGGGGAAGAAATGTGTGCTTTTGTCTGTATTGTTTTCTTCTGGTCTATTGTCACGTTCAATAAGCAAATGTGAATTACATTCCTTTCAGTGTTGTTTTCTTTCTGCTCCGGGACAAAAATAACTTGCAATTCATATAGCTGGAAAATGTTGATCAAGTCTTCCCATCATGAATTCCTTGTACTTTTTGTGAATGGCCTTCAGCAATGCAAACAGCAATGCCTTGCTCAAATGAAAACCATGCTCTATGGAGGGTAAATAATAGGCATCTTTAGAAATATTCCATCGTTGTGAGTAAATGCCACACTTAAACATATCTAAACTGAGATTTATACAATGAAGTGGCTCAGAAGAAACAATTAAGAGCAGGCAATAGTACATGTTATAAATTATGTATTTCTGTGCATTCTTTTTAAAGTTACCAGCCTATTCTCTAGATGCATGAACAAATCTTACAAAATTAAAACAACAAATCAAACTAAGGATGTTGCTAAAAAAAGTCATAAAAACTCTTCCAGATCCCACCAGAGCTCTTTCTACCAACTCATACTGCTTTTCACCACAGAATAAGTTTCTGAGAACAGATAGGTCTTGCAACATGACCTGAAGGTTAAAAGGTTCGGGTTCTATGAACTCAGGAGACACGTGAATTCCATAGATCAAGATTCTTCCCAGAAAATGCACTTCTGAATTTAAACCAGGGAGGTATTAGTTTGAGCACTTCAAATGAGCTCATGGGTCCTGTCACAAACAGGGTGTCCTGATTACAATCAGAACGCAGAAAAATATGAAATGAGGAAGATTGACAACAGGAAAACACAAATAGGGAGGGAAGATATTGGGCTTGTCTACATTTGAAAGTTAATTCAGATTAAGGTAGGGTGTGAGTTTAACGCTCAACAGCTGTTCCGGAATAACCACTTGTGTAGACAAACCCTTTACACACACACACTCACACTCTTACACTTTTCCTTTACAGGAAGGAAGATAAACACGCAGCTTTTCTGCTGTCTTGATGAGGGCTTGACTCAGTAAGACAATCATATTAGAACAAGAGACCAGGCCTTTGTAATGCTGATTTTTGCTAGGCTGGTGCTATCACAATAGGCAACTCTGTTCAAGGCACAGCCCCTAGCTATCAAAAACAGCTTCCTGCTTTCCCCATAGGGTCACCTGATTAGACCTCTTATGCGTATACCATGATCCAGTGGATCAATGGTTGCTTATGACATTTTATTTCTGCCCCATTGTGGAGTTCCCCACAGTTTTGCTCCAAACAAAATTAAGGGTAAAACTTTCAAGAAGTCCCATTTTCAAGAGTCACTTTGCATTGACTCTTACTGCAGCAATGGAAGGATTCTTCCATTGCTCTAGTAAATCCACCTTGTGATGCTGGCAGACCAGATGCCAGATCACGCCAACTGAACGCATACAAATGCATAGCTGGAAACCAGTCTTGCTTACCTATATGTTAGCATTATCAAAATAGATATTAGATGTTAAGTTGATAAGAATGTGGTTAGTGTTTTATAAAATGCTTGGAGGATACTGCATGTATTATGCTCAAATAAATTGATTAGTCTCTAAGGTGCCACTAGTACTCCTTTTCTTTTTGCGAATACAGACTAACACGGCTGCTACTCTGAAAACTGCATGTATTGTTATCTCTCAACTATGCCCCATGTTATAAAGTGATAGCAAGCATTTGCATTGTACACCTCTGTGACTATGTAATTCATCAAACAGGAAGAAAGCCTCGTGTAGTACAAATGACAGTCTCTATGAAGATGTTAAATCCTGTCCATTAAATGCAAATGAGCTATTGTGAGAGATCAAGGATCAAAGACTTTGGCTTTGTCTACACTACCCAATTTTGTCAACAAAATAAACATGGAGAAATAGCTTTACTTTGTGTAATGACACATCCACTCCCAGTCTCTATTCAAGCCTATGTTAATTGTATCCAGTTTGCAAATTAATTCCAATTCAGCAGTCTCTGGTCACTCGATTTCAGACCTAAAGGTCGCAATATTAGAACAAAAAGACTTCAAAAACAGACTCCAACGAGAGACTGCTGAATAGAGACTCAGAGTGGATGTGTCATTACACAAAGTAAAACTATTTCCCCATGTTTATTTCCCCCACCCTCCACTGCTCCTCGGACGTTCCTGTTAACTGCTGGAAATGGCCCACCTTGATTATCACTACAAAAGGTTTTCTCTCCCGCCCCCCTCCACTCTCCTTCTGGTAATAGCTCATCTTAAGTGATCACTCTCCTTACAGTGTGTATGATAACACCCATTTTTTCATGTTCTGTGTGTATATAAATCTCCTCACTGTATTTTCCACTGAATGCATCCGATGAAGTGAGCTGTAGCTCACGAAAGCTTATGCTCAAATAAATTGGTTAGACTCTAAGGTGCCACTTGTACTCCAGTTAAAAGATAGGAAACAAAGGGTAGGAATAAATGGTCCATTTTCAGAATGGAGAGAAGTAAATAGTGGTGTCCCCCAGGAGCTTGTTCTGGGACCAGTGCTGTTTAACCTATTCATAAATTATCTGCAAAAAGGGGTAAACGGTGAGGTGGCAATATCTGCAGATGATACAAAACTACTCAAGATTGTTAAATCCAAAGCTGACTGCAAAATGTTACAAAGGGATCTCACAAAACTGGGTGACTTGGCATCAAAATGGCAGATGAAATTCAATGTTAAATGCAAAGTAATGCACATTGGAAAGCATAATCCCAACCATACATACAAAATCATGGTGCCTAAATTAGCTGTTACCCATCAAGAAAGATCGTGGAGTCATTTGCAGTACTCTGGAAGCACTATGTTTCTAGAGTACTGCAAATTTATATGAATCCTTCTCACTGTGCCTGTATCATCCTGAACTCATACTCCAGCTTCAGAAGACTTAAAAATTATCTCCAGTCATCAGTGGGACAGATGCAACTGAATAATGTAGCTGTGCTTAACGTGCATCAAGATAATACCAGGGAACTAGATGTAAATAAGATTGCTAACAGTTTCATCCAGAAAGCTACAGTGAGACATAATGTCTTTAAACTGGGACATTAGTGAAGCAGCTTGTAGGTGATTGCAATGATTTTAATATACTGTAATTCATGATAATGTAATTATGTAGTTCATAACAATTTAATCATTATTAAAATAGTAAAGATACCACGGATAGACACATTCAGTAACTAGAATATGAAAGGAGTGTATAGATAATGCTGAAAATAGCCCCCTGCCCCAACACACATACCTCTTCAAAACACCCACCTGCAAAAACAAAAGTCAGCGCCTATGGAGAGGGGTGGAGGAGAGGAGGGACGCGGCAGGCAGCGGGGACCTCGTGGGGGGTGGTGTGAGATCTAGGATGCAAATCGACCTGGGTGAGTGACTGGTCTCTTGGCACTGGGTGTAACCTGAATATTTTTTTTAATGTTAGTGACCGTTTATCACACAGTCCAGATTGCCTGAGTGGCAAGATAGACTGGAGTGTCTTAGGGGACTGTCTGTGATGCCATTATAAGACTACTGTAGTACTTTGGGAGTTCACATTTGGTACTGGGTTGGGGAAATCTAATTATAGAAAACACCAGCAGTTTGGGGTGTCCACCATGCTTTTGACATTCTGCCCCAAGGTAGGCACTCATGGTCATGAGCTACTTCAGACAGAGTGACATACCTCTCCAAGAGGCAGTAGCTAGCTTGACAGAAGAATTCTTCCATTGACGAAGCACTGTCTACACTGGGGTTTAGGTTGGCTTAACTACATCTTTCAGGGGCGTGAATTTTTCACACCTCTAAGTGACATAGCTAGGTCAACCTAAGTTTTAGGTGTAGACCAGGCCTCTGTCTCACTGAAATTGAGTGTGAGTTAGACTTTTCAGGGTATTTCTGTACTGCAATAAAAGACCTGTGGCACAGCCACATCTGACCTGAGTCAGCGCACTCTGGTTCTCAGGACTCAGGCTGCAGGGCTAAAAATTGCAGCATAGATATTTGCACTCTGGCTGGAGCCTGGACTCTGAAATCCCATGAAGAGGGTGGGTTTCAGAGCCCAGGCTCCAGCCTGAACCTGAAGTCTACACTGCTATTTTTAGCACTGCATCTCGAGCTTTGTGAGACCAAGTCAATTGACCTAGGTTCTGAGACTTGGTGTTGCAGGTTTATATTGCAGTCTAAATGTACCCTAAATGCTTCAGTAACTTTTGAAAATGGGACTTGGGCTTCAAAGTCGTTTAGGCATCTTTGAAAAGGTTCCCGTAAATTTTTAGAAACATGGGCCTATGCACCATGCTGCCTGGCATTAACTCCATTTCCATAGATTTTGCAGGACACCATTACAGGGAGCACAATTCTGACCTGCAGAGGAAGAGAGAAGACAAGGGAAAAGTTTGAGAGCTTTGTTTACCGGCAGTTAGAGTGGGTACAAAGAAGATTTCACACTCAAACAGCAGCACAAAGCCACACCAGCATGCTCATTGACGTTGTGCTTTTTACAGGGTAGGGAAGAAGAAAACCAAAGCCCCAACTTTTGGTTGAAAAAGAACTTCTCTGTTTTTGGGGGGAGGGGGGTTACCAGAGTTGAAATTTTCACAGAGAAAAAATAAACTATTTTCTGATCAGCTTTAATACCTTACTATGAGAAAACACACACTGAATTCAGTAGGAGTTTTGACCAAATGATGAGTTCAGGATTAGACCGGATCCGATGCTGCACCCTGGTGCTGCTGCTGCTTTGTGTTGTGCTGCTAGCAGAAGTTGGGCTTAAGGGCAGTGTAATCAGTCACAGGAATATCGTCCCAACATGAAGGCATCCTCGAGTGGTGTAGGACTGGTGTATAGTTTCCTATGCTATCCACCCTTCTGGCTACCAGTGTAAGGGATATGTCTGTGAAAAGGAGACAATTACCATGGTTTCCTTGTGGCCTGGTGCTTCCCAGTTGCTGTATTGGCCCAAGGGATCTTTGACAGCTGGCCTGAGTTACAGCAGCCCTCGGGCTACCCTAATTTACACCAGGGGAGCCCAGTCACCCAGTTTGGTGAGATTCCTTTGTAACTCTTCTCAGTCTGCTTTGGACTTAACTGTCTTGAGTAATTTTGTATCGTCTGCAAATTTTGCCATATCACTGTTTACCCTTTTTCTAGATCATAGAATCATAGAATATCAGGGTTGGAAGGGACCTCAGGAGGTCATCTAGTCCAACCCCCTGCTCAAAGCAGGACCAATCCCCAACTAAATCATCCCAGCCAGGGCTTTGTCAAGCCTGACCTTAAAACTATCTAAGGAAGGAGATTCCACCACCTCCCTAGGTAATGCATTCCAGTGTTTCTCCACCCTCCTAGTGAAAAAGTTTTTCCTAATATCCAACCTAAATCTCCCCCACTGCAACTTGAGACCATTACTCCTTGTTCTGTCATCTGCTATCACTGAGAACAGTCTAGATCCATCCTCTTTGGAACCCCCTTTCAGGTAGTTGAAAGCAGCTATCAAATCCCCCCTCATTCTTCTCTTCCGCAGACTAAACAATTCCAGTTGCCTCAGCCTCTCCTCATAAGTCATGTGTTCCAGTCCCCTAATCATTTTTGTTGCCCTCTGCTGGACGTTTTCTAATTTTTCCACATCCTTCTTGTAGTGTGGGCCCAAAACTGGACACAGTACTCCAGATGAGGCCTCACCAATGTCGAATAGAGGGGAACGATCACGTCCTTCGATCTGCTGGCAATGCCCCTACGTATACATCCCAAAATGCCATTGGCTTTGTTGGCAACAAGGGCACACTGTTGACTCATATCCAGCTTCTCGTCCACTGTAACCCCTACGTCCTTTACTGCAGAACTGCTGCCGAGCCATTTGGTCCCTAGTCTGTAACAGTGCATGGGATTCTTCCATCCTAAGTGCAGGACTCTGCACTTGTCCTTGTTGAACCTCATCAGATTTCTTTTGGCCCAATCCTCCAATTTGTCTAGGTCCCTCTGTATCCTATCCCTACCCTCCAGCGTATCTACCTCTCCTCCCAGTTTAGTGTCATCTGCAAACTTGCTGAGGGTGCAATCCACACCATCCTCCAGATCATTTATGAAGATATTGAACAAAACCGGCCCGAGGACCGACCCTTGGGGCACTCCACTTGATACAGGCTGCCAACTAGACATGGAGCCATTGATCACTACCCGTTGAGCCCGACAATCTAGCCAACTTTCTATCCACCTTATAGTCCATTCATCCAGCCCATACTTCTTTAACTTGCTGGCAAGAATACTGTGGGAGACCGTGTCAAAAGCTTTGCTAAAGTCAAGGAACAACACGTCCACCGCTTTCCCCTCATCCACAGAGCCAGTTATCTCATCATAGAAGGCAATTAGATTAGTCAGGCATGACTTTCCCTTGGTGAATCCATGCTGACTGTTCCTGATCACTTTCCTCTCCTCTAAGTGCTTCAGAATTGATTCCCTGAGGACCTGCTCCATGATTTTTCCAGGGACTGAGGTGAGGCTGACTGGCCCCAGTACAGATCCTTGGGGGACACCACTATTAACCTCTCTCCATTCTAAAAACTGACCATTTATTCCGACCCTTTGTTTCCTGTCTTTAACTGGTCACTGATCCATGAGAGGACCTACCCTCTTATCCCATGACTCCTTACTTTCCTTAAGAGCCTTTGGTGAGAGACATTGTCAAAGGCCTTCTGAAAGTCCAAGTACACTATATCTACTGGATCACCCTTGTTCACATGTTTGTTGACCCCATCAAAGAATTCTAATAGATTGGTGATGCGTGATTTCTCTTTACAAAAGCTGTGTTGATTCTTCCCCAATAAATCGTGTTCATCTATATGTCTGATAATTCTGTTCTTTACTATAGTTTCAACCAATTTTCCTGGTACTGAAATTAGGTTTACCAGCCTGGAATAGCCAGGATCACCTCTGGAACCTTTTTGAAAAAATTGGTGTCACATTAGCTATCCTCAAGTTATTTGTTACCGAGGCTGATTTAAGAAATAGGTTACATACCACAGTTAGTAGTTCTGCAATTTCATATTTGAGTTCCTTCAGAACTTTTGGGTGAAATCTACTATTAAAGCCAAATTTTCAGAAGTTGCCCCTAAAAATGTAGTCCCTTGAATTATTTGATTTTTGTCTGCGTTGGTGTTGAACAAATATTTTAAATTACAAGAGCTTTAATGACAGAAGGATTGTTAACCAACTGTAAGCTTATCCTCTCTGGTTTGCCAGTTAGAATCTAGCCCAGATCAGTCTTGCTCTGTCAGTACTTTTGCAGCCCAAGTAGGAAACACTCGTTTTGGGTTCCAGATATCTCAGCAATGTACTGGAGAAGTAGCCAGCAACAGCTGCAACCATCATTTACAAAAACATAAAAGGTAATTTAATGGCCCCTCTGAATTGTCTTGTGGCAGAAGTAAATTGTTCCCAACTTTTGATTCATCGTTTTAAAAATCAGAGTGCTAGCATCTGCTTTCCCTTTGTTTTGGAGAGTTTTTGTTTGTGTGTTTTTCTATATTGTAACGTAATGTGAGAGATTTAGATTTGCACAAGACATCAGAGAGGGGAGAGGTTAAATAACCCTGGTTCCCCATAGTTATTAAACTATGGCCAAGATTTTCAAAAGTAGGAGCATAAAGTCCATTTTTAGGCTGACTTTCTAAAGCGCTGAGCACTCTGCTGCTCCCATTTAAGTCAACAGGAGCTGTGGGGTAGAAAATCAGACCATTCCTTTAGATGCCTAAATAAAGACTTAGGAGCCTAATTTTAGACATCCCCTTTTTAATATTTTAGACACATTTTTTCTTTAATGGATCTTTTTATTCCTGATTGATGGAGGTAATATTTCCCCCCCACTTCCTTGGTGGGATGGGTGAATAATCATTACTAATAGTCATTATATTCCTATCTTTCACTTTTCTCTCTGTTACAAAGTGTCAGATCTCTATTTTTACCCAATCCATTTTTCTTCCTCTCTATTATAATGCCAAGCAACAAATGACTGTCTTTGCTGTTTGTTAAAATCAACTTCTTCATTTTGTAAGAATTAGTCTGACATGGGCTTTTATTGAAATCTGTGATTCATTTCCCATCAAGATTTACAAATTAACATTTGAAATGAGTAATCCTCGGTACTTGGCGTATTCAGTTAGCTGACTGTGAAAACAGTATTCTTTTCTTTTGGGTACAGGTCTCCAGTTCACATGTAGTTCACAAAAATCAAATACCAAGTTAATAGTTTTATCTTATGCGCAGAAAAATTAATGGAAAAACTGAAAAGGCTGTTATGAAATATTTGGTGTTCCCCCAGAGCTGTTTGATGCATTGGACATTGGATTTCAGTTACAAAACCTCTCACTGCAATCATGTCCTTGCACTTAGACTACAACTTCCAATGCAAACAATACAATACACGAGGTAGCCAGCAATCTATAAGCTTTTTAATTCCAGTTCAGCTAAAGTATATCTAAATAAAGAAGGGAATAGCCTAGATAAGTAAGGTAGTGTTATCTGGTTGGATTTGTGCCAGCTGGTTCAGGTTTCTACGGCTTTGATACTGCATGAGTATTATTGTGTTGAAGCCTTTGTACAAAAGCTTTCCATTAGCAAATCATGCATTAGCTGGAAAACATCAACACTCTAGCTGTTGTAGGCACTCATGATTCGTGACTCTGATTAAAGCTTTTACAGCCCTTAACTTTCTCTAGAGTTATTCTGAAATTTTAATCAGTTCCCTTCTTTGGATCAGGCCCTGAAATCCTATTGCAAAATAAAAAGGATGCTAGTCTTTCATACACAGTGCAGGAATGTGTGGTTAGTAAGCCTCCTGCCTGTCATTCCAGGTTTCATTGTGAATCTTTGTGCTGTTGGTTTTTGGTTTCACTAATTTTCATGGCTTATCATTCCTCTGCTGAAAAACATTAACGCTTGGATAAGCCTAGATTAATAACTCAGATCTTGGGGCTGTTGTCATCTCAATGTGCCGCCTCCTAGCTGTCTAAAGCAGTGCAGGCTTCATTCATAATAGGCCCGGCTTGAACCAAATAACTAGCACGGATTGTATAGTACAATGGCTGTAGTTTATTCTGATATTAAGAACTCTCTCTTTTTTAAATTTGGTACAGAAGATTGAAAACACCATTTAGAATGCAACCTCTTCTTTCATTCAAACCGCTTACCAATGTTACAATTCTTTTGTAAAAGAGAAAGAGGAAGCAAAGGAAAAACAAAAAGTAAGAATAAGTAACAACTCCATCTCTTGTTGTCAGTCAGCTGCTTTCTTCACTCTCCATCTCATTCCTCCTTCTCCTCTTTGCCACTCACCCAGACAGCAGGTCTCACAGGTGTTGACAGGACTAACAAATGCAGTCACTGTAGCCTTTGAGTAATACTCACATTTACTATTTCTGCAGCAACACTTCCAGGCAGTTCAGTTGTTAGCTCATGAAAATAGCAGGACTTTTAGCTTTAGTCTTTGGGCCTAATTCATTTTGACAGCAAAACCATGGCTGTGAGTCCCTGGCTACAGAAAATCCACCTACAACGCTGAACTTTCAACTTTTGCTAGAGTCCCTGGAATGGGGCAAGATCAGAAAAGGACCAGGTCACCTCCTGGGCAGCTTCTGCTAGCCAAGACTCCCACTGAATGAATAATCGAGAGCTACAAGACCTAGTTGAAAAGTCTGTAGTCCAGGAGCCCAGTTCTTTCTCTGCTGGATCCAAGTGATTCCCACTACTCATTATCCTGCAGGGAGATGATAGGGCAACTTGTTTGTTAATCAAGAGGAAGGTTAGAAAATAAAACAAGAGCAGAGAATGGAGGTGTCAAGGTTCCTTCCCCACTCTGAACTCTAGGGTACAGATGTGGGGACCTGCATGAAAACCTCCTAAGCTTACTTTTACCAGCTTAGGTTAAAACTTCCCCCAAGGTACAAAATATTTTACCCTTGGACTTCCACTGCCACCACCAAACGTTTATCTGGGTTTATTTTTATTAGGAAAGCGTTGTTTGGAAATGTCTTTCCCCCCCAAAATCCTCCCAACCCTTGCACCCCACTTCCTGAGGAAGGTTTGGTAACAATCCTCACCAATTTGCATAGGTGACCACAGACCCAAACCCTTGGATCTTAAGAACAATGAAAAAAGCATTCAGTTTCTGAAAAGAAGGATTTTAATAGAAGTAAAAAGTAAAAAAAAATCACCTCTGTAAAATCAGGATGGTAAATACCTTACAGGGTAATTAGATTCAAAACATAGAGAATCCCTCTAGGCAAAACCTTAAGTTACAAAAAGACACACAGACAGGAATATCCATTCTATTCAGCACAGCTTAATTTCTCAGCCATTTTAAGAAATCATAATCTAATGCATATCTAGCTAGATTACTTACTAAGTTCTAAGACTCCATTCCTGTTCTGTCCCCGGCAAAAGCATCCCACAGACAGACTCTTTGTTTTTCCCTCCCCCCAACTTTTGAAAGTATCTTGTCTCCTCATTGGTCATTTTGGTCAGGTGCCAGCGAGGTTACCTTTAGCTTCTTAACCCTTTACAGGTGAGAGGATTTTTCCTCTGGCCAGGAGGGATTTTAAAGGGGTTTACCCGTCCCTTTATATTTATGACAGGAGGTAGAGGACATAATACAGTCCAATGTACTGTTTCTTTACAGTAAGACTCTTCAATAGCACTGGATACTATAGGTGTGATGCTGCAGCCACTGCATGCAAGTTTTCAAGCTACACCCAAACTATATGCCTTGAAGTCACTGGGAGCTGCTTGTCTGCAGTGGGCGCATATTGAACTGGAATACCTATTTGATAGCGCTTTATTCATTTATAGCTGTTTACTCAAGATTACACAATATATACAGTGAGCTTTGCCAAACATCAATTAACAAGACCCTTCAGGGGCATGTTGAAGACAAAACTGTTTTCTGACCTGTAGTCCACACACCGTGTAAAATCAGGAACACTAACTTTGGAAAAATAGTGAAAAACTCTTCCCTCAAAATCTCTCCGCTTACATGGTTATGTGGGAGCACATCGTTAGCATGTCTCTCTCATTGCAGCACTTCCTTGTTATTTCTCTACCAGAAACGGATCACCAGTCCAAACATCTTGTATAGCCAAGAAAGGAAATTTTATACCTATCTAAACTGAGAAACAGAAGGTGAAGTGACTTGCTGATTAGGGACTGGTTGGGACAGGAAGAAAGAGGGGACTCTGTGAATAGCATAAACCCTAATGTGCTGAAAATGCCTCATGAACCTGGGTTGGGGTCTGTGGCTGGTAGCCATCCCTGCCCTGATTTCAGTGGGGTTCAAGCTTCTAGACCACCACATTGCAGAGTCCTTGCTGTGGTGTGTACCAAGTGGAGGGCATGAGGTCCTCTCTTACATTTAGAGAAAGCAGCTTTCTCTCTGCTGAGTTCTTCTGAAAAAGCTACATGGAAACTGCATTTGTTGTTTTCCAATCCAGTGGTCTCTACTTCCAATCCAGTGCACTATCTACAGCTACTTCTTTAAAGAGGGGCCGGGGGGAGGGGGGGTTAGAGCAAACTTTGACTGCTGCTGCTCATGCTGTTCTTGTCCTGTGACTTAACAGAGAACGTCATTCTTTAGTGCGGTCAATGCAGCACCTTTCACCAGCATAAAATTCACTTTTATATTGTAGCTGTGGGGGTCCAGCACCTCTAAAAATCTGACTCATTGTATCTGAGGAAGCTCAGGAGCACTAGGTATTCAAGCAAAGGTATTCAAGAAAATTAGGCTTAAGAATTTTTGCTTGTTTCAGGTATAACTTGTATAATCAGCTGAAGCCTTTTTACTTTTGGCTAAACTGAGGCCTTTGGGGGGGAGCGGGGGGAGAGACCTGCCATCACAGTTGTAGATCTGGGGCTCTATGTTCCCAGGAGGAAGGCAGAAAACCAGTAGATCTGCATTTTAATGCATGAGCTTTTGGCAGCATCTCTAAGGCATACATTATTCTGTTATTTTTAAAAATGTGTTTATTTGATTTATTTGCAAGACACATAAGTGCAGCCAGGGGTGCTGAGAGCCATTGAACCAAACTGTAAACCTGGTATATAATGGAAACCACTTCAAGCCAAGAGATGCAGCAGCACCCCTAGTTCTAGCATCTATAAGTGCAGCTCTGAGAGCAGAACCACGCCTGAAAGGACAAATCCTGGCCTCTGCATGCAGCCCCAGTAAATGGGCTGTGTGCAGGGGGGTTCCCAGAAAAGCAAGGGTTGTAAAGTAATCCTGGCTCCTTGGCTGACACAGTGCTACCACAGCGTCAGGACCTGCAGCTACTGAACTCTCCACTGCATACCGCCAGAGAGAACATACTCCAGGGTCACAAAGCACTCGGAATAGCACTGCTCGCCACTCAAAGGCATTCCCAGCCCTGGAAAAATTAATACCCATATTATGTCATGGGGGCAGCTTCATCAGTGGTACAGTGGTGCTAAGCGCTTGTCTAGACAGAGCTTGGGAGTGGGAAGGATTACATCTGCTTTAAACCGGCGCTCATATGATGGTAAAAACACTGTCTGCACTAATACTTAGGGTATGTCTATACTGCAACTGAAAAGCTGCAGCTGGCCTGTGTCAGCTGACTTGGGCTTGCGGGGCTCGGACTAAGGAGCTGTTTAACTGCTGTGTAGACATCCGAGCTTAGGCTGTAGGCCAAGCTCCGGAACCGTCTCGCCTCAAATGATCCTGTAGCCCAGGCTCAAGGACCCTGCGAAGTGGATCCTGCGGGCCCAGAGCTCAGTGTGTAGTCCGAACCCAAACTCTACCCTGCAATTAAACAGGCCCTTAGTCTGAGCCACATGAGCCACTGGTGTCTACTTGCAGTGTAGTCATACCCTTAGTCACGCAATGAATCCATGATCTTGCAGCCAGGGTTTCAATTGATCAGGCTTTGCCCTGGCTCCCAGATGCCCTCAAATAAACCCTAGCCTGAAGGAAATGCATTTCTCTCCCCGCTGTGGGGAGAATCTCTCTGTTAGTCCTGATGATGGCAGCCGTCACAGAGTGCATTTGTATTGAATGGGTATCATTCTGGGACATTACAGCAGATTCAGTGTAGATAAAATAACCTTGTTTTTCACCTTCAAGCACGGCTTTTGAAACTTCCATGCATGTGGCACTCCCCAGCATTTCCCACTGTTGGCCTTACAGTGCAGTAATGCAATTACTGGTGAAGCTAAAGTTTCTTAATTCACAGAAAAATGAGATTTGCCGACTGATTCAGAAGAAGCCGGTCTGTCTGTATTAGTCCTCCCATTCAGCAAATCACTTGTGGCATTACATCTTTGTTCTATTAATAGAGATCTACTGAACTTTGACAATGTCAGTTCATAATAAATGTTACCTGCACTATCCAGCCAAGGAAACTGAATTAACAAGGTTCATTTGCATGCATGCTCACAGCCTGATGGTTGGAAAGGGAAATTGTCTCATGGCTTTACAAATTATTTGGGGAAAACATCGCTAACCACAAAGAGTGGTCCATTGGTTTCAGTGCTGTGGGCTGGCTGGTAGTTTTGGGGCACCTCCACAGGTCACATACAGAAATATGTGCTCCACAAAGTGGTGTTCTCCATGTGGCCTGACCTCACATGTGTGGTGTGTGCGAGGTCACGCTGCACAGAGGACACCATTTTGTAGAGCAGGTCTGCTGAGGGGGCAGACGCATACCGGGGCCAGATGGAATCGTCCCATGGGCCATGCCTATGGCCACACTTGGACCACCAGTGAGAGACACTGCCTGTATGGATGGGGAGAAAAGGGGTTTGTGGGGGAGAGGCATCATCTCCTCGAGTCATTGGTTGTGTTCTTAATAAAGCAAAGAGAACTTGTATTTAACAACGACAGTATTTTTATTTAAACATTCCATAATGCAGCAACGAGTCTGCTGTAAGCAGCAATTTGTTCACACACACGCGCACGCACGCACACACACATAGCAGTCAGAACCCCACTGTCCAAACGGGACCATGACCTTTTGGTCTCTGCAGTCCCTCTCATCCTAGTTATTCCTGCTAGGTCAGCTCCACTGGCTCAGTGTTGCCAACTTCCATGATTTTATCATGAGTTTCACAATATTTGGTATTTTGCTTAAAGTTCCAGCTCCTGGAATCAAGTGATTACATAAGAACCTTAGCTGCTTTATTTTTTTTTAATTAAATTTCTGGCCCCTACGGTTGTGGAGAAAAGATTGAAAATGTGACTAAAGGATCAGAAAAAGAACCCAATTTTTTTTTAAATTCCTGATATTTAAGTCAATCTCATGATTTCTGAACTCTTGGCATTGGCAATACTGTTGGTCCCATACTCATCCCACTCCTACGAGATTTTTAGCACTGCTGTCAGTGCAAATCTCCCTCCTCTTTGCAAGTCAAAGGCAAAGAAGGCTCCCTGTGCTCACCTCCTCTGCACAGCCATACAATGCTAGACACAATCTGTCTAAGTATTCTGCCCTTCTCTGTGCCTCAGTTTACCCATCTGTAGTGTGTGTGCAAAAATACTTCAGAAGAGTGATTCAGTTTGGAGCAAATCTATGCCTCGGTGCTCTGTTGTTGGGCTAGTTTCTAGGCCAATGTGTGAAAGGAAGGGGAGAGGAGGGATTCTCCTGCACCTCCTGTAGGAATTGCAGAAAAGCTAAGAGGATTTGTGTGGTAGCAGATCCTACAGTTCCACACCTGGACTGCCTCAAACCCAACTGATTCCTGTGCGCTGGCTTGCAAGGAGCCAATCTGGCATTAAGCACTACACCACACCAAAGCCGCCCCTGAATCTCCCACACACTAGAACCACTCAGATTGCACTGCCAGGGAACTCTCCACAACTGTAGAGACAGGGACAGGATTTTCCCCTTAAGGAAGTGGTTTGACATCCTTGGAAGTGAAGGTCTACATTAGTGCTATTCACTGTAAGAATTTAGCTAGCAGTGGTTATTTACTCCCAAGCCCCTTACCTCATGAACTTGCCACCAAGTGACCTAAGATGCTGTTAACTTGAAATAAAATGTTGCTGGTTTTGTTTTTCAGTTAATACATTTGTCCTGAATATGAGGGAGGTAACGTAGTCTAGTGATTGCAGCAAAGTGTTAGGGACCAGCAGGATTCTGGCTCCATCGCTCGAATTAGCCACTCAGTCATTAGGTGACCTCAGCAAAGCCAATTGACCTTGGTGTGCCTCACTCAATCAAGCTGTAATTTGAGTTAAGCATTACTAGAAAAAGAAATTACTACATTAAAAAATGTGGGGGGATGGGGAGGGGCGGAACAACTGCTGCAGTTGCTCTACATACCAACCAAGCAACCACAATCTGTGGTTCAGAAAACTAAGCTGACAAGCCATTGCCTTAAGAGATCTGAGGTGAAATTCATGGCATCTTTAAGTGTTTTTAAAAAAACATTTTATGAAAATTAAATTTAAAATGATTGTAACTAGAAAAAAAAACATAATTATGAAAGACTTTGGACCAAATTCTGCTTTTGTTCACACGGCTGTAAATCTGGAGTACAGATTTTAGAGTGGGGGGAGGGATAGCTCTAGTGGTTTGAGCATTGGCCTGCTAAACCCTGGGTTGTGAGTTCAATCCTTCAGGGGGCCATTTAGAGATCTGGGGCAAAAATTGGGGCTTGGTCCTGCTTCAAGCAGGGGGTTGGACTAGATGATCTCCTGAGGTCCCTTCCAACCCTGATATTCTATGAACTCCAATGGAGTTGGTGGCATTACTCTAGATTTGCAGTACCCTGGTGTAGCTGAGAGCAGAACTGGCCTATGGGACCTGATACTTCTCTCCTTTACACCAGTGTAACACCATTGACTTCAGTGGAGCTACTCCTGATTCATATCTTGGTGAGATCTCTTTTAAAAAAGATCCTATATTCAACTTGGCATTGAAAAAAATAATACAAGTTACTATAATAGAAGTAAAGCAGCTGCTGTATGGAATAGATTCTGATACTCCCCATGAAAGATAAACTTGTCTACATTATAGGCTGGAAATATATCATCAAAACTTCACTGAGTGCAGCTAATGTGCTTGGCACTACTAATTGAAATAACTATGAAAGATAAAGTTAATATCTGCCTGAATAATTCTTTTTGATGGTGCTTCTTTCAAATGGCCTGTAATTGAATATTTCCTGTGTTTTCTATGGAAGTCCTCTGCTCCCTAATATACCTATCAGATTCTTTCATTCGTGTGTTAATATTTTCCTAAAAGTGAATACTTTCTCGAAAAAACCTAGGCACTGCGTTGCATTGTGCTTTTTAGGGACTTTTAGGTGAGATTTTTATGTAGTTGTTTTGTTGATAGTCATATGTTATATGAAATATAAATCATACATTTAAAAAAATTAACTGGGAAAATGTAAAGAAGATTACACAGCTGCAGAGACAGCTGCATTTAGGAATACACCGGAGGCAATTATTTTCTAAAAGCACTAAATTGAAGATCTTTGCATGAAGCCTGAATGTCCTGGACTTAAATAGGGGATATTCAGAAGTGTCTGGAGGGAATGGAATTCTCTCTCCTCAGGTTGTTGGCTGCTGTTCCACTTTTCTCCATCCCATGCTTTATATATATGGGGGTTTTGGTCAATGGATCCACATAACTGTAGAGCTATTAGCCATGCCACACCTCCAAACACCTTCTCTATGTTGTTGCAGAGAGAATGGCCACAGGACCATTGCAAAAGCTGAAAGGATATATTTCAGACTCTCACTTAAGAACACATCATTATGTTATCTGCCCTGCTCTGGATTGTCACAGGATGAGTTGGACCTTTAAGGAGTGCAAGTCCCAGCTCTTACCCAGGCCTGGTATTCTCCCTGATCACACAACTGAGAGAGAAGGCGACTGAGAGCCAGGCCTGTTGAGAGATATAAAAAGCAGCCTTCCTTCAAAGTGGATGGAGATCTGAAGGAGAACAGCTGCATGCCGGGGGAAAGGCCAGACCTGTTGTGGGGCTCACCACCAAAAGAACTGGGAAAGCACTCAGCCCAGCATGGGCTGAGGAAAAGATCTGTAAGAAGGCAGGACATAGAAGGGCCCCAAAAAGTTGTGAAGCAAGAGAAGGAAAAGGGCTAGGGCAATGCAGTACTATGTGGGCTAGAGGCCCTGTATTAGTACTAGACCCAAGCTGGGCCTTCTTCTTCGGGGGAGGAAGTTTGTCTTCGATCCCTGTGTAAACAGAGGGTAGACCCCATTGAGGAAAGGACTATTGATGAATTTGGGGAGGATCAAGGGGGGAGACTACCAACGCCAGGGAGGGATGAAGAAGTAGTGAGCCTGGAGAAGAGCTGATGGTTGTTTTTTGGAGCCTGGAGAAGGGAGGACTTTTGGGGCCCTAAATCACTATTCCAGACCAAGAAGGCCATCGTCAAGGGAAGAAACTGAAGCAGCAGCCGCATCTCCACACTGAGGAGAGGTAACCTGCTGTCACAGGGACCATGATGATTTTGTGAAGAGTGCAGGGGAACACATGAGAATGTCAATTGTCAAAACATTCCACACCCTTGTGACTTTGGAAGAAACTGGGTGGTCAAGATCTTTCCCATGACATTCGCCTGCCACATTCACCTGATGTTCAGAGGGAAACCAGCTAAAGATCAGGGACAGGGGATCTCATATTACATGAACCATCTCAAACATCATCTTCAATTTTCCAAACATGAGTAACTTGGAATCTTTTGACTATATGTGGTGGTGGCAATGATGCTATCTCTTTAAGTGGCTTGCTCCAACTTGCTATTTACACAGTACCAAAGGAGTTCCTCCATAGCTCAAATGGAAGAGGCCACCTATGTTGTTTGTGCTGAAGGCCTTGGGGTCAATCCCTAGTGATACATGAGGTGCCAGGGCTTCTTATAAAGTTGCACACCTGATGGAACTTAAACCCTTGTGAGACCTCAGGTGCCCAGAATGAGTTTCCCCAAGCAGAAGAGCTTATATAACCATTAGCTAAATGGTCTGAGCTTGTCTCCCTTTTATGGCTGGCCGCAGCTAGTAGACCAGCCCACTGTTTATTCACTGTTCTTGCTTTGCCTCAAGTGATAGAGGCCTGTGTTTTGGCACTGGAGGACCTAGGTTCTATATCCTCATCTGAGTAGTGTCTGTACATATGTGGCCATGGTTTGTTTCACTTAGACTCCCTTGGAAATCCCTCACCAGAGCATCAAAGGGCTTTGCACCCATCATATCTTGTTCCCTCCATTTTCCCCACCCACTTAGTTTTTCCCTCAGTATTTCTAACCTAACTTAAATTTGGCATCGTTAAACTTCAGGTCTCATAAAAGCTGAGAATTTTATTGGCACATTCAATTCCTGAGTGACCAGAGAGATGTTAGAGAGTCGTGTGGGAACACAGCTGGCATGGAGAGGAGATGGAAGCCCAGTGAGTGTATGTAACAGCAACATACTAATTATCAATCACTAATATTATTTATTACACACATTTTGAAGGTGTCTGTCGCCTCACTATAGCCCTAATCTTATTCCCGTTGAAATCAGAGATGTTCTCTTCAATGGGAGTAGGTTCATATGCTTCATAGGGGAATCCATGTTTTCACAAAATGACTTCTTCAGCTAAATTCAGCCCAGTCTACACCAGCAGGAGCAGGGTAAGATCCTGGAAGGAGGCCCCACAGTGGCAGAAAGTTCTTCTGAATGCAAGGCTGCAGTGGAGCAAAGTAGCCACAACCTCTTGCCTACAAGTGGGCTTGCCAGAAGCCAGCTCAGTCCTACAAATGGGTAGTGCTGGCCAGGAATTGTGTGTGGCCAGGGCAGTCACGGGATATTTTGATTCAGGGCATCTCTTGTGCAGCCTCTGTCATTTGGGGCTCTGACAGAACCACTCTGTAGTCTAAAGCGGAAATGCCACAGGAGGTGGCTGCAATGTTATTTGACACTGGTGGCCATGCAGCATTAGGATGATGTAAATTATATCTCCCTGCATCATCAAGAGGGACTCTGATCCCTTCTGTCCAAAGAGGATGTGGAGGTGCCACAAAGGCATTTGGAAGACAAAACCTGATGCTTTTGTATTTTTAATATAAGTTTGGGGAACAGTCGGAGCCTTTCAGCAGAGTACATTTCTCTGCAAAGACAGGGAATTTAAAAAAAAGAGCAAAGCAATGTAGTCCACATGTATTTTATACATTGGTCCAAAGCCCCCTAGCACACAATAGGAGATTTTTCAAAGTGAGATCCTACCACTTTCAACTTGTGAAAGAGCTTTGACAAGTGGTTTCTTTCAGTTTATAAAAGGAAAAATGTCCTTACAGATTTCCACCCCCTTCCCCTTTTCCCCCGAACCTTAGATCAGAGCCAGAGATAATGTGCCAGAACACTGGATAATTTAAACTCCCTGTTTTTCAGAAATCCCTTCTATTCTGAAAGGAAGCTACTGAAAATCCTTTTGAAATGGGATAATGCTATTTTCAGAGGATGCTTCTGTTACATTCTTCTATACACAAACAGCAATAGCGTATGGGTCTGAATGACCTTTCTAACGGCATCCCTCGCTGGTAAGTGCCTTGGGATAGGGACTGATTTTCTGTTATGTGCTTGTACAACAGCTACGAAATGAAGCCATGTTCTGTGACTGAGGCCCTAGATCAGGGGTGGGCAAACTTTTTAGCCCGAGGGCCACATTTGGGTATGGAAATTGCATGGCGGGCCATGAATGCTCACGAAATTGGGGCTGGGGTGTAGGAGGGGTGAGGGCTCTGGCCAGGGGTGCGGGCTCTGGGGTGGGGCCAGAAATGAGGAGTTCAGGGCGTGGGAGGGGGCTCCAGGCTGGGGCAGAGGGTTGGGGTGGGGAGTGGGGTGGGGGAAGGCTCCGGCTGGAGGTGCGGGCTCTGGGGTGGGGCTGGAGATGAGGGGTTTGGGGAATAGGAGGGTGCTCCAGGCTGAGACCGAGGGGTTCAGAGTCCGGGAGGGGGCTCCAGGCTGAGGCAGGGGACTGGGGCATGGGAGGAGGTCAGGGGTGCAGGCTCCAGGCGGCGCTTACCTCAAGCAGCTCCCAGAAGCAGCGGCATTCCCCCTCTCTGGCTCCTTTGCGGAGGCAAGGCCAGGTGGCTCTGCATGCTGCCCTGTCCGTAGGTGCTGCCCCCACAGCTCCTATTGGCTGGGAACTGCGGCCAATGGGAGCTGCAGGATCGGTGCTTGGGGCGGGGACAGTGTATGGAGCCCCCTGGCTGACCCTATGCTTAGGAGCCGGAAGGGGGATATGCCGCTGGTTCCAGGAGCTGCGTGGAGCTGCAGCACACGCATGCAGAGCAATCCCCAGCTGGAGCGTGGGAACGGGGCAAGCCCCAAACCCCACTCCCCAGAAGGAGCTTGAGGGCCAAATTAAATCAGCTGGTGGGCTGGGTGTGGTCTGCGGGCCATAGTTTGCCCACCCTTGCCCTAGATGCTATCATAATACAAACAATAAATGATAAACTAATAATTTTATTTTAGATCAAGGAACATATCTAAGCAAAAAAGAACAAAAGCAAAGTCTCCAGAAGACAGAGAGCACAGTGTGTAAGGGCTTGTCGACATTTAAAATGCTGCAGTGACGCAGCTGCACTGCTGTAGCGCTTTGGTGAAGACACTACTTATGCTGATAGAAGGGCTTCTCCCATCAGTGTAAGTAATTCACCACCCCAAAAGGTGGTAGCTAGGTCGATGGGAGAGTTGTCTACACCAAGGGTTAGGTCAGTTTAACTGCATCACTCAAGGCTGTGGATTTTTCACACCCCTGAGCATCATAGGAAGAAAGAACTCATGAATCATAGTAATGTGTTAAAAGGTGATGGTACTATAAGCGAAAGGTTGTGAAACTAATGTACTTACAATAGCATGAAATAATATTGTGTTCTGAAACAATAATAGATTGACTGACTCTAAACAAAGAAATAATACTTTTAGTTAGAGCTACAGACTTCTAAATGAAGGCCCCAATGCAGCAAAGCATTTAGCACAGAGGTGGGCAAACTACAGCCCCCAGGCCACATCTGGCCCACGGAACTGTTCTACCCGGCCCCTGAGCTCCTGGCCCGGGAGGCTTGCCCCCGGCCCCTCCCCTGCTGTTCCCTCTGCCCCACAGCCTCAGCTCACTGTGGTGCCGGTGCAATGCTCTGGGCGGACAGGGCTGTGAGTTCCTGGGGCAGCGCAGTTGCAGAGCCGGGCCTGACCCGGTGCTCTGTGCTGCGCGGTGCGTGGCTGGCTCCAGCTTGCCACTACCTGGGTTGGGACCTGGTGGAGAGGGTGGGCCCAGGTCCCCCTACTACCCTCCCCTGCACACACACACTGTGGGAATCCTATGGACTCTGGCTGCTAGGCCGCACTACACTGCTTGCGAGGGGGATTGTATGGACTCTGGCCATTAGGCTGCACTGCTCCAGCATGGGGAGTGATTTATATGGCCCCTGGCCATTGGGCCACACTGCCCTGACACTTGGGGTAAGTAACCTAGACTCCAGCTGCTAGGCTGCACTACCCTGACCAAGGGATGATTGTGGGGAAGGAGGCCATTAGGCCTGCAACCGGCTGACCAGAGAGAGACAGGCGAGTGAACTTGGAAGTGGTGAGGTTCTGACACCCAATCCCACCTCCGCTACAAAGGGGTGGTGTGGTACCAGGCCCGCCTCAAGCCAAAAAGTTTGCCTGCCCCGGATTTAGCATATATTTAACTACAATGGGATTTTAGCACACCTTTCAAGTTAAGCATGTATTTAAATTCTTTGTTGAACCAGGATGGTTTGGGGCCGATGTCTGTAATTCGAAGCTTCCCTTACAAATGTAGAGTTTTTTTTTACATAACTGCACTCAAAAATAAAATCTAAAACTTTAGAGCCTACAAGTCCACTCAGTCTTATTTCTTGTTCAGCCAATCACTAGGACAAACAAGTTTGTTTATACTTACGGGAGATAATGCTGCCCACTTCTTATTTACAATGTCACATGAAAGTGAGAATAGGCATTCATATGGCCCTGTTGTAGCTGGCATTGCAAGGTATTTATGTGCCAGATATGCTTAACATTCGTATGCCCCTACTCTTGAGTGCAAGTTATCTGGATCTGCTGTTTAACATTCTCTCTAGTTACTGAAGGAATAGAAAGTATTTCATGATTGCTGTAAGACAAAAATATATCATCCTGCTTCTTTTCAAATACAGAACTGGTATTCAGTAAATATTTCTCTATTAGAGGGAGAGGGGTTTGAGCCAACACAGTACCATCCCTCCCTTCCACCCCACAGACACCCCTCTGTGTAAACTCCACACATTTGGAGCTATATAGCTTCAGAAACATGTGGCAGGCTGGGAGAGGGCAAATATGAGAAAAAGGTGCTGGCCACAGGAGCATTGCCCAGCAAACCCTCATGAAGAAGTAACGCTGACAAGGAGTGACTAGGGAGCCTCTGACCCTGCACAGGAATTCTCCAGGCCTCTGAGTTAATGCCCTGGCCCTTTATAGAGGCTCATAGATGAGTCTGATTTCCTGATCACAGGATTTCACGCCCATCATAGGCCCTGCTCCTATTTTAGAAGCTCTATAAATTGGAGCCCTCCTTCGCAGGCTTCCTGTGTGCCGCAGCTCCTTTGCGGGTTTGTTTGTTTGATGTAAGTCTCTGCCTCTCGTCACAGCTCTTTCCCCCTTTTTACTGCACTTCCCTGTCTTATGCTGCTTCTCTAGTGCCCAGCTTTCTCCTTGACCCAGCCCTTTTCCTTGAGCTTAATTATAACCACCATTAAGCACTGCTGTTCCTTGTGGTGGAGTGATCATAGACAGTAGGGCCCCAAAAGCCTGCTTCTTTCATCAGTCACTGAGAAGCCCTGCATTTTGCAAGACTGTTCACTTTGTCATTCCCACTAATGTCTTATCTAATGGATTCTCACCTCTGTGAAATCCTTCAGCCTCTTCCCTTGGTGTTGGTTCTGCTGTCTAGCCTCTATTGTTAAGAACTTTTTCCTGCTATCTAGCCTAAGCTTTTCCTTCCCCCAACATCAGACCATTGCTTCCTTGTACTACTGCCCTCTGGGTCTGTGAATCCAAAAATAGCATTTGCTTATTTTCCTCAATATTGTCATACCTGCAAGCTCACATTTAATCAAAGTCTGTTTACCTCTAGCTCTTTTCCAGACTCAATGATTTCATGATAGCCCTTCCCCAACTTGTATTTGTGCTTTTTATTTCCCTTCCCAAGGTAGAGAAGATGATCTAGTGAATAAGACTGGCCTGAGACTAGGGTGACTTGCATTCACCGCCTGGCTCAGTGAGAAGCTTCTTGTGTGACCTCGGGGAAGCCACTGACACCTCTGTGTCTCGATTTCCCCATCTGTGTACCTCCTAACCTCAGAGGGCTGTTAGGTGGCTCTTGGAGACTCCAGTGATATGTGCTATATAGGTACGTGATTTTATGACCAGAGCCACTTGTGCAAACCTCAGTGGCAGAAAGTCTAGTGGAAGGTGGGGCTGCAGTAGAGCAAGGTACCTGTAACCTCCCCTTCTCCTAGGATTGGTCAAGGCAACCCCAGAATGGATGGCGCTGACTGAGGGAGCGGCATGGCCATGAGACACATCCCTGAAAGCTTCTATATGTGGAGCTACTATGGAGTTTGCAGCAGAGACAAAAGCTTCCCTCCCCTGGATTATTGCAATTCATTATACCTATGAATGAAAGTCAATTGCTCAATCCTGGAAAAGCTCCATTTAGTTCAGAATGCTGAAGCTTCCTATTCAACCTCCACGGGCATGACAGCCCAGTGCTTCACTTTATACGTTGACTCCACATGAAATACAGAATGAAAGCCAAGGTTTGAGTTCACCATTCAGTGCTCTCCACTGGATTGGCCAAAGAACCATGAATGTCTATGGAAACTACGTTTCTGCTTATGCTCATGAGTACGGGGGAAAGAGCTTTCTTGGCAGCTGCCTCCCAACTGTGGAACTCTGTCTCGCAGCACATCAGTGTGACCAGGTATCTCACAGTTCCCCAACAGGTGGGGGAGAGACACTTAAGACACAGGATATTTGTGAGGTGCTCAAATAGATTCCCACCCCCTCCACCCCATCTTTGGGAACAGTGGCCTTCAGTGGCCCAGGGAGGAGCCAAATGTACTCCCCTATACCAGAGAAGACTTACCAGTCCTCATTTATTAGCATTAAATCTCATTTTGTTTCATGGAGCCCCGTGATCCTCTCTTCCAGGGCCTGATCCAAAGCCCACTCGCATCAGCGGAAAACCTCCCATTAACTTCAGCGAGTTTTTGATTGGGCTCCTCGGCACTTTGCTCTCTGAATATTGTTATTCAATAAAACCCTGTAAGGGGACAAAACCCAGTGCTAATCCCATAGCAGCCTTTACTTTATCTAGTGAGTCTCATAGCAGCACAAGCTCCACTTAGTGATGTATACTGTATAAAATATCCACTGCAGCAGGCAGTCTTATGTTTAGATGGGTTTGTTTCTACTATAGGAATCTCCACATGTACTTATTCTTTCCTTTTCATAAAGTGAAGCCTGTTTAATGGCACTCTCTCATTTCTTTCTCTTAGTGCTGTGAAAGATGCCATATATACAGTCCTACAAGCAAGAACCATCCATTAATTCACAAACCGCTTGAACGCGGGCATGAGTGCACGCTTGCCTCAAGTTAATGTGCCTCCACCTTGACCTTGAGAGGCCACCTCTAGGCCCATTCCTCCTTTGGCTGCTCTGAAGAGAGACTGAAGACAAGGGTGTCATTATGATGGTGACTTCTGTCATGTCAACACTCTTCCCAAAATGAACAGCAACTTATTTTACATGGTCCACTAAACAGCCACCAATGTTTGGCTGCTTGCAAGTGAAAATGAATTCTAACCAGCAACCTAAAAGGTCCTGTATCCCATTACCAATCCCAGAAGTTGTTCAGTCCTCTTTCCCCTTTCTTTTTCTCCTTTCCATTTTCTTATTATGCTTGTGAGGGTTGCTCAAAACACCTGAAGAAAAATAATGGGGACTATTTTGCTATCAGAGGTACAGACTAGCAAGAGCAGCAGGGTTTGCAGGAGATGGTCTCGATAGGTGGGGAGGAAATTGGAGAGGGGTAAGAGGAGGTTTGGTGGAAACAGATCTAGGCACCAAATCTGGTGTGTGGGGATCTTTGCTGTCATCTGATATTTTCACTGTCTGCTTATAATACAAAGCAGTCCAGCAGATCACTGCAAAGCTATTTGTGCAGTTGCCAGGATTTGGGACAGGGGGAGAGGGGAAGAGTGTTCTAGGGACTATTCACTTAATAGGCTGACATTCTGGGAGCCCTTAGGTTCCCAGTAACCAGGAATCTTATATGTGCATCCTGGCAACCTTTAGGTTATTTTTTTAAAATATAAATCTTAATTATTGGGGGGGGGGGGGATCAAAGCTGACCCCACCCATATGGAACCACTAAGTGAACTTATAAGAATACCTGAACACCAGTGGGGAAAAAGGCTTAGGGGTTGGATAAGAAATCTGAATGCTTATCTGAACCAAAGGATGTTTCCCACGGGCCCACCTCCTCCCCGCATCCACCCCTGACAACCTCTGTTCCATACCGCCTGTAGCTGTCTTCTTGATTCCCTGCCCCTTCTCCCAGTAATGCTGTCCCCATTGATTCTCTGCATCTCCCCAAAAAGGCTTGCTCCCCATTAAATTCACTGATTTCCCCAGATCCTAGGAGGTGATGAAATATGGCCCTATCCTGTGTGCCACTCACCCTCGTGCATGCAGCTCAAGGGATGGGGATTTGAAGGCAGCTAGTCTGTACAGCAGGAAGTTCAGCATGGAAAAGCAGCTGAGGTAGGCAGAGGGAGTGCTCAGCACGGCAGCCTCTCGTGGCAGGACGACACTATTGCTACAACAACAGCAGCAAAGCCTTCGGCTGCAGAGGCAAAGTTAGCAAGACTGGCTAGGACAGGACATCTGGCATGGGTTTCCAAAACCTGGGACAGTCCCTGCCAGAACTGAGCTACTGGCAGCTTTTTGCTAATATAATTGCCTAAAATCTTCAGAAATAATGACTCAGGAAAAATGATTCAACAGCTCTGTTACCAACCCAACAATGTGTACAATCTATTTCAATCTGTACCTGCACTTGCCTGTAATGTAACTTGGGCTGCTCCAACCCCTGTGGTCTGATTGTGAGAGCAGTTCAGTCTTCAATGATTGTGAGATGGCCATCAGCAGCACATTAGGGCTCGTTACAGAGACCTGAACCTTCAAGATGTTGAGTGTGCTCAATTCCCATTGAATTCAGTGGAAGTTACGGGCCCACAACTTGTAAGAGGTGCTCTTGCTGGATCTGGCCCCACAGAAGGGAGGGAAAGTCTGGAGTATCAATTTAAAAAGTCTGATTTACAGTCCTGGGCTTCAATCCTTCACTTGTTGAAGACTGTGGTAGTAGCACCATTCTCTTCAATGGGTGCAGGATTGGACACATGGAACTTTTGAAATTTCACTTGACCTATATGAGGGGAGTATCTTATTCAGTGGAATTCATCCTGCAGGGTAGATGGAATTCCAAGTCACAAAAGCTGTGTCAGTGTTAGCACATGTACTAATGGTTGCAAATCAGTGCTTTAAGGTTAGGCAACCTGTCCAAATAGGTGAGTTATAAACAGGTACCTCCCCAGTCAACTAAAAGGGAAATGGAAGGAATGCATGCATGGAAGCAAACTGTTCAAGAAAGGTAGAAAAGTTTCATTTGTACTGCAGTGAGTGTTAGTGCTTAACAGTGGTATGAAGTTTAGGGGTATTTACTCCATCTGTAGTGTTTTAGTGCTATACTTAGTGCCAACATTCACCTGCTTGGAATTATCCCGGGATACCGGGAGGAAGGACAGGCAGGAACGTCTGTGAGGGGAGGGCTCCTGCCTCATACTGAGAATGAGGGGCGATCAGCAGGTTCTCTCAAGTGCTTATATACAAATGCACAAAGCCTTGGAAACAAGCAGGGAGAACTGGAGGTCCTGGTGATGTCAGGGAATTATGACGTGATTGGAATAACAGAGACTTGGTGGGATAACTCACATGACTGGAGTACTGTCATGGATGGTTATAAACTGTTCAGGAAGGACAGGCAGGGCAGAAAAGGTGGGGGAGTAGCACTGTATGTAAGGGAGCAGTATGACTGCTCAGAGCTCCGGTACAAAACTGCAGAAAAACCTGAGTGTCTCTGGATTAAGTTTAGAAGTGTGAGCAACAAGAGTGATGTAGTGGTAGGAGTCTGCTATAGACCACCGGATCAGGGGGATGAGGTGGATGAGGCTTTCTTCCGGCAACTCGCAGAAGCTACTAGATCGCACTCCCTGGTTCTCATGGGTGACTTTAATTTTCCTGATATTTGCTGGGAGAGCAATACAGCGGTGCATAGACAATCCAGGAAGTTTTTGGAAAGCGTAGGGGACAATTTCCTGGTGCAAGTGCTAGATGAGCCAACTGGGGGGGGTGGAGCTTTTCTTGACCTGCTGCTCACAAACAGGGAAGAATTAGTGGGGGAAGCAAAAGTGGACGGGAATCTGGGAGGCAGTGACCATGAGTTGGTTGAGTTCAGTATCCTGACGCAGGGAAGAAAGGTAAGCAGCAGGATACGGACCCTGGACTTCAGGAAAGCAGACTTCGACTCCCTCAGGGAGCGGATGGGTAGGATCCCCTGGGGGACTAACATGAAGGGGAAAGGAGTCCAGGAGAGCTGGCTGTATTTCAAGGAATCCCTGTTGAGGTTACAGGGACAAACTATCCCGATGAGTCGAAAGAATAGTAAATATGGCAGGCGACCAGCTTGGCTTAACGGTGAAATCCTAGCGGATCTTAAACATAAAAAAGAAGTTTACAAGAAGTGGAAGGTTGGACATATGACCAGGGAAGAGTATAAAAATATTGCTCGGGCATGTAGGAATGAAATCAGGAGGGCCAAATCGCACCTGGAACTGCAGCTAGCAAGAGATGTCAAGAGTAACAAGAAGGGTTTCTTCAGGTATGTTGGCAACAAGAAGAAAGCCAAGGAAAGTGTGGGCCCCTTACTGAATGAGGGAGGCAACCTAGTGACAGAGGATGTGGAAAAAGCTAATGTGCTCAATGCTTTTTTTGCCTCTGTCTTCACTAACAAGGACAGCTCCCAGACTGCTGCGCTGGGCATTGCAACATGGGGAGTAGATGGCCAGCCCTCTGTGGAGAAAGAGGTGGTTAGGGACTATTTAGAAAAGCTGGACGTGCACAAGTCCATGGGGCCGGACGAGTTGCATCCGAGAGTGCTAAAGGAATTGGCGGATGTGATTGCAGAGCCATTGGCCATTATCTTTGAAAACTCGTGGCGAATGGAGGAAGTCCCAGATGACTGGAAAAAGGCTAATGTAGTGCCAATCTTTAAAAAAGGGAAGGAGGAGGATCCTGGGAACTACAGGCCAGTCAGCCTCACCTCAGTCCCTGGAAAAATCATGGAGCAGGTCCTCAAGGAATCAATCCTGAAGCACTTACGAGAGGAAAGTGATCAGGAACAGTCAGCATGGATTCACCAAGGGTAGGTCATGCCTGACTAATCTAATAGCCTTCTATGATGAGATTACTGATTCTGTGGATGAAGGGAAAGCAGTGGATGTATTGTTTCTTGACTTTAGCAAAGCTTTTGACACGGTCTCCCACAGTATTCTTGTCAGCAAGTTAAAGAAGTATGGGCTGGATGAATGCACTATAAGGTGGGTAGAAAGTTGGCTAGATTGTCAGGCTCAACGGGTAGTGATCAATGGCTCCATGTCTAGTTGGCAGCCGGTGTCAAGTGGAGTGCCCCGGGGTCGGTCCTGGGGCCGGTTTTGTTCAATATCTTCATAAATGATCTGGAAGATGGTGTGGATTGCACTCTCAGCAAATTTGCGGATGATACTAAACTGGGAGGAGTGGTAGATACGTTGGAGGGCAGGGATAGGATACAGAGGGACCTAGACAAATTGGAGGATTGGGCCAAAAGAAACCTGATGCGGTTCAATAAGGATAAGTGCAGGGTCCTGCACTTAGGACGGAAGAACCCAATGCACAGCTACAGACTAGGGACCGGATGGCTAGGCAGCAGTTCTGCGGAAAAGGACCTAGGGGTTACAGTGGACGAGAAGCTGGATATGAGTCAGCAGTGTGCCCTTGTTGCCAAGAAGGCCAATGGCATTTTGGGATGTATAAGTAGGGGCATAGCGAGCAGATCGAGGGACGTGATCATTCCCCTCTATTCGACATTGGTGAGGCCTCATCTGGAGTACTGTGTCCAGTTTTGGGCCCCACACTACAAGAAGGATGTGGATAAATTGGAGAGAGTCCAGCGAAGGGCAACAAAAATGATTAGGGGTCTGGAACACATGACTTATGAGGAGAGGCTGAGGGAACTGGGATTGTTTAGTCTGCAGAAGAGAAGAATGAGGGGGGATTTGATAGCTGCTTTCAACTACCTGAGAGGTGGTTCCAGAGAGGATGGTTCTAGACTATTCTCAGTGGTAGAAGAGGACAGGACAAGGAGTAATGGTCTCAAGTTGCAGTGGGGGAGGTTTAGGTTGGATATTAGGAAAAACTTTTTCACTAGGAGGGTGGTGAAACACTGGAATGCGTTGCCTAGGGAGGTGGTAGAATCTCCTTCCTTGGAAGTTTTTAAGGTCAGGCTTGACAAAGCCTTGGCTGGGATGATTTGATTGGGGATTGGTCCTGCTTTGAGCAGGGGGTTGGACCAGATGACCTCCTGAGGTCCCTTCCAACCCTGATATTCTATGATTCTTTGATCACTTCTATTTTACAATCTTTACGATGACCCAGTAAAATTCTGTTTTGATTTTAAGGTTTTACCACTTAGTTTTAAGGCAGTCAGTAGTCATAGCCTAATGTGCCTGATAGATCTGTCACCATGTGTTCCTGCACATTCACTGAGGTCAACTGGAGCAGGTAATTAATCTCTTTGAGCTTAAGTCCTTGGGAATTAGGAACCTTTGTACCATGCCCAATGATTGCAGAATTTTCACTGTTTGGACTTTTATTTGCTGTTGCTTTAGACCTTTTAAAAAGTAAGCACTGACATGTGTTAAATATTTGATTGTAAAGCATCCTGCAGCTCTTGGGTAAGGTGAAGGAGATTGTGCAGTTGCACCTTGCTTTGTTGTAGCGGTCATTAAATGTGGTGGTATGTTATACATGTATAACTCCTTGGGTTGTTTTCTTTCTGCTGCTTTGTTGCTTTTTTTCTTTTTAGATGAGGTAACTGTTCCTTTTTACAACTGCAAATAAAATTCTCTTTGAATGGCAGTTCTGATTGATTTGTGAATATTCTCCACCTAGAGGAAGCATTGCAGCTTAGTGGAGTGGAAAACAACATCTACGTTCTAATCCTGGCTGTTCTGCAGACTTGCTGTGCCTTTGGGCAAATCACTGTGTGCCTCTGCTGCCTGACCTGTACAATGGGGATACTGATTCTCAATCTTGTAAAACTCTCTGAGGACGTTAGATGAAAAGTACCATAGAAGTACTCGGTATTATTTTTAAAAAAAATTATACTACAGCACCCATGAAAATCATCTCACGTATATAACTGAGACTACACATTGGCCCATTATGTGAAATGTTATACACAATTATTTCCCTTTCCCAGGTGATTAGTTTGTGCAGAATTCATTTCAATACTTGCATCCACAACGTCAAAGATACAAAGAGATACTTAGAGACGTTCCTTAAAGAGTATTTTGTCCTAGTTTTCTCTTCTCTTAGGATAAGCTGTGCTTCCCTTGTGCACCTCTCCTCCTTCCCCTTTCTTAAAACAATAACTAATTTGTCTCCCTTCCCTTCCTCCATTTGCTGTAACCTCACAAAGACCTGTGCTCTCATTTCAGACCTGTAAACTAGAGGTGCTGAGCCAGTGAGCTCATAGAAGCCCATGACTTGCAAACAGCCTTTACATAAACTGAGTAATCAAGAGTGCTAACCCCTACAAAGGCCTTTGCCTCCAACTCAGCCCAGAAGGATAGAAGTGGGGAGTCAGACACCACAAAGTCCCTCTCCTTGATATCAGTCCAGTTAGCAGGCTGGGACACACTGAGAAAATCCTCAGCTGCTTGATTAAGGCAGCGTTAAGTCCCCTTTATACTGCTGGAGTGATGCAAAGAGGACTTAACCAAGCCTAAAGATCTTGACCCCTATACTGGCCCAAATCCTGTCCATTTACAGCCAAATTGGGACTGAACCACTTCTCACTGACATTGGTCTAATTCAAGAACCACACCATTGAAATCAATGTAGTTACACTGGTGTACGTAAGAGGAGACTTCCATGAGACTGCTCATGTGAAAAAGGCAAGCAGAATTTAGCTAAGAGTAATAGCTGAAAGTTATGGGCTTTGGCTCAGTTCTTTAGCAATGAGGGAAGTATTGAAACCCTTGTTTCATTTTTCCAGTGACAGAGTAGAATTCTAATCAGATTCCTGAAACCCTGGGAATCTCTCTTTTACAAAATTAGCTTTTACTAAAGTTAAAATGCTCGACATCTAGTACAACAGAAGCACCAATAAAATACCCTGCTCTACAAAAAAATGTATATTCCTGTCACTTTAATTTGTAAAACTGGAGCAGAATGGAACAACTTGTGATGTCTCTTGAACAGATGGCTCTGGCAGGAGGATCTGGCAGTGAGGCGGATGGCATCCTTTTCTCCGGCTGAATAAATTGTTCCTTCCCCTTCTATGGTTCAGGTGGGCAGTCAAGTTGAGTTGACAGGCTGACGTCAATGCCAGGGCAGAGCATGGTTTTGAGAGGGAACACAGAATTTATTCCCACACTTGATTATTTTTAAAATGTAGATGATCCCAGAGACCGCATCCACAGTGATAATAAGGGAGTTTTGTACTTAGAGCCAGATTGTGCCTATATTAGGCACAGGCCCACACTGGGAGCAATGTGGCGCTGCAGTACCCAAGGGGGAAGTCTAGGAGGTCCTGTGCCTCAGGGAGTAGCTTACTGCCTGCCAGAGCTTCCCACTGCACTGTCCCTTAGGAAGGCACTGAATGTGCCTCCATCTGTGGCCAGACAGAATGCAACCCAGTGAGGGTGTAAGGGTGGGGCCCTGTCTGTCTCCCACACTCCCCTTTCTAATGGCACTTCTAGCATGTGCATCACAGTTTCTTTTAGGTACTTAGCCACGACAATCACCACAGCTTATTTCCTTCTTCCCCCAAGGCAGCCTGGAGAATTTGCTTTTATTGTTTCCCTTCTTAACCTTTTTTCTTCTCTCTCCTTCCTTTTCTCCCTTCTCCTACTTTCTATTATCATTCCATGGCTGTGGGAAAGGTAAACTGCGTCCCTTTATCCCCTGGGGTGCTAGCAGGGAGCAATCCCTGCACTCAGGAGAGCATCGGGGCTACCTTTGTACCTAGTCCCAGCATGGATCCTTGCACCTTCCACCCTCTAGTTCACCTGTATAATCTGGCTCTTTGTGTTTTAAAATGATTAGGAGTGATTGCAGAATCCCACTTTTAAGAATCTTCACTTCTAAAGAAAGGCCTGTTAAAATGCACCTTAACTTCCCAGACTGCAAAAGGACAAAAATACAAAAGATGAGGACAATCTTCTTTTTCACCTCACTAAGATTTTTTCCCCCCTAAACCTTACAAAAGCTCAGCCATATGGAAGTGACGTAGTCATCACACAGATTTTTTCATCACCAGGTATTTCACTTGCTTCAGATCCACATTTACCTCCATCACACACAAGCCTGGTGTTGTGTAATTACTGCTTAGTATAAAATATTGTCATCACAAATGTGAAATCTTCAAACTAATGCTATAGCAAGCTTTATGCACGGTAAAGAAACTCTACCTGGAAGCTAGCTTCCTTCACCTCTCTCTTAGTCTTTGCTGTGTTTCTCTTTTCAATATGGGGCTTAGATATGTAGGCTCTGATGATTCTTTCACCTTGGTATAAAATTGGAGTAACTCCTTTTGAGGTCAGTGGAATTACAGTGGTGTAAAGCTAGGGTAAATGTGTGCCACATTCTCCTCACAGTATTCACAGCTATAAGGAAGCTGCATGGCTGTAACAAAGCTTTAAACTCTCCTCTTAAGCATGAAAGGGACAGGGCTGCAGATCCCAGCAGCAGTCCTTGATCTGCTGGGGGACCCAGACCCAGCCAGCCCTGCCAGTAAGTGAACTGGGCTGGCCATGGGAACAATAAGACCCAGACAGCCAGGAGATATGCTGATTCGGTGTCCCTCATGTAACCCTAACTGCATCACAATGCAAGAGGGAAAGGGACTCTCTGGTATCTGGTAGTGAGTTTCATCTGGCTTGACCAGTTCAGTGTACCCCAATTTATTATTGTCATAAACTGTATCTGATATGTCATGTAAGGTGTCATTGAAAAACTAATAACACAATGATCATTAATATTCTTGTGTGATGTACACACAATAAACACCCCAGGGACCACACAAATAGGAAGGAAATGTGGAACTAAAATGTGTTTACCAGACCAGTCTGAAGAGTGGATAATCAGGTTTCTCTCAGACAAAAGACAAGCTGACACCTCCAGTCAGGCATCATCAGAATCAATTAGCAATGACATGTCAAGTGGCCATTCATTTGCATTGCAGAGGGCAGGAAAAGAGCATTTTAGCAAACACCATCAGGGGATGAAACCAGCATGGAACTTCCTTTACCATGAGACCGCAGGTCTCCTTTCTCATAGTCTGAATGAACTTTATTTTGAGGTGTTACCTTCAGAAGAACCCATTTTAAAGGTTCACTGGACTATAAAAGAGAGGGGCAAGGACCCTCAGGTCATCTTTCACATAGGAAGACAAGGGGAACCAGCACTCTGTACTTCTGTGGAAGGTCCTGACTCCGAGACAGCTAGTGATGTTGGACAAACAGTGGCTGATGAGAGAATCAACCCAGGGCTGTATTTGAATTGAAGTGATTGTTAACTCCAGTTAATGGGGCAAGATGCTGGGTACTGATTCTTTAAAGGTGCAAAAAAAATTCATATTCTTCTGAATGGTCCAGGAAAGGGCTGGACATTGCAGAACATGTGGTTTGGGGAAAATATGGGACTGGGAATATGTTGGAGTCAACTTGACTAGTAGTAACCAACGCTGGTAGACACCAGTGTGGTTGGGGTGGAAAAAGCAGGGTCCTGGAATCAGAGTGCTGAACACGCAGACACTCCGTGCATACTTGTCTGCTGCCTGTTTGTGTCCAGGCTGTGAGCTACAGCAGCATAGCATTTAAGGCTCCCAGGATTATAGAGCAGGCAACAACACAACCCCTCACTGGCTTGGATTACATGCCAGAATGTGACACCTCATCAGCAGCTTTTGCTGATGGAACTCCACAGGAGCCCCAGTTGGATCTGAAATCTTGCCCTCTCTGGGCAGAATCCCCAGAGTGATTCCTCCCTGGGCCGCAAATTACATCACCTGCACCTGTGGGCAGGAGTCAGAGTAGCAGCCGTGTTAGTCTGTATTCGCAAAAAGAACAGGAGTACTTGTGGCACCTTAGAGACTAACATTTATTTGAGCATAAGTTTTCGTGAGCTACAGCTCACTTCGTCAGATGCATGTGGCCCAAATCAGAGTGTGGCCCAAATCCTTTAAAATGCATGGCAAAGGAGGGAGCCTCCCTCTTCCAAAGGAAGTGAGACTTGGCAGGTCTAGAGTGGTGTAGGGCTAGTTCAGGGACTGGAGAGAATGACTTACTCTTCTCCCCTGGGAAAAGGAGGTAGGGAGAGCCACAGTAAGGTCTTGATGCCAGAGTCTAAGGTAAATTGTGATGATGTATTATATTAAATTGGAGGGGGAATGATAGAGGGAGGAAAACCGGGCTGCAGAGACACACGCAGACAAGGGTAAAGGCCATTCTTTTGCATTGGAAAGTCAATAAATATATGGTGCCAAGGAACAGATAGCTTAGAGGAGGGATTTCACTCCAACACTCACCCCATGTAAATCACTGGCTTGAAGGCTACAAGCAACAGGTTTGATAACAGGCTCTCCAAGTGCTGATTATAACTTCCATACATTCCTACATTTGGTTATTCCCAGCCTCCCTTCCCCATTTGCTGCCTTTGCTCTCACACCCTAGACTGTGAGGAGAGGGGTCTGTTTGGCTAGAGAATTTCTTCTCCTAGTTCTGCTGCCCCTGCAGTGACCTCTCAGGGTGTGTGCAGCACAGCGGATGAGACACTGTTTAGGGCTTGCTCCTTCCCTGCTGCCCACTCAGCACAGCTTGGAACCACCGCAGCTGCTACTACCCTGCAAGTGTAATAGCCTGGTGGGTCACTTATGGTGATTGAAGTGGCAGGCAAAAGGAGGCTGTATTTCCTCTCCCTCAGGGAACCTGGGTGAAACAGCAGAGCTACCTTCTCCTGCTCAGGCTTCAAAGCCCATTCAGCTCTTGTGGGTGCCCTTACAGAAGTTTTGTCCATGCACCTTCTTGAGCCAGGAGTGAGGAGGCTGCCTGCAAATGCAAGTGTCATTCCTGTCCTGCTCCCCACCTTGGGCAGCCCTGCAGGGAGGGGATGGAGCAGGCAACCTCTCTGAGAGCAGAGCGTTCTCTCCTCAGCTGACTCAGGCTGGGATGCAGGGGTGGGCATGGCATGCAACTGTGATGTCTTTTATTTTCTGTCTATTGCACCTTATATTTCTAAGCAACTCTCCCTGGGCCTGATTCTGTCTTGTGCTGCAGCCCCTTTACGCTGCTCCAGTGGCATAAAGAGGTTGTAAATTACCCCTAAGGAATAGCCCCTGTGTAAGGGAGCTCCCCAACCCATTTAGAGCTGCTTGAGTGGCCCTACACCGGCCCTCCTCCTGGTGTAGAGGGGTGCATTGGGGGCAAGCAAAGGCCAGGAAGAGATGTTTGAAGTGGAGGGAGGGAGAGTGGCTGGAGCAATCTGCACTCTGGCTCTTCTCTACTTCCCCCAGCCCATAGGAGGCATAAGAAGTAGAGCATAATTTTGAGCAGTCATCAGGCTGCTCTAATTTATATTGGGTGGGGAGGGCGGGGTCCTGAAAAGCCCTAGACTATGGATGGCAAAACGTAGCTTAAAGCTTCCTTTATGTTCCCACAAATAGACATGCCTGCGCAGAATGCAGGCACAGGGCAGTGCTACAATAGTACAAATAAATAATAAAGATGACACAGAACATGGGAACCCCTGCAGAGTTCAGAACCATTTTGTTCCCAGAGCTCAGTGCACTCAGTCCCCCGTCCCCCCACCACACACACTCTCTGTGATCTCCTATGGAGACTTGACTTTTGTTCTTTCTCATTTTGTCATCCCCTGAGGCTAGGATTCTGCCACCCTCACTCATGATGAGTAGTAGTACTGTACTCACTCATGCATGTAGTATCAATGGTCTAACAAAGGTAGTAAGTCTCACCAGGACCCTGACAAATTTCTTAAGCCTCATCAGAGCCCCCAAGAAACCTTAGGAAGGTTATCCTAGCCCAACCTGCCAACCTAATATTCCTAGTTCAACATTTAATAATGATTCTAAATTTGACTGTAAAGTTCAGAAATTCAGCCCTGTGCCCTACTGTTTGGCTAAATGAATCCTGTAAACTTAATCTGAATTGTCTTCTAGTTTCCATTTACTAGCTAGTATCTTGCAGAAACGTGTTAGAAGTTGATAACTATCGTGAGCTACAGCTCACTTCATCGGATGCATCTAATTTATAAGCAGTTTGATTGTTCAATTGTGGAAAAATTCTCCATCCTCCACTGATTATTAGAACATTCACATTTGATAGGGTTAAAAAAATTAAGAGATAAATTATGCATCAAGGCCAAATCCATGCACTAGCTGATGTAGGTGAGGCAGAAATTTCCCCTGTGGGCAAGTTATTCCATAATTGTTTCTTGCATCTTCCTCTGAAGCATCTGATACTGGGCGAGGTGAATCAAGTATGGGAATTCTATGTTCCTATTAGCCTGTGATGAACTCCATGTCCACCAGGAGCATGTGTTGTGGGGGAGAAGAAATGGGCATTGTATTCATGTGTTTTCCTATTTAAAACAAAGGCATTCACCCTCTAAACCAGGGGTGGGCAAACTTTTTGGCCCGAGGGTCACATCTGGGTATGGAAATTGTATGGCGAGCCATGAATGCTCATGAAATTGGGGGTTGGGGTGTGGGAGGGGGTGAGGGCTCTGGCTGGGGCTGGGGATGAGGCATTGGGAGTGCAGGGGGGTGGCTCAAGAGTGCAGGTTCCGGGCAGTGCTTACCTCAAGCAGCTCCTAGAAGCAGCAGCATGTCCCCTCTCCGGCTCCTATGCAGAGGCGTGGCCAGACAGCTCTGTGCTTTGCCCCGTCCACAGGTGCCACCCCCACAGCTCTCATTGGCCATGGTTCCTGGCCAATGGGAGCTGCGGGGGCACACTTGGCTGCGGGTAGCATGTGGAGCCCCCTGGCTGCGTCTACTTGTAGGAGCCAGAGGGGGAACATGCCCCTGCTTCTGGGAGCCTGTGGAGACACAGCACGCACGGAGCAGGGCCAACCCCTGACCCTGCTCCCCGGCAGGAGCTTGAGGGCCGGATTAAAACTTCTGAAGGGCTGGATGCGGCCCCCAGGCCATAGTTTGCCCACCCACCCCTGCTCTAAATAAAAAGATTCTCTCATAATCGGCATTAAGAAGGCAAGCAGAATAACTGGACAAACAATCTTATATTAAGTGTGTTTTGTTGAGGGAAAACTATACTTTGTTCCTGCAATATGTACTGAGTAAATAGATGTGCAGTGTCCATCTTGAAGTGAGCGTGTGTGGGGGAGTGTTAAGGATCTTCTTCCCCAGGAAATGTTTGCAAAGCACCTGTTCTCTGGTTCCATATAGTCCACTGAAAAGCCCAACATTCTGCTGTTTAGTGGTATTTCTATGAAACCCAGGGATAAATTATCTCTAGCAGGGGAGACCAAGCAGTATCCAGACAGAGGGTGAATGCCTTTATCAGAAGCAGAAAATCATCCCAGCCTTCACCTCCATTTGGTGGTGGAATAAAGGGCTCCCACAACACCTTAAACTACACATTTGGCACATTGCGAGTGGGGTATTTAAGTCCCAAACACAGGGTTTATTGTATTTAGTAGTGAGCCCATGAAACCCAATGTACCATATTTCCCTCATTCGCTGGTATACTGAGAATATGCCACATGGGATCTTCGGGATCTTCACAAGCCCTTTTCCCAACAGGAATTGGAGGCACTTAGGCCTGATTCCTCTCTCGCTTACACTACTGTAAATCAGGAGGAACTCGAAGACTTACCCTGGGGTTAGTTAGAAGAGAATTAGGGCTTTTGTCCCAGATCTCATGGCTTTCCTCCTCTCCTGAACCTTGTTCTGCTTCCTTCATTCTGACCCCACATAAGGGCGACCAGATGTCTCGATTTTATAGGGACAGTCCCAGTATTTGGGATTTTGCCTTATATCGGCGCCTATCCCCCCGGGGGGGGGGTCGGATTTTTCACACTTGCTGCCTGGTCCCCCTACCCCGGGTAGATCTGAGAGTGCATCTTTTAGCCCGGAGTCGCTGGGCCTGGTTCGCCCTTGTGCAGTCGGGTGCCCGCTCAGACGGGCAGGGGGGTGACTGAGCAGACAGGGCGCGCGGGCGGGTGGGTGTGGGGGGGGGCGGGGGGGTGATGGAGAATCGGGCCCGTGCTGAAATATTAGAGGAGCGTCCCAGCTCTAAGGTGCTTTGCCTCTTTAAGACGCTCCTGCCCAGGCTGCATACACGTGGCCTCAGAGGAGAGGGGAGGGGGAGGGGGCTCCCGGAACCATCGCATCCCTGCCCGGGGGGTGCCCGCGCCCTGCGCCCGCTGAGTGTGGCCAGCGCTCCCGGTGCTGTAGTTGTTGGGGTTGCAGGAGGTCCGCGCCGGGGTAAGTGGGGGGGCGGGTAGCAGGGTCGAGGGGCAGCAGCCGGGTTAACCCAGAGGTGGCCGGAGGAGAATAGAGGCTGCTGTGCGGCCATCTTACCCAGCAGCGACTGAAGTTTCTTACCAGTTCATCGGGGGGGGAGGGCGGAAAGGAAAGATTGAAAGGGGTGAATAAACCTGAAGGAAGGCAAGTGTGATGAGCAGCTCACGGCAAGGGCTGCTGAGACCGGCTGTGCGGTGCCCCCTCCTGCTTCAGCGACACCCCCCAGTGCTCTGCTCCACTCTCCCCGCTTCCCTGGGCTAGACTGAGTATCCTTGCTGTCCCCTCTGCCTGCCCGCCCCAGCACCCCAACCCCAACTTAAAGCAGAACTCTGCAGCCTTGAGCGAGCTCCCTGCTCTCCCATATTTTCTCTGCTTTCCAGCATTACAGGAGTCCCCCTTGCTCTCCCTTATCCCCTCTGTTCTGCTCCTTCAGACCAGTGCTGCAAATACAGGCTCTTCCCAGCTTTCCCCCCTCTTCACCCCCCCGTCTGCTCCCCAGCTCCAGCCTGCCTTTCAGGCAGTAAAAAGGTTCCCTTGGTTTTCCAGCTTCCCCCTGTGATCTGCTCCCAAACCCAGCTACCCTGGCTTGTCTTGGAGCATTATAAGCGTTCTCCACCTTTCATCTCTACTCCCCTCAGAATGCGCTTCAGCCTTATAACACTTCATCCTCTTGTATTTTTCTTCATACTTTGAATATTGTGCCAACAGTAAGTGAGATGTTAGTTGGCAGTTCTCATGTATACAGCTAACTGGAGATCTCACTTTCTATCTGTCTAATGTTCCTTTGGGGATACAGCTCCTGTTTCCATACAGTGCTAGTAACCTTCTGATGCTTTAGATATATATTTCTATGATAAAAGTCTAGAAAGAATCCTTAAATCTGACTGGCTTTGAAAAGCCAAAGGGTGTCGATATCCTGGCAGTACCTCAGCACCATTTGGTAGTGGCTGACTTCAAAAGACCTTTAAAAACTGACATTCGTTGATGTCTTAGTAGAAACATTTTAAATATTACGGACCACAAGGCTCTGTTAGAAGTTAAAGGCTATGTGAGAAGCTAGCTTCTCCTCTCCGTCTGCAGGGTTTTACACGCTCAGGTTTCCGCATGTCCAAATAAAAGTATTAAGTCTTCTCCTTTGCACTGATGTGACTCTACTAACTTCAGTGGAGTCACACACCTGGCATGAGCATTAGCCCCATACCCTTTTTAAGGGGTAGGCTCTCATTTATCCTGATGTGAATCCAGAGCAATTCTATTGGTACTATGCCTGTAGGGTTTGGAGGGGGGCTGGGAGAGAAAGAGGAGAGAATGTTTTGTTTCCCCCCCTTCCCCCCCCCACATGCTTATAGGGTACCATGATGATACAGTATAAAAATATAGATTTAGACTAGATTTAGGTAGGGGTACATTGAGAGAGGAGCAAGTACTTCCCTTTAACATCAGTGACTGCTTCATCCGAAATTTATTTTTTAAAGGGACACTGCCAACATGTTCTTATAAATAGATTTTTTTTAAAAAAAATCTATGTTCTTTTAAATAACTAATTTTAAGCTTCTGTTAAATAACCAGTTGTTGTTCAATTAAAAGAAATGTCCTTTATAAAATTTTTTCTGTTTCCTTGCGGATGCAAGGGAGAAACCGACTCAGGTCCTGATCCTGCTAATGTATCTGTTCAGGTCAGTCTCTGCATGTGTGCAGAGAAAGTTGCAGGATTAGATTCTAAATAACTGGCCATTCAAGAGAACAGTGATTTTGACAATGCATGGAGTGCTGTCAAGTGAACAAATGGGGGGAGGGGTGTTAAAATGCTGATTTTTGCTACCTTTTCAGTTAGAGCCATTTTATGTGTTGCTTGGAATTATAGAAGGTAGACAATGTTCAGGCTGAAAAGTGACTTTCAAATTGATGGTGCCTCTTTGAATTAAGAAAATAAGGTAATTTTACCATAAAAGAAGGTTGGTTTCCTCTGCTAACTATTTTCCCCCACTCTGATATCCTATAAATTAAGCTTGTTGATGGCAGTTAAATGTTTCTGGTATTCTCAAATCTATAGCTCTAGGACAGACTACAGGTGTATTTGTTATCAACTTGATACTTGTGTGTTCCTGGCCAAAGCAATCAATTGGATGTCAGTGGCAGAACACTAATAAAATCCTGATAAAGTACTACTTAGTTTTCCACTGTATGTTGCAATGCAATTATCAGATGTTTCTCAATACTGGGAGAATTTGCATCAGCAGTGTTGCAGGAGCACAGGAATAACAAAAAGGGATGAGGGATAAGCACAGAGGGACCCTGTATAGCACTCCTAAGGGTGGTGTGCAAGCAATGGGTGGCAGGTTCAGCCAGCTGTGCTTGTCTGCTTCCTGTGAGCTTCTGTTGCCTCAGGAAATTCCTTCCCCAGCCCGTTTGCAGTGAAATCAGAATGATTTAAAATAAAATAAATGAGTGTAAAAAAGATTGTGGCTGGTATGACTTGCTGTAAATGAATCTTGTTTTGTTAAGAACAGTAAATGCTGTTTCTGAGGCTCCATGGGTTAAAATTAGAGCTGTGTGTCTGGGCTGTCTGCAGAGAAAATGAGTGATTTATCAAAACCATTTTAAATATTAGCTGTCCCTCTGTGCCAATTTAAGGCTGCATGGACCCCTCCATATTACTTTAGCTCCTCCTTTCTGACTCAGCAAATTACTTAAACCCATGCTTCATTTTAAGCATGTGAATAGGCCCATTGAATTCATTGGGGCAAGTCACTTGCTTAAAGTTAAGCATGTGCTCAAGTATTTTGTTTGCTGAATTGGGGCCTTACAAGCCAATGCAGTTTGGGGGTGAATTTCACCCTTATGGAACAAGCTATGATCTGACAGTGTGTTCAAACTTAAGATGCATATATATCTCAGCTATTGTACAGAAACTTCTGGAGCGATAGGAAGGAAGTTGAAGGTACAGTACAAAACCCATGTCTCCAAGGTGCTTTTTAAAAAAATCTTTTCTGTAACCCACAGGCTCTTCATTTTAGGGTTACATTTTCAAAAAGATGTATTCATCTGGCCTGTGGAAAAGTGGCAATTGTGTGTACTGTAAAATTTTTGACAGGTGGCATTTAGTAATAAACTATTGTATGCCCAATAGAGAGCTCACTGGGCCTGCGAGTAAAATTTTAATTTTGTCATCTCTGGTGTTCCAGCTGGATACTTTGATTTATGGAGTTATGCAAATGAAAAGTGGTGTCGTTCTGTTTTCTGTTTACTGCTCCTTTAAACATAGAGGAGTGTCTCCTTTCTACCCTGTCCTTGCCAGTGCCTACTGCAAGGGCTGCTATAAAGCAGCTGCCATTTTGTATTTAAATTTCAGATATACAGTGTTACAGAATGAGTCTCTGTCTCTCTCCAGCTGATTTCATATTTGTTCTTTCTTTTATCATTGTTGTTTTCCTTAATCTGAAATAAAATGGATCTTGCTAGAGAAATACATCTGTGCTTTGTTTGTGGGAATCCATAACTGGCACCAGATTTAGTTGATCAGTTCATGGTAGAGCTGTGCAAAACATTTGCACTGAACCCATTAAAGGCAGGCATGGATTTGGGGTTTGCCGCACTTGTGAACCTCAGCCCATAAATTACATGAGGTTCCTTAAGGTGTTGATAGAAACGTCTCCCCATAAAGAGCCCTGCACCGTCCCACCCTTTGACTCCAGCCTTGCCTGTTTGTCTTGCACCATCATGGCTAGAAAGGGCAGCTGGGCTTGTGGAATAAAGTTGGAGAAGGAGGGAAAAGGCAACGAAAAACTGGGACACACAAACCAAGTCTTCTTCCTCCATTCCTGTCTGTTCCTTCCTCCCCACGCTCATCCACCTAAACCTGCCCTTTTCAAACAAGAAACTAAACTTGGAATGAGACTAGATGTAACCTGCAGTTCATCTTCCAGTAAGGAGACCCTATAGAGCTCTCCTGTCAATTCCCCTCAGTGCTGCAGCCGAGATGCGTGGGGAAGAGCCATTTCTGTTTGAAGTCCTGCTTGCTAGCACTTTACTTCAAAAGACAAACTGTTGCTTTCCAGCCCAGGCCCCCCACTAGACAATCTGTTGGGCTCTTAAGTGTAGTCTTATGTAGGAAGCTGAACTAGGAGCTGTATTAAGGCTCATGTATTGAGTTTCTTGATTGAAAAGGGCAAATTTAGGGGGCGGATGAGAAGGGGGAGGCAGCAAGGAAAGGCTTGTGTGAAAGATGAGTGGTAGTTTTAAAGTGCTTTTTTCCCTTTTCTACCTCTATTCCTATAAGTCCAGCCCTCTCATGATGTGCTGGAGAGAGCTCTGGGGTGAGGAGGTAGGGAGGGAAGACTTGCGAGAGCCTCTTTCTAATACTCCACCATCAGAAGGAAGGGAAGATTGGGTGATTTCCCCACTTCCAGTGGAATCACCCCATTTCTGGACATGACTAGATCTTCCCTGCCAAAGGGGGCTTCACACTGATTCTGAAGAGCCAATGTTTTGCCTTTGAATGCGTCGAATGTCAGGTAGTTGGTGTTTTTAAAAAAAGATGTCCCCGTGGAGCATGTTGCCTGGATTTCCCTTGCAACATGTGCTCCTGTTCTTCACATACACGATGGTGCTCTTCGGTGGTGGTAACCATTTCCAGCAAAGTGCCCTGAATAGGCAGTTGTTTTGGGTTGTTTTCCAGGTGGTGTTGCCTCACTTCTCAGTTCTGCTTTTGAGACCGTGTTTGGGTGAAACTCGGGCTTCACTGACATCAGTGGAGTCAGGCTATCACCCTTTATGTTTAAATGGGAAAAGAAATCGATTCCTCAGGCCCACATCTCTGCCCCAATACAGCACAGGCTAATAAGGGGACATTTTTGTGGGATCCTTTTTTAAGCATATTTGCAACTTATCTCTGCAGCTGCCTTTTCTGGCCCTTTTCAACTTGCTTTAAGTCCCATTGTTGTTCTTACATAACAGCTATATTTACCCCCGGGGGAATTCTGCGCCACTGCACAATGCAGAATTTTGCAGAAATTAACGTGCATGCAGAATTTCCTTTCCCCCACAGAAATGGGCTGCAGTGTTCCTGGCTGCTACTAGGGGCCACTGAACCTGGCAGAGCCCAGCTCGCACACAGAAGACACCGCCCGGGAGAAGGGGAGGGAGCTAGAGGGTTCCTGTCAGCTGCAGTTCCCCGCATGCCCTGAGGGAAGGAGAGAGCAGCGCACAGGAAACTCTGTGCAAGCGTGGGACCGAGCATCAGGCTGTTTCTCTCTCTGGATCCCTGGGCTCAGGGGGGAGAGGGTCTGGGCTGGAGGGGGCGGGGCATAGCTGAGTTCTGGCGGGGAGGGGATGCAGGTATCTGGGCCGGGGGGGGTACCTGCAGCTCGGCTCTCGCGGGGAGGGGTTGTGGGTGTCTGGCCCCCCTGGCTGGAATTGGGGTGGGGGGAGAAGATGGGGTGGCGGAGGAAACAGGAACTGGGTTGTCATGGGAGTTTCTTTAACTCTCTATTCCTGGGGGAATTTTAGTGTGTGTCTGTATTGTTACAGACATACTTGCTGAAAGGTATTTTCAAATAAATTATCAAAATAAATGAAACTGCCATTATTATGTAGTGTTATGTTGACAAATAAAATTTGCAGAATTTTAAAATATTGTGTGCAGAATTTTAAATGTTTGGGTGCAGAATTTTTATTTTTTTGTAGCAGAATACCCCCAGGAATATATATTGCAATAGCATCTAGAGGCCTTAGCAAGGTCAGGGCCCATTTATGCTCGGCACTATATAAATAGAGTTATTGTCCCTGCATTAAGGCTCCTGGTTCAATTTCTTGAATGTCAGGGGCATAGTATTTTAATAAAACAGAAAATGCTGGAAAATGGGTTAAAATGATATTATGAGAAACATACAAGAAAGGTCTCCATCCTATTTCCTTTCAAATGATATAAAATAATGGACCTAGGGATGGAGATTTGTATTTTTTGTGATGATGTCCCCATTATACACCATTGGGTGTTAAAGCTTTCCTGGTAATGTTACAGCCATGCACCATCAGTCAATCAGAACAAGGCTTTGGATAATCAAATATACTCAGCCAGGCTCCACTTAGACTTACAGCAAGCAGAAGGGTATAAACAGGGAAAGCACCGTTGGTTACTGCTCTACAGGAATATGTGTTTGCTACATGAAAAATTACAATGTGATTAGGGAAAGCTAGCTTTTCTTTTCAATCAGTGGAGAGATACTGACTAAACAAACTCCATTAAAAAGACAAGCTCTTTTTAAAGAGTTTGCAGTGGAGTCTCTTAATAAAAATTGGATTTGACTTTCTCCCTTTTGCCATGCCACCTATTTTGCCCCGTGGGGGAAGGAGTATAGTCTGCTGGTTAGCAGAGGTCTGGGATTTAGGACTCACAGGTTCTTTCTCTCCCTCTGCCACTAACTCAATGTTTGATTTTGGTCAAGCCACTTAACTACTTTGTGCCTCAGTTTGCCCATCTGTAAAATGAATTGCAATACTTCACAAGTGTTCTTCAAAGCTTAATTAGTCAAGGTTTTTGAAAAGCTTAGAGAGCCACACATGAAAGACAATACAGGTTAGAGTGTTTTGATATTTATTATTAGTGTTATACCAACCCAGACTGTTCTCTGTAATAATCCAGCAACCAGTTTCTATTATAAAGGGTGTAAACATTTTGTTTTTATTTCTTCTTGACATGAAGCACTTCATATTTGTTGCATTTATGATTCTTAATGGTTAAAGGTACGTAAAGTCTTAACTGGGATGTTTGCTTTTGGGGATTTATAAAACCTAACGGTCTATAAGGTAATTAAAAAAACAAAATTGCAAGTTTTACAGCAACTGTAAAGCTTGCAGCTTCCTCAAACAGAATATGGTGCTCTCTATATGTAGTACTATAATGTCCTACCTTGAGTATTTGTTGGTTTAAGGGATCAGCTGGCAAAAAGCCATATAAATAACTATTGATTGTTTTTTGGTGATCTGAAAGAGGGAACACTTTTTTCCCCACTCTGATTTATGTTAAATGTGAAATTAATGCCACTCTGTGCACTAATAAAAACAACACAATTCTGCATATATTAACTGTTTGGCCCAGTGCATATACCTATGTGTTTTGACCTGTTTGTATTCCTGCCTCATGAGTATTCATTATTTGCCCCAATGCAGTTCTATATGTTGTTTCAAAATCTCTTTTTAAAAAGAAAAAATAAAAATTTTATACTGCAAAATATTAGAAAAAGAATTCTTTGTTCACTTTTAAATTTGACAATAACATCAGGGTAGTCACACAGAATCAGTAGTGATCAATGGACAGAGAATCACAAGATACATTTGTGATAAGAAGCAAAATCTAATCCCAAATGTTTGGGGGGTTTTTTAATTTAAAAGGAAATCTGTATTATCTCAGCAAACTGACCTCTCTATACTGCAGTATCTCAGCTGCCAATGTAACTTCTTTGACTCGTTTGATTATACTTGTTTAATCTCCCATGCACTGTCTAGTCGGTATACAGTTTCAACGTCTGATAAAAGCCAGTAGTCCAACTACTGGCCATCTTTGAATGACCTCATCCAGGAATTAACCTTTTGGCTAATTATCACTGCCTGGGCTTGGGCCTTAAATCTTGGTATAATAGAATCCCATTCTTGCTTTGCTAAACATGGTTGAAAGGTAAATTTTCTAACTGAGCTTCCTTTGGAAAGGTAAATCGAGTGGCTTTTGTAGTAGGCTGCCTGTTTTATTTCAGATTCTTATAACTGCCCATCCTCTCATACAGTCAGGAACGCATGCAACTCTTAATTCACAGATGGGGATATATTGCACTGTCTCTTTACCCTCTAAAACCTGGGATTTCAGTATTGAAGAACTGCTGATCAAAAATACCGAAATCTTCACATCATTCCAAATGTTCTACAATGTGTAATACGTTTGAAATTACAAATCATGGCACAGAGTTGTCTGTCAGTTAATAAACTCATTGCTCTGAGGACAATTTTCTTATGACCTAGGCATGGTATTGGATATGAGTTAATATCTCTAATTGATTTCATAATTTTGTAATACTTGAGTTTTTCTAGATTTTTAAAGCGTGATTCTGTTCTGACAAGTGACTATGTAAAAATAGCATCTTGTTACCAAACAGACCTGCTGCTCCCCGTGTGTGTTCAGAGGCACATCTCCTCACTTTAGTGACTAAAGTACATTTTTTTACTCCTTTTCACACCCATTCACCTTCCAGAGCCAGCCCAATTCAGGGAGAGCGAGCTGGATTCTGTGATCTTTCATATATCAAATAAATGGTTTTACTAAATTCCAGGTTAAAGTTTAATCACTTACACCAGCGAAAATCCATGCCAATAGGATTGGTTTGCCTGGTGTCTCTAAGATGTACGCTTAAAATAGAGCTTGCTAAATTTGTGTTATTTCCCAGAGCAGGGAATGAAGAGATTTATTTCTCCCAGAGACTCAAAGAGGACCCTTTAATTATCCCTTGATCCTTTGGATAGTCTGCATATAAAAATCTACAGATAAGGAGACTTGATTTATTTTTATCTTCTAGATTTTCATTTACATGTGCTTAATTAAAATGTAAGTGCTGTATTGCTCGTAAAGAGCTGTTGTTTTTTTTAAATCTAGTTTAGGGTCAGCAAAGGATCTGACGAAGGCTGATTAGTGTTACAAGTTAGTAGGTGAACAATAGCAAAAAAATTGAAAGAAGTGACTGAGACACTAGACGGGGAGGTGGTGGGCCTTATTCACATGCTCAGGATCTAAATATCAGCATATTTGGGGTTGGGAAGAAATTTTCCTCTGGGTCAGATTGGCAGAGACCTGGGGGGTTTTCGCCTTCCTCTGCAGCCTGTGGCATGGGTCACTTGCAGGTTAAACTAGTGTAAATGGTGGAGTCTCTGTAGCTTGAAGTCTTTAAATCATGATTTGAGGACTTCAGTAACTCAGCCAGAAGTTAAGGTTCTATTACAGGAGCGGGTGGGTGAGGTTCTGCGGCCTGCAATGTGCAGGAGGTCAGACTGGATGATCATGATGGTCCCTTCTGGCCTTAAAGTCTATGAGACTATTTTAAATCTCATTGTTAATATGGTTTAAAGCTCTGTGATCTTAAACTACCAAGTGCAAATGCATGACACTGTATGTCCCAAAATGAATAGTTACGAGCTTTCATCTATATTTGACCCAAGACCCAAATTCCTGACACTTCTCTTAGAATGGGTCATGAAGCAAAACAAAAATAATGGAGAACGGAATTTCAAAAGATTTGAGGATCATTTCATTCACGTAGTTAAAGTATTATCCCTAGCCTCTCTTTGCCAGAAGTTGAGAATGGGCGACAGGGGATAGATCACTTGCTGATTACGTGTTCTGTTCATTCCCTCTGGGGCACCTGGAACTGTCCACTGTTGGAAGACAAGATTCTGGGCTAGATGGACATTTGGTCTAACCCGGTATGGCCATTCTTATGTTATGTTCTAAGACCTTACATATGGAAAAGCTTTTGTCATCAAGATTCACTGGCAGCAGAACTGCATTGGCCAGATTTTCCTCATGCCAGTTTTACACCTGTGTAACTCCATTGACTTCAATGGATTTGATCCTGATTCTGACTGAAGTGAGAGGAAAATCAGGCCCATCATTTTGAGGCAAGGCTACCCTTCTAATAAAACATCTCAATGAGGCTCTGTAAAACCTGTTTAAATAATTAGGCCGTTGTGGGTTTATGTCCCAAAAACGAAGAGTAAAAGGGCATAACACTGATTTGAAAGTTACTTTTCTTCCATTGTAGGATCCCTTACTTAAGTCATTAGATGAGCTTTCTTGGTAGCCAGTCTGTGCTACTGGAAATGCCATTAAGCATGAGCCTGGCCTCTTTCAGAAACAGTTGCAAGAACCACCTCTTTGCCCAGTGTGCCCCAAGAATTGAGCAAAGCACTTAAGCATTTATTTAACTTTAAGCACACTTGCTGAAGTGCTCTGTTGGATCCAGGCCCACATCTTGTCTAACTGACTTGCAAAACTGCATGCATCAAGAAAGCAGGGTGTTTGGTCTCTCTCACTGAGACCTTGAAAATGAGAGGAAGAGTCAGAGCATGCTAAATTCTACCCTCATTTAACAGCAGCAGACAGCAGAATTTGGCTCAGTAAAAAATTGCTTTGCGGTGTCACAAAATGGCCCCAAAATATGCTGCTATCTTTCTTTTCAAACCCTTGAACACCTTCCCCCATTACCATAACATTTCCCAACACCCCACAGATACTGTCTATCAGTATTCCATGCTATAGGTGAACTTGCCTTTTCCCTTATTCAGCCCAGACTAGGATCATTCCAGATAGTATGAACCCAGCTGTGCATGAAGTACGGGAATGAGACAGTGTCATATTCTCGGTGGGTCTGCACTTTCATGAGAGCTTTATTTTACTTCTCTAAATGTCCTCGTGAAGATTTGTCTTCTGGCCAGGAGACATTAACTGAGATCTGTAAGAACAGGGAACTAATCTGAGTGACTATGCAAATGAGGTGATCTTAATATGGGAGTGACTACGTTAATAATTGTGTTAAGGCTCTGAGTGTGCCTGAATATCTGAACTAGATGTGTCCAGAAGTCTGAGCAGATGTAGAGCGAGCTGACTGATCAGACTGTTAATAAGGACTCTGGTTGCTCTCTAAACAACTACCCTCTTAAGAGCTTCACCAGAAGTTACTTCTTCAGGGCTGTTTACACGCTGCTGTAGGTTGGCATCAACAGTTCAGACTATTCTTCAATAAATATGGATTACACACTCTGCTCCTTCTGCTACATTGTAAAAAGAGCAGACCAAGGCCATCTCCTTTTTGGTGCAAAGGTCTGAATGTAGCACCACTTCTGCAGGGTCTGATTTAGGGGCAGGCGACCGAGGCGACTGCTTGGGATGCCAGGCTTGCGGGGGTGCCAGGCTCGGGGTGCTGTTTTTGTTGTTAGCAACAAAAGGGAAAATAGAATGTTTGAAATGAAATGTTTCAGGTATTCCATATGTGGATTCATTTTTCACTCCTAGAATGCTCTGAAGCTTTGTAGAATCTTATGGAACCTTCCAGACTTTCTGAGAACTACATTTTCCTCGAATCTCCTAGACTGTTGTCAACCGTGCTCTCGTGGGTATACGAGGGGTGGGAAGTTGGTTCTAAGGGTAGAGATGAGGTGATGGGAAACTTGGAAGAAAAATTCAAAAGGGAGTTTTTTTTGCTCCCTCGTTGACACTGCTCAAGTGTCCATCAAAGAAAGGTTTGGACAAATGAAGCACCACAAGAAGACCTGGAGGTATTTGTATGACCTGAGTAAGTTGCAGACAGGAAAACACTCTTGAATAATTTTACAGACCTTCACCGGACGCTGACACATGGGGAATGTTTGGATGTCAGTGATAAAGACGTCTATGTCGAATTGGACAACATTCGTCACATTTTGCGACACGGGAAGCACTCTCCACTCCAAGTATTCCAGTTCGTTCATGATGCAGAACTGAAAGACACTTTTTCTAATGTGTGGAGAGCTTTGAGGATTCAGTTCATACTGCTGGTCCCAGTCACGAATGGTGAGTTCAGCTTTTCGAAGCTCAGGCTCATTAAAACATATCTTTGATTGATGATGGCCAACGAGAGACTCATATTGTTGCTATTTTATCTCTTGAAAATGCCACTGGCCAGTCTTTGGATCTCTCTGATGCTGTGCTTCAGTTTGCAAGGGCAAGGGCAAGAAAAGCAACCTTTTGAACTAAAGACTGACACTTACTGTAACACTATTTAATACTGGGCCACCCAATGTTAGTGCACAGTTCAATTTCTTGATGTTAATACATTTCAGTTATTCTTAATTTAAAAAGTTTCTATAAGCTTAGAGGGGGAAAAATTATTTGCTTATATATGCCATGAATAAATACAGATTTACAGATTCTAGCGTGCAAATTTATCGTCTTATATGACAGGGACAAATCATGCATGCAAATCATGCATCAAAGTCGTGAACTGGGCTACATATGCAATAAAAGATAAGGTATTCAAAAATTTAATGGAGGAAGGGTGCCATTTGTTCTAGGGTCAGCCCCTTCTACGGGCTCAGGACTTGTCTCCTGATTTGTCGCCCGCTAGTAAATAGAACTTCCCAACTGCATACCACCTGCCCTAGAGTTACTGACAGAGCTGTTAGCTTTGCTCCAGAAAATAAAACTTCCTTGTTAGCGGATGACAGATGATCCAGAAATCTGGTTGCAATTTTTGGACTCTTTGTTTTTAAAGTACTCTAATTTTTCAAAAACATTGTAAATGCAAATTTTTGGAAATACAGAAGATTTAAACTGTAACTTGAAGTCTTTAAATCATGATTTGAGGACTTCAGTAACTCAGCCAGAGGTTAGGGGTCTATTACAGGAGTGGGTGGGTGAGGTTCTATGGCCTGCAATGTGAAGGAGGTCAGACTAGATGATCATGATGGTCCCTTCTGGCCTTAAAGTCTATGAGTCCTGAATGATTCTTAACAAAAGTTCCAGTCTTCTTTAGAATTATTCCTATTGTGACTATTTGGTTTTGCCGTAGGAAAGCTTTTTTTAGAGATAATAGTGCTGGAAACAAGTCAAGAAATTAAATTTAGTTTTTGGAAACAAATCCAAACATATTTGTGTGGAATTACTTTTTATTTAATGTCCTTGTGAGAATCCTTCACAGTCTTAGAGCGAACTCGTGACTGTCACTTGGAAAAACTTCAGTTCTTTCATTTTTGCTGTAAACATGTCTATAAGTTTTGTATTTCCTTTTGACTAATTAATATTAAAATGTTATATTATGGTCTTGTCTACGCTGCCGCTGGGACTACGTTAGCAAGAACCAGTTTTTAAATTGATCTCCCTAGTCTCTAGTGTTTGTAAAAATGGTTCAGGCCTTATCTGTGTTGGACAAAGAAATCACGTTGGCACCTGCTAAACAAGATTCACCCCTCAAGTCCACTTCTTATTCTGACATTAATCTGCACTGCTGGCCTTTATGCAGAGATCACAGCAATGCTGAAACACACATTGCCAGCCCAATCTCCATTTTGTTTTCAGTCTCTGAACCAGAACTTACTGTGACGTTGCACTCCATATGTTTTATGAAAATATGCTTATGAATGTGAATATGATATAACTGAAAAATGCTTTATGCAAAAGATCTCTTGTAAGGTATCATTACAAAGCTTATAACCTACGAGTGTGTTCATCCTATTTGTTTGCATCTATTATTTCTATGTCTGGAGTTAGGACAGGGGCAGGCAAACTTTTTGGCATGAGGGCCACATCGGGTTTCTGAAATTGTATGGAGGGCCGGTTAGGGGAGGCTGTGCCTCCCCAAACAGCCAGGCGTGGCGTGGCCCGGCCTGCACCCGGACCCCGCCCTGATTGCTCCCTGCTGCTGCATCCAACCCCCACTCTCCTTCCTTCCTGACTGCCCCCATTCAACCCCCCTTTTCCCCACCCTCTGACCGCCTGACCCCTATCCACACCCCTGCCCCCTGACCACCACCCCGAACTTCCCTGCCCTCTGTCCAACTCCCCCTGCTCCCTGCCCCCTGACCGTGCTGCCTGGAGCACCGGTGGCTGGTGGCGCTGCAGCCGCGCCACCCAGAGCACCAGGACAGGCAGCCGCACTGCCCGGCTGGAGCCAGCCACACCACCGCGCAGCAGAAAGCACCGGGTCAGGCTGCGGCTCTGAAGCTGCACTGCCCGGCAAGAGCTCGCAGTCCTGCCGCCCAGAGCATTGCACCGGCGGCACAGCGAGCTGAGGCTGTGGGGGAGGGGGAATACCAGGGGAGAGGGCCGGAGCTAGCCTCCTGGGCCAGGAGCTCAGGGGCCTAGCAGGAGGGTCCCGTGGGCTGTAGTTTGCCCACCTCTGAGTTAGGAGAATAAGAAATAAACTTGTATTACTAATGTAAACATATTAAGTGGAAGCCATTAAGGGAATTTCAGAATCAATGAACTGTAAATGGCTCTGTTTCCTTGCAAACTTTCCTGTGTACGTATGGGCTAGCCCAGGAAGAATGGAGGCTGGGGTCTCACAGGAAATGTGACCATGTCACCTGATGATGAAATCCATCTTAACTCTGGTACTTTTCCATTTAGAAGGGGGGTGGAGACCCAGAGAGACAAAATATTCCCACCTTGTGCCAAAGCTTTAAAAGGGGGGTGGAGCAGGACAAAGGGCTGCCAGTCATGAGAAAACCCCTAGTTACCACCTAAGATGTCTGCTGGAACTAACCAGGACTGTACCAGGGGAAAGGATTGGGCCCAGACTAGGAAGGAGTCTAGTCTGTGAAAGAAGCTTATTGGAACATCTCTGAGGGTGAGATGTTACCTGTAATCAGTTTCTTAATGTATTAGGCTTAGACGTGCATGTTTTTGCTGTATTTTGCTTGGTGACTTACTTTGTTCTGTCTGTTATTACTTGAAACCACTTAAATCCTACTTTTTATACTTAATAAAATCACTTTTGTTTATTAATTAACCCAGAGTAAGTGATTAATACCTGGGGGCGCAAATAGCTGTGTATATCTCTCTATCAGTTTTATAGAGGACAGACAATTTATGAGTTTACCCTGTACAAGTTTTATCCAGAGTAAACCAGATTTAGTTGGGGTTTGGATCCCATTGGGAACTGGGTGCTGGAGACAGGTAAACCTGCTGAGCTGTTTTCAGTTTAGTCTGCAGCTTTGAGGGTGTGGCCCAGACCCTAGGTCTGTGCTGCAGCAGGGGGGCATGTCTGGCTCAACAAGAGAGGGTTCTGGAGTCCCAAGCTGGCAGGGAAAACGGGCTCGGAGGTAATTTCAGCACATCAGGTGACAGTCTCAAGGGGGTCTCTGTGACCGAACCTGTCACATCTATATCTTTTTGCAGCTTTTCTGAGCCCTCAGGAGCAACATCTTCAGGAACAACTTCTTTGTTGTCTTTGACCTGGGTCCTGATCTCACACAGGTGTGTATCAACAGTGACTCAATGGAAAATAGAATTATATGGTGTCAACTTGCTGTACCCGGATCAGGACTGTATCCTTTTGATATTAGTGGGAATTTCATGTGTGAAATTAAGGTAAAATTTAGTCTTTCCTGTTCAATGCCTGATATAGTGTCAATTTTGTCTGATTTATGCAATTCCTACTCTCCTCCAGCCACTAGCCTCTGCAAAAGAAGTTCCATGTTACATGGACATTCTCTGTTGCTGGATGAAATGCCACCTCTTTCCCTGTTACCTAGGCCTGTAACCTTTGATCCTCCCTCACTCTCACCTTTCACATCCAGGCTGTATGCAAGTCCTACCACTTCTTCCCCCACACCATCTCCAAGATAGCAACTTGTCTGTCTGTCTGTTTTGAGCCCTCATCATCTACTGATTTGACTACTTCCACCTCCTCCTGTCTGGCTCCTTGACACCCATATCGCTTGTCTTCTGTCTATTCAAAACTCTACTCCTAAGATCTGCCTTCCCCTTTGATCCTTCCACTGGCTCCCCTTTCTCCATAACATCCAGTTTAAGCTTCTTGTGCTGTCTTTCAGAGCCTTCCAAAGCTCAGTTCTCCCACTTAGCTGACCTTGTGTTTTATCACCGCATCCCTTACCCCTCAATGCTTCTAGCCTTGTTACCCTGTCTGCTTCTCCCACAAATGTCTTCTTGCTTCTTCCATGCCACCCTCTGCATAAGGAACACCTTTTCCTAAATTGATCCTTAGGCTTCTACCCTCTCCATGTTTAAGTTCCTCCTCAAGACTTACTTTGGCCTGTGTGAAATTGGCCAGCTAGTGTCCATTGACTCTGACTATAAAAGCAAACCCCCATCTGTTTTATTCCATGATGCCAAGCACGAGTCCATGCAGAGTAATCTGTAATCTTTTTGAGACTACCCTGTCATCTCCACCTTAATTTTAAACATTATGCTTAAATCCCATTGTAGTCAATGGGATTCCAACCTGCCCAAAATTAAACATGTGCTAAAGGTCATTGTTGAATAGGTGTGGACTGCTCAGTCGGTGCCTATAAGTGGAGCTGAAATGCAGTGAATGGAAGTGAAAGTCCAAAACCACTATAAACATGTTCCATGGTAATGCTTTTTTTTTTTTGGCTGAGGATTTAGAAAATGGAGACGACAGTACTAAATATTTAATACTGAGTAGGAGATGCTTCGTTTAAACCGGAGATGACCCAGAAAGCAAGAGAAATTCACAGACTGAGCTTTACATAGCATGAAAATGCACTCATTTTTGTCAAGAGAAGCATTTTCCATGCCCACCATCCCCTTCCCTATCATAATGCGTTTGGGAAGGTCCGAGTACTTTTTCTGTGCTCGGGGAAAGAACGTTGTGACAAAACTTTGCAACCTAGAGACTGCTTTGGCCACCACTTTGGGATGCTCCCACCACCAGAGAGTGTAGTCAACCTCATTTTCAAGACTGGGCCTGATTTGGTAGCAGTGTCATGTGTCGCAAGTCCCCAAAGCTGGCCGAGTGAGAGCCTTACCCTCTGCGCCCCACCACCGCCCTGCAAGGCTAGACAAAGAAACTGCAGCTGATGCCCCGCAAACAGAGGATGCGCCCACTGGCACAGCGGGATCAGCTGACTAGCAGCAGACAGCTAATTGCATACCTCCTAGCATAAAGCTTCTTGTTCCTGCCTCACCTCTTGTCTGAGCAACTATTTGCTAGGCCTGGTGCTGGCCAGACCCCGGAGACCAAGTTCCTGCCTCGTCCCCTGGTTCCTGCTCCTTATTCCTGTTAAAACCCTTTGTTCCTGGTTTCTGCTTCCTGGCCCTGACTCCATTTACAGACCCCTAGCTTGACCCTGGGCGTGATTTCTAACTGTGACTCCAGCTGTGATCCTTGGTGTGGCTTCTAACCCTGACTCTCTTTTCTAGGCTCTGACCACTAAGTAACACCCCCCACATTATGGGTCCTGACAAGATGCTCTGTAGGCTTAAGTGGCGTCTAAGTGGCATTTGAAAGCCTAACATGCACCCTGTTCACGGGGAGCAGAAGGCCAAGCAGAGGCCCATGCACCATCATGTAAGATGTTTTTTGAGGACTTAAGTGGTGCATATGTCTTATGTGGGGCTCTTTACAGAGGGATGAATTTCATCCTATATGTGGCTTTCCAATTGGGAGAGGGCAGCTTTTTACACAAATATTCAATGTGATTGGACTTTCTTTTGAGCTAAGGGCTTATCTAGATGTGCAGTTAGTGTGTGGCAAGCTGGAATGTAAATCTACAGTGCACTAGCACGCGATGCACAAAATGTCCGTGTGGACCTTGCTTCCATGCACTAAAATTTCCTAGTGTGCATTGGCCTACTGTACCGCTGTTTCAAAGCAGAAACTACGAAAAAGCATACATTGTAATTGACAATTTCCCATAAGAAAAGTATCACTTTTAATAGAATCTTTTCTCTTTTCTTGTGGATGGTAGGGTGGGTGTCTGATGTCTCAGAATTCAGCAAGCTTGGACTTTCTGAAGCATTTGGACTGGATAGGAAGGGGTGGTTTGTTTTGTTTTATTTTATATGATGCAAATCGAACCCAAGCCAACTGTTGCTGAGATTCAGGAAACTTTGCAGTGAAGTGATAAACGTCAAGCAGCAGATAGCGAAGATTTTACAATGACAGAAGTGTTCAGTCAGTTTAGATTGAAGTACCTAAGGCATTGAAGTGTCTTTATAGAAAATATTTACCTCCAGATAAGGGTAATGAAGCATTTTCAGAGATGCTAGAGGATGTGTCATTAGCAACTTCAGTAATAACCAAGGATTTTAATTTTCAGTTGCCACAGATCAACTGGAATATTCAAGCACTGAATGATGAAAAGGAAAGGGATTGTGTTAATTTTAATATAGGATCAGTTTTTATATTCCTGTGTGTTAGGGAAAACTGGTGAGGGTTACATTTTATAATCTCTGCTCCTGTGAAGAATGTATAGTAAGGGAAGAAACTATAAAGGGTACTGTCATTTGGGAATGTATTTGTATTGTGTTACTGCCTAGGAGCCTCAGTCATGGACCAGGAACCCATTGTACTAGGTGCTGTACAAACACAAAGCAAAACAGAAAGTCCCTGCCCCAAATAACTTACAATCTAAGTAGTCATCTGAATAGCCTCATACTCTAATGTGGTTTCAAATTTCAGCTATTGGAAGCTATTTTTGGACACAAATAGAAGCAAATTAAATCAGTTTGAGTTCTAATCCTGGTTCTGATAGTGTGTGACTGAGACCATCACAATTTTCTGAATCCAGTTTTCCCCTCTATAAACTGGTGGGTTGCGGTTGTGGGAGGATTTTAATTATCAGCCCTGCCCACTCACCCTAAGTGCTGAGACAAAATTTAGGTTATTTCCCAACTGTCACCAGTAAATAAAAGTACTGGAGGCCAAATTCTGCTGTTGGTTACACCTATGCAACTCCATTGTCTTCGGTCGTTTCCCTCTTGTGACACCTATGTATGATGTCTTAAAGGAGTTTCCTAGATTCATAGCATGAAATCCTGGCCCCATTGAAGGCAGTGGCAAAAATCATTGACTTCATTGGTGCCGGGATTCACCGATGCATTTTAGGGCCAGAAGGAACCATTATGATAATCTTTTCTGACCTCTTGCATACCACAGGCCATATAATTTTACCCAATAGCCCAGGGGTGGCCAACCTCAGCCTGAGAAGGAGCCAGAATTTACCAATGTACATTGCCAAAGAGCCACAGTAATATGTCAGCAGCCCCGCAGCGTCTCCCTCCCACCAGCAGCCCTGCCAATCAGCACCTTCCCCTTCCTCCCCGCACCTCCCGATCAGCTGTTTCGTGGCATACAGGAGGCTCCGGGGAGGGGGGGGAGAGGGAGGAGCGAGGGCACGGCAGGCTCAGGGGAGGGGAAGGAAAGAGGGCAGGACCTGTGGCAGAGCCAGGGGTTGAGCAGTGAGCACCCCCCGGCACATTGGAAAGTTGGCGCCTGTAACCCCGGAGTCGGTGCCTATACAAGGAGACGCATATTAACTTCTGAAGAGCCGCATGTGGCTCCGGAGCCATAGGTTGGCCACTGCTGTAGTAGCCTAAGGTCCAACCTGTAGCACAGGTGTAACTGATTGAAACTTACTAAACGACTTTGGTGATGATGCACAAGAAGGAATGGAATCCAGCTCCCTTTCTGAACTGTGTGGGCTCTGCAGGGATAACCGGAATAAAAAGTAGTAAAAACTTATTTTTATGTTCCATGTAAATAGATCTGACTCTGAATGCACATAGAGCAGATCTGTTGAGTAGGAAGGTGCAATTTTTACATAATCACTTTCAAAATAGAACTTATCAAATTCCATATAGTCATCTAATTTTTGCTTAAATACATTAGTACCATTTGACTCCACTACCTAAGTAGGATGTTCATTCCTGCTGTTCTCATTAAAATAATACAATTTTAATTTCTGCTTCCCTATAATGCCTCTTCAGTTAAACCTGTGTTTCCTCTAATTCTGGTCTCCTCAGTGTCCTCAGATCATGAGGTTCAATTTTATACTCTTTTGAGAGTGTAACTACTTCAATCCCGTCCTCTCTGAAAACAAAGTATCCCCAATTTTTTTTTTAAACAATCTCGTCTCATCGGTAAATCCATCCTTTCAACTTATCAATTTATTTGCCCTATGCTTACTGTCTTCTGCTTTGATGGTCAGAAATGGACGCTGCATTTCAAATACAATCTAATCAGTGCTATGTAAAATGACATGCTATCAATGATAGCAGAATATCCTTGGCTTTATATAATCTACTACTCTTCGTTGCCTTCTTTGCTACTAAATACACAGTCAACCAAAAATGTAATGTTTGAGTCGACCAGTACACCCAGCGCCTTTTCCTCTGCTACATTAATTCATTTGATGCCATATAAAACTGTATTTACTTTGGGCATTATTTCTACCTAAGGGCATCATTTTACATTAAATTTCATATTCCACCTCGGCGTCTGTTTGTTTGCCTAATCCATTCCTCTAAGTCTTCACTATTTTCTGTATTTTGATAGCATCTGCGTATCATATCTTTGAATTACTAATAAAAATACAAGGCCAGTTCCTGTTGGTCAGTTGGCAATACCCTGTTCCAATACAGAACCCCGTGATGCTCTGCCTCACCAAATGCCACAGAGAATACCTATCTTTAATGCCCATTCTGTTTTCTACCTACTAATCAGTCCCCAAGCCATTTTAATAATGTATTACCTAACCCGGTGGCTCTCAACCTTTCCAGACTACTGTACCTCTTTCAGGAGTCTGATTTGTCTTGCATACCCCCAACTTTCACTTCATTTAAAAACTACTTGCTTACAAAATCAGACATAAAAATACAAAAGAGTCACAGCACACTATTACTGAAAAATTGCTCACTTTCTTATTTTTACCATATAATTGTAAAATAAATCGATTGGAATATAAATATTGTGCTTACATTTCAGTGTATAGTATACAGAGCAATATAAACAAGTCATTGTCGGTACGAAATTTTAGTTTGTACTGACTTCACTAGTGCTTTTTATATAGCCTGTTGTAAAACTAGGCAAATAAGTAGATGAGTTGATGTACCCCCTAGAAAACCTCAGTGTGCCCCCGGGGTACACATCCCCGGTTGAGAACCACTGAGCTAACCCATATTTTGTTGGTATACACATTAATACATTGTGGAAAACTTTCTGAAAATGCAGACGTTCTGGAGGAGTGAAAATTCCTCCTATTGTTCTGGTCAGTTACCTTCCTCTTGTAAAACCTAATTTTATCACCTCTTGACCTCATCAGAATGAAACCAATCCACCTCAGAGTTCCAATCGCACATCTCACCCTGGGAAAGAATGTTTCTAGAAAGCTTGGACCAAATCATACAAAGTTTCAGACATACCAAGCTTTTAAAATTTCCATGTCGTTCACATTCTCCCAAAGCTTTTTTAGGCTGGAGATATTCCTGAGATAGATGAAGCTGTATAAGGAATAGATAAGGTTGTCTCAGAATTTGTGTTCCTAATGTGGTGCAATGGGTTACTTGGATAATTTTAATTCAAGCATTTCCATACTTTGGAATGTTCAGTGTAGTTTATAAAGATGAATCTTAATTTGACATTTGCATGTTCTCTTCAGGGTATTTCTTGTGATTGAAAGAATCAATCATTTAATTTAATCCTTAACTTCTGGTTAGCAAAGTTTTTACTGGGAACATTAATACTTCCCATCTATCTAGACCAATAGATATATTTAACATGATTGATTTTTCACAAATTGTTCCTTAATTTCAGTCTTCTGAGTTTAATTATATATTTTATTGCATTTTACACCTAATTAACCCTGCAGAGCCAACACGCTTAGAGAGAGGGAGCTGGATTCTAGTCCTTCCTGTGTATCATCAACAAAACTGATGACTGAATTCCAAATATAGTACACTCCTGTTATCTGAATTGCCTTGGAGACATCCAAACGTTCTGCATAACAGGGTGTTCGGATAACCAGAAGCCCTATTAACTAACATAGGGCTACATGGGCGACGACGTTGTAGATTTGGATAACTAGGATTTTTGGATAAAGGAAAGCTGGATAACTAGAATTATACTGTACTTACAGTTGTTTTAACCTACTGAAGGCAATGGGGGTTTTACATATGAGGCTGAGAACAATGTGGGTCACTAAAGATTTGCATGCAGAATCTTTATTACGGGTGATGAACTTCGCAAAAAGAAAAGAACCCAGCTTGATGCTAAGAGCTCAACGTGTGTTTGCAGGGCTGGGAGTTAGAAAAAGTCCTTTTTTTATTTGCAAATTGAGCATATTTGATACAGAAATCATTGAAATTTGGGGCCTCATAATGCCATTTTAAAGTCACTTTTCAGAGTAAGACCTCACTTTAAATTCTGTTCTAGAAGAAAAGGGTGTGTCTCAGGGTTTTTAGGGGAGGAATAATCTGTTTGAAAATTTAAGGGGTGGATGGGTGTGTGTGTGTGTGGGTGGGTGGGTGGATGGGTGTGTGTATAAATAAAAATATATAATATATGTTTTTGTTTCTAGAGACTCCAACAATGTCTCATTTCAACAAAGCTGAGCAAGATGACTGGATGACTGTTTATCTGAAGTATCTCTTGTTTGTGTTTAATTTCTTCTTCTGGGTAAGTGTGACTTCTATGTAATTCTACAGAATAAACTTGTTATGAAGACACCTTTTCTTTGCTCCTGATTCAGCAGGTCATCTCTATTCAGCAAAGCATCCTTAACTTTAGGCATTTGCGTAATCATTGACTTCAGTGGGACTTAAACAAATGCTTAAAGTACTTTGCTGAATAGATATGGACTTAAGCGTATATTTAAATGTTTTGAATTGATATCAATGGGAGTTAGGCACCTAATATGCTTAGGCACTTAAGAAAATCCCACTAATCCTAAGTGACTTTCCCTCAGGCACTCAGCATTTTAGTGGCATAGCTGCTTAGGGTATGTCTACAGTGCTGTTAAACACCTGCAGCTAGCCTATGTCAGTTGACTCAGGCTTGTGGGGCTTGGGCTACTGGGCTGTTTAATTGCCGTGTAGACACTTGGACTGGAGCCCTGACTCTGAGGGCCTCCCCGTCGCGGGGTCCCAAGGCCTGGGTTCCAGCCTGAGCCCGAATATCTACACCACAGTTAACAACCCTGAAGCGCGAGCCTGAGTCAGCTGACTCAGGCCAGCCGCAGTGTTTAATTGTGGTGTAGATATACCCTGGGGTTTAGATTGTGAACCCCTTGCTCATATTAGTGAGCACTGACTCCTCAGGTAAATAATTACTCACCAGTGTGAGCAAAAAGTTCACAGTCTGGCCCTAAGCAAATAAACCCCTCATCCATTTACAGTCCTGTGTGTGCACTGAGTGAACAAAGACTGAGTATGCTTCCTCTGCAATCAGGGGTACGGTAGCTTGCAGGAGTAGACATACCTTAGCTAGCTTTCATCTAGCTCGCTCAGGTCCTGAAGCAGTGAAACTGTGGCAGTGCATGCTTCAGTGCAGGCTGTCCAAGTCCACTTGGAACCCTGGATAGTCACTCACAGGGCTAGCCTGTGCTGAAGCACATGCTGCTGTGGCTTCATTGCTTTGGGACCCAAGCTGGCTAAATTAAAGCTAGCTCATGTATATCTACGTGAGCTGCAGTCACACCCCACAATTGCAGTGCAGATATACCCTTAAAATCCCCTTATCCGGGTAGGGAGCTACTGTTGCTACTTGGCCTTTTATTTCTTCACTTACCCATAATGACAGTGGCTGAACAGGAGTGTGTGGTTTTGGGGTGGTTTTTTTTTTAAGCCCTATTCACAGGAGACTTTACACTTTTTATTTATGGTTGCAATTGATGAATTGCTCTTTTAGCTGTATTTATATTTTTGATGTGTTGTTTTGCGTAGGGTGGATTTGCCACATTTATGTAGTTTGCCTTTTATTAAACAGCACCAAGGCCCACTTTGCATAATCGATATCTTTAGATTTTCTAAAAACTATTCCTAATTCTACTGGGCTGTGTTTAAAAGAGAACATTTGATTTCTTTGTGTTCTGTTCATCTCTATAAAAATGCCTTCTAACAGGTGGTTGAGAAAGTTCCTGATTCCACAGGACCTGAAAGTTATGGGGTTAAATGAAGGGCTTCCCTTGCTTCCTCACTATTTTCAGAATCACTTTTAGCCACAGCTTACTTGGAGGCTTTTCATGCTGCTCACATATTGCTTCTGTTCACCCTATCCCTTATATTTAATCTTAACGGCTGTTCAAGCTTTAGAATCTTTTTTTGAGCTACTTGACTCCAAATAGAATTTAGTGGTTCTTATATCAATTTCTTTGGAAAAAGATGTTAAAAAGCTGTGTGCGAAAACTAATGAACTGCAAATTATATCGGATAGTTTGAACACCAGTGGGTGTACTAGTAAAGGACAATCCACTACATCAAATGAAAGAAGAGGTTTTTGAAAATCATATTTAAGCTTTTAGTATTAGAAGGATAGTTTTGTACAAGACTTAAATAGTGTGGACGTTCATGTTAAGTTCCTCTTGTTTCTGGAAACAACATTGGAGAAGACATTTGAGCCGTCATTGCAGATTACTAATCTTTTTCCTGATGCCTTCTAGATCCTTTCAGACTTCTCATTTTAATTAAGTTTTATATTGTACTTAGAGAACAACTTTTATGTCACTAGTTGATTGGGAGGAGGTAAGGCCCTTCAAGTTGGGCATGCCAAAATGAGGGCACCTCTAATGAAAGGCCACTTTTGAACATCTCTCCTGATGGTGCTCCACAGAATCACAAAAAAACAGCTACTGGTTTTAAAAATCTGAGCTTGCATCAGGTTGTTTACATCAATGCTTCTTTCTGCATAACTTAGTGCATGCAAACATCAGGTACAGATGGAAAGAAACTTCTCGTTTTTTTACTGCAATGATGAGTAAACTTTAAATGTCTCACCTGCTGAAATAGAAATACCTAGTAATGAAAGTCTAGATGGGCTAGAAAACAATTCTACAATAGCTTCTGTACCTCTGGATTTCAATAGTATAGTAGGCTTTGCTGTACCATTTCACGTGTATTAACTAAGCACTGCTTTTTAGCCAGCATGGACAGCATTCTTCTCCTGTTACTTTTTTTTTTCTTCTCTTCAGACTTTATTGGTATGGAGCGTTCTGAATTGGCTGAAAATGTTTTGAGAGCTGTGTCTGAAGAATCTGTCAGTTTTGCTGTATGTTTTATTTTTCTCTTTTTGAAAATTTTCTCTTTGCAATTTGCCTGCTGGGTGACCTAGGGCAAGTCTCTTCACCTCTCCATTCACCTCAGTGTCCCAATCTATAAAATAGAGATAATGATACGGACTAGGACTGTCCATTAAGCGCAGTTGACTCACGTGATTAACTCAAGAATATTAATTGCGATTAAAAAATTAATTGCACTGTTAAACAATAGAATACTAATGGAAATTTATTAAATATTTATTAGATGTTTTTCTACATTTTAAAATGTAATTGAAATCAATATAACCTATTATACAAAGTTGACAGTGCTCACTTTATATTATTTTATTACAAATATTTGCACTGTAAAAATGATAAACAAAAGAAATAGTATTTTTCAGTTCACCTCATACAAGTACCTTAACGCAATCTCTTTATTGTGTAAGTGCAACTTACAAATGTAGATTTTTTTTTTTGTTACATAACTGCACTCAAAAACAAAACAATGTAAAACTTTAGAGCCTACAAGTCCACTCAGTCCTACTTCTTCAGCCAATCGCTAAGAGAAACAAGGTTGTTCACATTTACGGGAGATAATGCTGCCCACTTCTTATTTACAATGTCACCTGAAAGTGAGAACAGGTATTTGCATGGCACTTTTGTAGCCGGCATTGCAAGGTATTTACGTTCCAGATATGCTAAACATTCCTATGCCCCTTCATGCTTCGGCCACCATTCCAGAGGACATGCTTCCATGCTGATGATGCTCGTTAAAAAAATAATGCATTAATTACATTTGTGACTGAACTCCTTGGGGGAGAATTGTATGTCTCCTACTCTATTTTACACGCATTCTGCCATATATTTAATGTTCTAGCAGTCTCGGATGATGACCCAGCACATGTTCATTTTAAGAACACTTTCACTGCAGATCTGACAGAACACAAAGAAGTTACCAATGTGAAATTTCTAAAGATAGCTACAGCACTCGACCCAAGGTATAAGAGTCTGAAGTGCCTTCCAGAATCTGAGAGGGACGCGGTATGGAGCATCCTTTCAGAAGTCTTAAAAGAGCAACACTTTTATGTGGAAACTACAGAACCCGAACTACCAAAAAAGAAAATCAACCTTTCTGCTGGTGGCATCTGACTCAGATGATGAAAATGAACATGCATCGGTCTGCACTGCTTTGGATGGCTATCGAGCAGAACCCGTTATCAGCATAGATGCATGTCCTCTGGAACCGTGGTTGAAGCATGAAGGGACATATGAGTCTTCAGTACATCTGGCACATAGATATCTTGCAACACCGACTATGACAGTGCTATGAGAATGCCTGTTCTCACTTTCAGGTGACATTGTAAACAAGAAGCAGGCAGCATTATTTCCTGCAAATGTAAACAAACTTCTTTGTCTGAGCGATTGGCTGAAGAAGAAGTAGGACTGAGTGGACTTGTAGGCTCTAAAGTTTTACATTGTTTTATTTTTAAATGCAGTTTTTTTTGTACATAATTCTACATTTGTAAGTTCAACTTTCATGATAGAGATTACAGTACAGTACTTGTATGAGGTGAATTGAAAAATACTATTTCTTTTTTTTTTACAGTGCAAATATTTGTAATCAAAAATAAATATAAAGTGAGCACTGTACAGTTTGTATTCTGTGTTGTAATTGAAATCAATATATTGGAAAATGTATAAAATATCCCCAACTATTTAAATAAATGGTATTCTATTATTGTTTAACAGCGCAATGAATCGCGATTAATTTTTTTAATCGCTTGACAGCCCTAATACTCTTTGGTAAAGTGCTTTCAGATCCACTGATGCAAAGTGCTACATAAGATTTAGGTACTATCACTGTTTATTACATTTTGTCAGTTTAATCACTGCAACTAGTTGTGCGACCCTTACTCCCCTTGATGAGAACTTACTGAGTTGAGTAAACCCACTGAAGTCAGAGAGACTACTTGAGTGAATAAGTGTTCACCACAATAAGTAAAGTCTTACCCCACTGGGTCTTAAAGGTCTGATCATGCCCACTTTATCGCATGTGGGGGATACCTTACATGCACAGATCTCCCCCTTTTGCAGGAAGACTGGGGAGAGGAGACAGCCATTCTTTCCAGGTCTGGGATTCCACATAGTTGGAGCAGATGAACAGTGATCATCTTTCATGCTGAGGCAATGTTAAAGCTAGGAAGGTATATGCAGGTAGAATACTAGGAAACATACCATGGAGGAGATAAGAAGAAGCACCATATTCTTCAGAGTGTCTTCCCCACAACAACCATCTGTGTTACAGAGAACTGTTTTGCCTATGCGGAGCCATCTCTACTCGCATCACAGATCCAGGCTGCTGCCAGAAAACACACACAGGCTATTTTTTTAAAAACCTGTAACTTATCATGTGCAGAAGTTCAAGCACATAATGTACTTTACCTCTCCTTCATACTGAATGATAAGTTTTATACATTTATAATACTATTGTTTAGAGACCATGGGTCAAATTCTTGTTTTTACACCAGGGATGAATTTGGCAAGTTGGCCTTTTGATTAACATCACAAGTATTAGGAATTTGTATTAGTGAGCTATCTATAGGCCCCAACCAAGATCAGGACCTCATTATGCTAAATGGTATAGATACGTAGTAACAAACAATCCCTAGCCAATATAGCTTGCAATTTCAATAGAGAAGACAAAGAGTGAGAGGTCACACACAGTAGGTAAGTAATAGAGCTTGAGTAGAACCCAGATCTATCCACTAGACCAAACTGCTTTTCGATAATGGCAAAGTTGTAGCTTCATACTCTCAGGGGCCTTGTCTCAGTTTCTATTTTTAATCAACTGAGCATTTCCTGAGTAAACGCTGAATAAAGATGCCAGGTTTGATCCACTACATTAATGCAATTGTGCTGTTAATATAGTTTTACTCAAATGTATATCTCTACAGTGTTTTGTTTTGTTTTTTAATTGCAAACTATGAAATTGTTGGCACAGATGGGCTAGGTGGTAACATTTTTAAATAGAATTTGCTTTTAAAGCACTGCTAAAATAAATTTTCTGTTGATTTTCCACAAAATGGTGTATCTGCCTCATTACTCAAACTTTTTTTGGCACCCACTGGATTTTCAGAGCAGGAATTTGGTATCCAATTATTTTTAAAAAAAAGGGATTAATCCCGAACCTTGTTGGAATTTTAACAATGCTGCATTCAGTCGGTTCAGATTTCAGCATATGGGATGACTGAATAAATACAAAAAGAGAGGCGGGAGACTTGAGTAAGGTCAGTGGATATGGTACCACAGGCTCATTTAAGAGGCCTTTGCTTTCAGAGTCCAATTTCTAATTGATGAAACCTAGAGAAAAGGAGAAAACCCCCATCTTTCAAAAAGGGGGGAAATGGTTTGTCATTTAGGACATCTAGACTGTAACTGCATTTAAACTCTTTGCACATTGTTATTATTTGTATTGCTGTAGCACATAGGGGACCAATCATGGATCAGGACCCCCATTGTGCTCGGCACTGTACAAACACAGAATCACATCAGAAAACAGACCCTGCCCATAAATATTTGCCTTCTAAAGTAAAAGTTCATTTGACTAGATTAGTGACTCCTTCCTGAGGCAGGAATAAGGATGCAAGGAGGGAGTATAGCTGTGGGATTTGTAAGGTAGATACAATGCCCTATTGTAAAAGTGTGGGCCATCCTACATTCATTCACCACAGGAGTCTGCATTACATGAGCCTCAAAATCTCTCTACACTTGCCAACATCTTTGCATCTTAGCTTTGCTGTTCTGAAGAGTGAGATCATGTTTCCAGCTGGTTTTAAAAGTCTCATGTGGGATTAGAAATTCATGTTTTGTTTTAGACAGGGCTCAAATAGTGATATATTGTCAATGTGAATGGTTTCAAGGCACTGGTGTGGACACACTTCTGCTTGCCCCAGAATGGCTCCCTGAAGGATCTGTGTCGAGTGGTTCAAGTTGGAGATGGGTCCTGAGAGATCTGTGTTCTATTTTCAGTTCTGCCACTGACTGTGTGCAAAGTTGGGCAAATCATTTAGACCAACATTGTCAAAAGTGGCTCCTACTTTTGGGTACCTCCATTTTTGGGTGTTCAACTAGAAACACCTAGGGTCTGATTTTTTTTTTTTTTTTGGAAGGGCCGAGTACCCTACAACTGCTGTTGACTTCATTTGGAATTGTGGGAGCTCAGGGCTTCTGAAAATCCGGCCCTAGGTATTCCAAACTGAACAGCCAAAAATGGAGACAACCAGAATCAGTGGATGCTTATGAAAATGTTTTGTCTTAACCTTTCTGGGCCTTAGTTTCCTCCATCCCCAAAATGGGGGGTACAATGCCCACCTTCGTAAAGCGCTTTGCAGCTATTGGATGTAAAGTGGTATATAAGTGTGTGTTGTTGTTTTTATGCTCTTTTATGCGTCTCTTAGTTGCGTTTGGTACATTGTGCTAGCTCAGATTGTCTGAGAAGGGTGAGAAGTAATTGCTCTAGGTGAAACACTTGCCTTTAGCTCTGCGCGTTCTCATTACTTAAGGGAACTTTTGAAAGTTCCTAATACAAGTCTGGCACAAACCCTGGGTACATGCTTGACCTGCTAGCCCACATTGCACTGTCTTCACGAGTGCTGTTATCTGCACTAGCTGGATTCAAGCTAACTTGGGGAGGATAGCCTGTGTGTAGATATACCCTTAGCGTTATGCTGTGCACCTAGGCTTGTTCTCTGAAGTGCTCCTGCAGCCTCCTGCTAAAATATACACATTGGCACTACACAGCTGCTTTGCATGACTCCTTCAATTGGACAAGAAAGTCCCTTCAGTTAACAGCTGTGAATGGAGGATTCATTTGGAGGAAGTAAATGTATTTTATTTTGATTTATTTTATTATTATTTTTTTCTGAGTTGGGGCAGTGCCCCAAATGATTCAAGCAAGAGGAGGAGGAGCCAATGTGGAGAATAATGTAGAATAATCTTGCCATTAAATTTTCTGATTGACTGACTGTAGGCTGTTACAGTGCCAGAGCCGGTGACATTAGTAGACAGAAGGAAAAGGAGATTTTTAAAGAATTCAGGATGTTATCAATAATCTGAAAGGAAAAAGCTAGAAAATTAAACCCCATAAATCTAGCATGGTGGCTAATTAAGAATACCTCATTAGCATCACAGAAGTTATGCAGAGCACAGAACAAAAAAATGGTGCGACAGTGTTTTATCTGTCGGGGGGAAAGTACGGATAAATAGCAAGGTATAAAAGTGTACTTGGCACCCTAGAGTAATGTTTTAAAAATGTAAAATTCAGCCCATGCTAAGGTAAAACAGAAGACAAACTCTGACAGGTAAGATGTAACACTGAGAGCAAAGGGAACTTTGGACCAGATGAAGTAGCAAAAGATATAAAGACAATATTTAGACATTTTAAAGGTTTCAGAATAGCAGCTGTGTTAGTCTGTATTCACAAAAAGAAAAGGAGTACTAGTGGCACCTTAGAGACTAACCAATTTATTTGAGCATAAGCTTTCGTTAGCTACAGCTCACTTCATCGGATGCATTTTAAAGTACATCAGGAATCAGAAGCCTGCAGGAGAGGCTGTGGATACACTAGACTGCAAGGGGAAAAATCAGAGTATAGATTACAGAGAAGCTAAATGATTTCTTTGCATTGGTCTTCAGAACACAGCATGATGGGGAAGTACCTCCCCTAGGGTTATTCTTTACAAGTTGAAAGAAGTGATGGAACAATTCAGGAAATTAAATTGCATTCAATCATCAAGACTGGATTCTATTCATCTGAACATTCTTAAGGAAATAAAAAATGAAGCATCTCAGCTGCTAACAAAAATATGTCCTATTTAAACAGCTACTATGCAAGATGCCAGGAGTGTGGACCACTTTATACCTACCTTTCAGGGCTTAATCCTATGAGGTGCTGAGCTGCCTCAACTCCCACTGATGCAGGCTGGAGTTGAGAGCGTTCAGTATCTCAGGAAACAAGCTTCAAAAGAGGTGACAGTAATAATAATGCATAGTTTTAATATAGCGCTCTTCATTTTCTAGATCTCAAAATGCTTCACAAAGGAGGTAAGTATCGAGGGCACCCAGCAAGCAAGTGGCAGAGCAAAAACAGAACTCAAGTCCATTCCTGAGACCCTGAGTGCCAGTGTAGTACCCTAGCCGCACTTGGGCCATGATAGACCAGTGAACAATATAGGCCATTACAAATCAGTGTCTGGAAATATAGTTGAGAAGATTACTAATTATAAAGCATGTTGATGAGTAAAAGTTGGTAGGATCAAGCCATCCCAGCTTTTACTAAATTGTGCTTCTCTGCCTTATTGGAATTAACAAACTAATGTCTAGATGAGAAGTGTTTTAAATGCACTAAAAATAATAAACAAATGATTTATTTAGACTTTCTGGAGGCTTTTGATAGAATCCTTCAGAAAATTGGTAACCGCCAGGTAAAAATTAAAACCCTGTCATGGGTTTTTTAAAATGTGGGTAAAAGATAGGAATATAAATGTGGGGATAAATACTAGGATCTGTACTTTTTCATTGTATTTATGATCTGAACCAGAGATGAATCATGAGGTAGCAAAGTTTTCTGGAAAAAAATCATTCAAATTCATACAAAATTAGGTAATTAGGTAACACAATGGCAGATTAAATTAAATGTAGGCCTGCACTTTATAATATTTCTTATGTTGCCCCTTTTTTGATCTGAGGGGCTAGTCAAAATTTGGGGCCTTGGGGATGTAGAAGTAGTTGGAAGTAGAAATTGATGGAATCTGGTATTTTATTTTGTGCAAAATCTTGTCTGTTTACAAGGAATGTACAAAGTTCTTCTCTGAATGCAGAAGGAACCAAGAACAAATGGAGCAGCTTGTATCCCCAAGCCTCTTTACCCAAAAAACCCAAAACCTCTCTCTAGCTTTTTTCAGGGTCACACTATGTTCACAGGCTGCTGCTCGGCTTCCTTCCTTTTCACATTTCACTGTTGTTGTCTTTTGTTTGATCTGTGTACACATTCACCCCCCCCTACCCCCCCCCCCACACATACACAATCTCAGCCAAAAGCTTCTGGGAGGGCTCACACATTCGGTTTTGTCTTAGGTGGAGGCTTTTGTGTACAGTTTTTAGGTGTGAACTCACCCTTCAGTTATCAATCTCAATGGGATGTTAACCCAACCCTTCATGTCATTTCACCTAGTTCATACCACTTATGAGGAAACAACTTCATATACTTGTATAATGATGGAATATAAATTAGTAGTAAGGTCTTGGGGGGGTGGGCAGGAATAAATGTAATACCAGACTGCTCAATGAAAACATATTCTTGATGCACAAGGGCATTAAGAAACCGTATATTAGACCATTTTAAGACTATTATTGTGAGTAATATAGAAAACATTATGTCACAATATAAGTAGCTGGAATGTATGTCCCAACCTTCAATGCTCTGTTAATCTCATACAAGACATAACAGATATAAAAGAGTTCCAGAGGCATGCAATAAAAATGATTAGAAGTGTAAAGGGCTCTGCTATACAACAAGTGATTAAAACACTAGGGACTTGTCTACACAGTGGGGTAATGCACACCACGGAGATGTGATTTCTAAGGCTCACTAATGAGTTGCATGTTAATTGGTCTGTTTAAACAAGTGGTTCTCAAACTTTTGTACTGGTGTGCCCTTTCACATAGCAAGCTTCTGAGTGTGACATCTCCCCCCCCCCATATAAATTAAAAACACTTTCATATATATATTTAACACTATTATAAATGCTGGAGGCAAAGTGGGCTTTGCGGTGGAAGCTGACAGCTCATGACCCCCCATGTAATATCCTCGCCACCCCCTGAAGGGCCCCAACGTCCAGTTTGAGAACCCCTGGTTTAGACCCTTCGGGGACACACTAAAGGTTCCCTAATGTGGTTTAATATACTGCTGTTTGTACTACATTAAAGCACAGTAGGGAACCTTTAGTGCTCACCAACAGAGTCTACATGGACCAACTGATGTGCAACATGTTAGTGCGCTTTAGAAATCACACCCCTGTACTGTGCATTACCCCACCATGTAGACAAGTCCTAGGTCTATGTAGGAGGAATAAAAGTAGATTAGCTAGTTACAGTAGTTACTGTAATTAATATATATAAAAAGACCACTCGGACTCCTGTTTACTAGAGCTAGGGAAATGTAGCAAAACAGAATTCTCACCAGTGAAGCCAGCTGATTCCATTTGCGGGTGACTCTTTTTGTTGATGAATATTTAGTGCAAGAACATTTGCAAAAAACAAAACCGTTGTGAACAATAATGAAAATAAATACTCATGGGTGCTTTTTATCTAGAAATGGAAATGCTCTTATAGGGCTTAAAAAAAAAAAAAAAAAGCTCTTTCATGAATAGCTTGTAGAAATAATAAACACCTCCAAATGGTGGATGTTCCTAAAAGTCATGCTACAGTTAGCTGGCATAGGAAGAATATGAGGTTAAATTCACCATGAGCTATTCAGTGTCCATTGAAGTTAAACAGAGCTGTTCAATTAACTTCAGTGATATTTGGATCAGGCCTCAAATAAATTTTTTGCTATGAATAGATTGCCCAACTCTGCCACTCACCCTATTCCAGAATGTAAAGGCAAAACTGACATGGGATACAAGGAAATACTTTTTGTGTAATTTATAAGCTGTGGAACTCTCTGTCACCAGATATAATTCTGGCAAATAGGTGAATAAGACAAAAAAAAAAAAGCATACATTTTTATATGAAAAAGCCCCTTTAGTTTGGTCATCGTCCTAGGCAGGATATTGGACTAGCTAGATCAATGGACTTTTCCACAATGATAAATATAATGTTCTCCACTTTTTTCTTGACTGAAAATTTTGTGGTTATAAAGTTTTCCCAGCCATCTTATTACCTAGTAAGTCATTTGAATATTTTAATGAGATACATTCTGTCTTCCAGCATTTTTCAGATATCTCAATACCCAAACAACCTGGGTCTGACTACTACAATGAGTGTTAACAACTATAGTGAGTCATTTGCTTGTCTGTTTATCCTGGTGTCAGAACTCCAGAACAAGCTCAAAGACCTCAGGCTAGTGTAGAGAGTCTGCTTTCAAACCTGGTATTAATATGTCTGTTTGATTTTTGCCCTCCTTTGAAACAGGAATTGGGATGAGAACAGCAGCAGGTGGCACAGCAGCCCCAGCTAAAAGCTTTATCAGCTTTGTGACAAATCTGCTCAGGATCACAATTGGTTCTGAGTGCTATGTTTCTCTATCTCCCATAGCAGAATGTGAGTGCATGGCCATCATTCAGTGTGCCTGGGCTGTACGCGCTGGACTTGATTCTGATCTCACTTACACCAGTTTAAAACTAATGTGAAAAGAGAGTGAAGCTCAGTATTCTAGGTATAATCACACAAGACCATATAGGCCTGATCCAGCAAAGTATTTAAGTGTGTGCTTAACTTTGAGCATGTGATTCATCAATGGGGCTACTCTGGTGCTTAAAGTCAGACATGCGCGAAAGTACTTTGCCAGGATCAGGACCATAGAGGAGTAGCAAAACCTAGGTCTATGAAATGATGCTTTGGAACATGTAGCCCAAAACCACACTGGTTTCCCCCTTAGCTGCCACATCATATTTTAAGTTTGCATCTAATTTGCTGTCCACTGTCCCCCTTAGATATCATTTGGTATTATTACTTTCTGAGTTTCTTCCTCCTGTTAATTTCCTTCCAAACCCTGTCAAGGGAGCTGAACAACATATTAAGGGAATAATTATGGTAAAATAAAAACATAAGACCAATCCTCATTAAAATGGAAGCAAATAAAACCAGCTAAATAGCTCTTTTTTTCAGATGAGTTTTCCCCAGCTTGCATTTTTCAAGTTTGAAGCTTATTTTGCTCCCCTAATGTCCAGCTTTTTTTCAGCTAGTATGTATTGTTCTGTTCTCATTTATTTTTAAGACCCCTATCCTTTGTGGATTTCATTTATGTGCTGATTATCCACTTTCCCCTCCAAATCATGAATAAATATTAAATAAAACAGGGCCCAATTACAATCTCTGGAGCATGCCATTAGAGACATTTGACTGTGATATGATGCATTGCTGTTGATCACTGAGTACCTCATCTCTGTCTGGGCAGATATCTTCTTGATTACATGCTCATCATGTTTGTGTCTGAGCACCTTACGCTTTTTGCTGTATATGCTTGTTGCTGTTATTTGTATTACAGTTGCACGTAGAGACTCCACATGAGATCAAGGACCCTTTGCACCAGACACTGTACAGTGTCTTCCTGGAAAAGCTTACAATTAAAATGGACAAGACAAGGATGGGTGAGGAAACAGAGAGGTGAAGTGATTTGCCCAAGGTCACAGAGCAGTTCCCTGGCAGAGCCCAGAATAAAACCCAGCTCTCCTGAGTCCCAGTCCACTTCCATATCCTTTGGACCAGGGTCATTCTTGCTTTCCATTCCACGGTATGAATTAATTGATTCTTCAGGCAATTTTCGATCCTTGTGACAAAGCTTGCCTCCAACCCAGTTTCGGTGTTCGTCATCCTTGGTGTACAGGATGGAAAATTTCTCAGTGAATCAAAGCACAATGTTGGTAGTTTTTACAAGCTCATGTTTGTTTACTACAGTACCAATTATGATTCTGAAACAAACCACAGCATGTCAGAATGGATCAGAGAACAGCAGATTGTTTTTGCAGAGTGGATGCTGCTGTAATACCGACACTGTAGCTGGCATTTATAGTTACTGTCCTTTCTACTTAATTATGAAGTCTGGTAAAAGCCTGGGGCAGATCAAGTTTTGTTGCAAAATGCAGTGGGATGAAATTCAGGTGTTAGCATGGACTCCATATCCAGTGCAAATGCAGATTTTCCTGGGACAGGGAAAAGGATTGGAAAAGCCTTTCTGCTGATGTTTTGACAGTTAATTAACCTGCTGAGGTAAGAATGTCTAACAAGAAGCAGGGCAAAAATCTGTGCTTTTAATTCTTCCTGTTAAGAAAATTCTTCAAATTTAATAACACAGAATATTTTGATTGCTGCAGCATATTTCAGTGCTTAAAAGACCAGGTTAAAAATGACATGTTTTATAGTAAGCATGACATGCCTGATTTTCAAAGGTATTTAAGTGCATAAAGATGCAGATAGGCAGCTAGTGGATTTCAGAAGTGGACCTGATCCAAAGTCCATTGACATCAATGGAAACACTCTCATTGACTTCAGTAGGCTTTGGATCAGGTCCTGAGCCTGGTAGTAAGTGTTCGTAGTAAGCGTGGACTATAAGATCTTATTGTCCCATACTAGGAGATAAAGTTTGTAGTACTGCATTGCCTTGAGAACCTATTTACTTAGGGAAATGACCTTTGAATAGAAACTTAGTGTGATACCAAGCAAGAGATGAACTATTGAGGATACCTTGAAGGGCTGAATCTCACAGCCATGCAGTGGGAAGAAACATTTAGAAAAAGCTTACTCAGGCTGTAGAGCGCATTATAAATATGGCACTGTGAATGTGTGAATTCCGCCCTGAACTTTTAAATCCATTAGCTAAAACTCACTTCAGTGTAATCAACTGCAAGGAAAAATTAATTGGTTATTTCTTTTCTAGCCCTGAGTAATCCGTCACTGCCCTCGTTTCTGCTTTGCCACCTGTTTGGCACTTATGGAAGATGAGTGTTTCCATTCAGCGTGATTTACTTTAGATGTGTATATTCTGCTTGCCGTTTCTTCTTCCTGATGCAGAGACCTCTCGTGGCCAGCCTTTATCTAATATGCCCTTATGATTAGATTGCACTGTACGCCCTGAAACTAGTGCAGTGTTTTATTGAGACAGTTGCTTAATTTTTTGGCAGTACAACATTTTTGACCATATAAATCAGTGTCTCTGTTCAATCTGGTGTTCCTCTCATTCGTAACACGGCTTTTCTTTGTGTTTTCCTGCTAAAATGCGTATGCTTATATTAGACCCTTTGTGTTTCCAAAGTTCCTGGGTCAAGTAAAAACGAAGTACCTGGGTGTGTTGGGTGACAGAAATGTATAATGGAGCTTTTTGTGAGGCGCTGCTGCATGGCTAGCGTCTGCTCTTGGACAACTAATGTTAGAGATGGCTGAGTAATATTTGCTGTATATTTAATGATATTTTAAAAATAGAATAATTTTGTGCGGTTCTAATATTTGTACCCTGCTCACTTTCGAATGGCTTCACCTAGTCCCTTACATTAGGTGCACAATGAGGGGGGGCAATAAGGAGCCTTTTTCTCCACCCCAACGTTCTGTGACCCATGAAAAGGCTGGCCAGAATTGCAGTCTGTGTGCTCAGGTCAGTGTGCTCCCTCACCCCTTCCCTCAGACCTCCCCCCAGGATGTGGGGATGGGCAGGGAGGGACAGAGGGTGTGTGGAGCTACGGCTCAATCCCCCATTGTACTGGCCAGTGGAGCTGAAATATGCTGCACTCCATAGAAGGGGAGGCAATGTGAACAGTCCACTTATGCACCAAGATGCTTCTGAAGCTATTCTACCTCCCTGTGCCAGGATAAGATCTTTATTTATAAAAGGCCTGTCTTCCCTTTTGAGTGTTTGTGCACCATTTAAGAGGCTATTTTTATCACAAGTCATGCAACCTTTGGTGTTCTTTCTTAAAGCCCCAGCTGCTGGAATCAAGAGATTGCAAGAGAAGCAGAGTTAATCTCCCCCCCCCCCAAGAAAGTTTCCCTAGCCCTTGTTGTGAAGAATAGGTTGAAAACATGAACCTACTGCACCCTACAGGCTCAGAAAACAGAGAGATACAAAAAGAACCCCAATTTATTTAGTAAGTTTTGAAATCTCATGATTTGCAAGCCAGTATCATGATTTTTGTGGGTCCTGACTTATGGTTTTTGAACACTTGAGATTGATGATAATGCAGTAGTTAAACTTCTTTATGGTAACAGATAAATAAAAGAGTACACATGATGAACACTAGCGGGGATTAGTCTTGATTTTTTTTTTACACTGTATCTGTTTAAATCTCCTATGTTCTATAGGGATACGTTTTCAGAACAACCTCAACACTTGCATCAGCATCTAGAAAGGCCGTTTGCTGCACAAACTGGATAGTTAGACACACTATTATTTTGATTTGCAAATGCCTGACTCGCTTCCGGGAATAAGTGTTTTTGTGCTAGGGAATGGAGGAGCACGACAGCTTTGAATTTACAAATTTTGATACTGCTTTGAAATGTTTGCCTTAAACATCTGGAGAACAATACAAAGATTGTGAGGTCCATATGCAAAATGGTCTTAAATGCAGAATTTTAAAATTCATATTTCTTCCATATAATATTTCTGGTGTCACAAACGGATCTGAGCAATTTAGGGCTAAAATGTTCAAACTCCAGCACCTCCAAGTCAATTCCATCACCAAATTATTCCTTCACTCACATGCAAACTAGTAAAGGTGTATGCAAACAGTAAAACATGTATGCATATAGGTAAGAATTCTGTACGTGCAAATGTATGTTATATGTGCAGAATCATCTGGGTGTGCCTGGGTGCACACATTTTGTAGGTGTAATTTAGGCACTTATGGTTTAAAACACAGCCCTTCTGATCTTCACTTTTTAATCAATATGAGACTGTGGGGAATTTCTGTTCTGTTATTAGAGCTGCATGTTCCATCAGGTTTCCTCTTGAGGAAGGAATTCATTGTACGTCCTTGCTGCTCCATGTGAAGGTCACGATGTGCCTTTCAAAGTATTTCATCATGCTGATGATTGCTCCCCCTTTGTGTTCTGATGTGCTAAGTTAAAATGTACTATAAAGTAAGGCTAATATGGCGGCTGCTGCTGCTGCTTCTTATGAGATAAAAATATTATTGAGTAAGCAGCTAGTGTAGTACAGTAGTTTTACTATGTATTCTATTTACGGATTCTCTTTGAAATGCATAGAGTATGTACTTTGATTTTAATGGGACTTTGTGTGGTAAGAATAATTGGCAGTAATATTCTAGTTTATCCATCACTTAAACAACACTCCATCGATATGAATAATGCTAAAGTAAATCAATTATGTGGCTGAACGTTTGAGATCAATGACTTTTTCAGCATTCTGAGTGTGTTCTCGTTTCTTAGGGCAGAATTCCACAAAGTGTAGGATGCACCCCTCTAGGGAGGCATGGAGGAATGTCAGGGGGGCATGGCAAGCCCAGGCTAGCCCTTATGGGGGTGGAGAGGAAACACCACTCAGTCCCTCCCCCAGCTCTGCTCTGGTCCTGCCCCCAGCCGCATCCCTGGCTCCCGGCACCACGCTTGGCCCTGTCACCAGCCTTGGCATAGCTCCACTCCCCACCCTCATCCTCGGTCTCTGGCTGCAGACCTGCGCCCGGCCTCAGATGCACCCCCAGTGGCAGCCCCACTTCCAGCCCCAGCTCGGGGTAAGATGGGGTGCGACCCTCAAAAGTTTGGGAACTGCTGTATTAGGGGATGGGAAAGAGTGGAGATCTTTAGTTCCATCCACATAGCTCAGGGATTTTTAGTTTTATTTTTATTGGACCACATCTTTTGAAGCACATATTAATAGAGTTTGGACCACGTCTTAACAGAGATTGCCTGCTGGACATCCCCTTCCATGTGCAATCACACGGACTTCTCCCATTTCCAACTGGGCAACATCTCTGTGGCACTGGCAGCAGAAATACTTATAAAAAAAACCCAATGATGAGCTAGTTTCTGATTTCTGTTACATCAGATTTAGTTCACTGAAGTCCATGGGCTTACTCTCAATTTACACTAGAGTAACTGGAATCAGAATCTGGCCTGATTTTTAACTTCAGTGTGAAGCATTGTTTACCCTTTAAAAATAAAAGTTGCAGTGAAGAACCTGGATGCTTGCACAAGCACATGGAAGGAAGGAGGAGGAGGCAGTGCCATGTGACCTGCCAGTTCTAAGGTCACCACCAAATGTTCCACGTATTATTAGCAGTCCACTGTTCCCACTGGGAGCCACTGACCTAGCTGTTAATCACTTTATTGGACAAGTTGTACTCTTACTTGTTACAATCGGGAAAACCTCCTTGAGCATATTTTAGAATAATAATAAATAAATCTATTTGGAAGCTAGCTTGCCTGTCTAACCCTAATTTTTACCCCATCCAGGCTTTGCCAATGTTGAAAGCTCTTTGGACAGACAGCATTTTTGTACAACATTGTCAGAAGGGAGGCTGTGTGGACTTCATATTGCAAGGATTATTAGAGGCAGGGGGTTTGTTGTATCTTGATCCCTCCAATGAGCCACTGTTCAACTGCTTACACCACCTCTGAGCAACCACAGTAGGTCTTTCCCCTTGACATACCCCCAGTACATCCTCCTTGACTAGCCATACTTTCAACTATAATTCTCTTCTTTCCCCCCATGTGCACATTCATGCATATGTGTTTCCAAATTTGGAGTGACTTGATGGAGTTACATTCATTTTGCACAGCCAAATGATTTCCAGATTGGTGCAGTTTAGACCACTTTGGCCGCACTTACTCTTTTTCTGACTAATACACATTCAGTGTGCAACTTGGATCACTGGCCAATTTACCCCGATGGTTATAGTAAAACAATCACAGGACAAAATGTGGAATGAGTTTAATTCTCATTTTTTGCAAATCTTTCAAATCTAGGTTATATCTCTGGGCTTTCTGACACCTTTGGTATTGCTAAAATTGTCTTGCTAACTCATTTACATGAATTAATGCATAACTGCTCTCTTTCAGTTCAGTTGCATACCACACATAGAAATTAGCTGTAGGCAATGCACTCGAAATCTGTAGTTAATATTCCAGAAAGTCTTTTATAAAAGTCAAGCCATGTTGAACCAAATATGATGATGTCATTGGGAGGAGAGGAGAGGGGTTAGCTTTGTTGATAGGCTGTGCGCAGGGCTGCCGGGGGCGGGGGGCAAGTGGGGCAATTTGCCCTGGGCCCCACAGGGGCCCCCACGAGAGTCTTCAGCGGCAATTTGGCGGCGGGGGGTCCTTCCGTTCCATGTCTTGGGCGAAGTGCCCTGAAGACCCGGAGCGGAAGGACCCCTGCCACCGAAGACCCCAGGCCCCCTGAATCCTCTGGGCGGCCCTGGCTGTGTGGTCTTTAAAAGTGAGATTTTTCTGCAGGCATTCAGATATGGGATGATAATGGATGCCTAATCCCTAAAAATACAAATCCTAACCGAAGTAATTCATCAGTACTACTTCCCTTGCAGAGCTATTGTGTTCCAGGTTTCTTTCAAAATGTATATTTTCTTATCTTTATGCTGACAATCTTCTGGGTTCTTTATATTTCTGTCCTGACAGGTGCCTGGATCTGGGTTTATGTGTGTGTGTGTGTGTGTGTGTGTGTGTGTGTGTATATATATATATATATATATATATATATATATGTTGCTTGTATACATGCATCATGATCTATACAATATTTTAATAACAACTTGAGCGTGCTTCTTCTTTGCAAGGTAATAATCTTGTCCGGGGCTAAATAAACTTGGAGGCAGAAGTATTTATTAGCTAAGATAATAAGAATTTTATTAGCCTGGGATATGTTTAGTACTCAGTTAACAGGGACCATCTTTAAGTAATTATTATTGTAATCTTACATTCTTGCCGTCCTCTCAATCCTGTGCTCTGATTGATTGGATACTGATCTCAGAACTTCCTATCCATGTGACCATAACAAAAATGGCCATCTCAGCTTCTGGCAAGTTCCACCCAGTCACCCCAGTTAGCTCAGCCTCCCTTCTCCTTGAGGTTGGGAATCATAGAAGGCTTCTTGCCCCAGGGCACTGCCTCTGGCTCTTGTCAGTGCCCAGCCTTCCATGTCTTCCATACTTGCTTCTAGCTAGTAGGTTTTGTCATCTAGCTAGCAAGTGTCTTAAATATTTCAAGCCCTTGCTTTGGGATACTGCTTTGGTGGAGATGGCACCGTAAGCGGAGCATCTTTTCTTTGTATGGCGATAAGTAAGGAGAATTGTCCTAGGTCTGCCCTATAGCTGCGGGTGGGAAATTCCTGTGTATGTGTAGTATGTGTATACAGAATTGCAGATGCAGCATTTCTGTTGTGATTCTGACACGTCCCATGTAGTCTGCAATTATTGCTAGGTCCAGAGTTTCCCCTCATGTATAGCAGAGTGAGTTTGATTGTACTGTTGAATAGTTATTGCAGGAATGTAATAGGGGAGTAATGAGCATCTTGAGGGATGTTTATGGTGTAGGAAGCATGCAGTGCTCTTTCTCCGAGTGATCTTGTTGACCTTCTGAAGCTTCCTAATGTTTTATAGTGAGGCTGATACCTGTATAGTTTACATTCAATATGGTCTAGTCCTGTGTGCGCAATGGAATATTTGGTTTGACTTCTGATTGTTATGAAGCTTGTTTCATAAGATTATATTGCTTTTTACTTGATTTTAAGACGTATGTGCTGCAGTATGTCTCCGTCAAATAGATGAGCAGTGGTACTGCAGGGTAATGTGCACTTAGCAAGCATTGTACTTTGAGATTGTCTCATGTTAGTTCTGCATTTGGGAACTGTTTCCGGGAAGGGTCATTGATGTATAAATTTCACAGGCTGTGATTGAGGCTTCATCTGTGGGTATATCTACACTGCAGTTGGAGGTGTGATTGCAGCACGTGGAGACATACCCAAGCTAGCTTTAATCTAGCTAGCAAAGCTGCAGCATCATGGGCTTCAGTGCAGGCTGTACAAGTCTGCCTAGGACCACGGGTACTTCCGTGGGCAACTATCCCACACTGTAGTCCGTGCTGCTGTGGCTTCACTGCAATTGGTGTCCGAGCTACTAGATTAAAGGTAGCTCAGGTATGTCTACGCCTGCTGCAATTGTGCCTCCAGTGTCTTATTCCTCTTTCTTGTTCCTTATTTGATTTTTGTCCTGCAGGGCTGATGGCTAGGGACATAGGTTTAATCATGTCATGTGTTTTGTCTTCCCCCTCCAATTCCGTTTTGTCTATGTTTAAAGTATAGCCCTACGTACCAGACTGAGTCAAAAGCTTTCTTAAAGGCTGAGAAGAGGCAAATCTTTCTCCTCCCTGCCCATCCTCCCCATTTTTGTTAGTAAGTGCCTTATTCATTCCTTCTCAGACAGGCAGCACTTTGGCACCAAAATGTAACTGTTAATACTCCAGTCTTAGTTCGCACTGAGCAGGAGCTGCTATATCTCTTCCATTATCACTTTGTTTGGAATCTACTTATTATATATTCTCAGGCATCATTCCCTCTGGTCATTGCTTCCAGGAAATTTTCATTTATTTACCAACTAAACTTCAATTACTCTCCCAGTTACAAGAAGACTCTATCCTGTGGGGCAGCTGTAATCGCTTTTTCAGGAATAGCACATGATGGAAAAAGTGGATTGAGAGAAGAACCTTTTCCTGATCACAGAGAATGCATGAAAATATTTATTAATAAATCATCTGGTGAACTGCATGGTCCATGTGGTCTAAAACATTCATCCTTTTGGCAGTATCCACCATTGAAACATCTGCTGAAATACCAATTCTCCTGCAATACCTGAAGGTCTAGGCCTTCTTAAATTTATTATGAGTAAGAGTTGGCCGTTGTGCTAGATTAGCAGCAGTTTTCATAGAATCATAGAAGATTAAGGTTGGAAGAGACCTCAGGAAATCATCTAGTCCAACCCCCTGCTCAAAGCAGGAGCAACCCCAGCTAAATCATCCCAGCCAGGGCTTTGTCAAGCCAGGCCTTAAAAACCTCTAAGGATGGAGATTCCACTACCTCCCTATGTAACCCATTCCAGTGCTTCACCACCCTCCTAGTGAAATAGTTTTTCGTAATATCCAATCTAGATCTCCCCCATTTCAACTTGAGACCATTGCTCCTTGTTCTGTCATCTGCCATCACTGAGAACAGCTGAGCTCCATCCTCTTTGGAACCCCCCTTCAGGTAGTTGAAGGCTGCTATCAAATCTCCCCTCACTCTTCTGCAGACTAAACAAGCCCAGTTCCCTCAGCCTCTTCCCATAAGTCATGTGCCCCAACCCCCTAATAATTGTCATTGCCTTCCGCTGGACTCTCTCCAATTTGTCCACATCCTTTCTGTAGTGGGGGGCCCAAAACTGGACCCAGTACTCCAGATGTGGCCTCACCAGTGTCGAATAGAGAGGAATAATCACTTCCCTCAATCTGCTGGCAGTGCTCCTACTAATGCAGCCCAATATGCCGTTAACCTTCTTGGCAACAAGGGCACACTGCTGACTCATATCCAGCTTCTCGTCCACTGTAATCCCCAGGTCCTTTTCTGCAGAACTACCACTTAGCCAGTCGGTCCCCAGCCTGTAGCAGTGCATGGGATTCTTCCATCCGAAGTGCAGGACTCTGCACTTGTCTTTAAACCTCACCAGATTTCTTTTAGCCCAATCCCCCAATTTGTCTAGGTCACTCTGGACCCTATCCCTACCCTTCAGCATATCTACCTCTCCCCACCGCTTAGTGTCATCCGCAAACTTGCTGAGGCTGCAATCCATCCGGTCATCCAGATCATCTCAGTTTTGTACTGAGACTTCACAAAGACCTCTGAAAGGAGCCTGGAAAAATCGAGACCTGCCTGGGGAACACTGTTGGAAGTAATATCTAACACAGTGGTTCCCAAACTTGTTCCGCCGCTCGTGCAGGGAAAGCCCCTGGCAGGCTGGGCCGGTTTGTTTACTTGCCGTGTCTGCAGGTTCGGCCGATCGCGGCTCCAATTAGCCTTGGTTCGCTGCTCGAGGCCAATGGGAGCCGCTGGAAGTGGTGCGGGCCGAGGGATGTATTGGCCGCCACTTCCAGCAACTCCCATTGGCCTGGAGCAGCGAACCGCGGCCAGTGGGAGGCGCGATCGGCTGAACCTGCGGACGCGGCAGGTAAACAAACCGGCCCAGCCCACCAGGGGCTTTCCCTGCACGAGCAGCGGAACAAGTTTGGGAACCACTGGTCTAACAGCTCGCTACACACTTGTGTTTCCATTACATTTAACAAAAACGTGGACGTGGGGCCTGATCTGTTGCTTATTGAAGTCAATGGAAAGACTCCCATTGATGACTTCAGTGAGCATTGGATCTGGCTCAGGATGTAGTGAACTCTTTTACACTTAACTTAAAGTGAACGTTAAAAGAGGTGATGAGTGTTGAAAGCGTGGAGGGGTTGTGGAGCTTCTGAAGGTATGCATATGTAACCCACACCTGCTTGGTGTGGCACTGTGCCCCCTCCCTGCCCCCAAGTGGCAGCTAGACCAGCTAGAGATTGATGTGTCTGCTACAGCCTTGGCGACGAGACTTGGGTCTTTTGGCCTCATGCAGTAGAGGCTCCAGAGGTCCCAGGTTTGATCCCAGCTGACAACGACTGGGGTCTATTGGCGTTACACGTGCACCAGAACCAGAACCTTACTTTGAATGCAAATATAGCATTAAGGACTGTGGTATTTGTACTGGGGCTAACGCAGGTCATGCTGGCCCTCACCAACCCACAGAAACTGTCATTCCTTCACACAGCAAACGTTCCCTTTTGCAAAAGTGGAAATCCATCCCTTCACCAAATGTCAAGGTTTGCATTTCAGGCACAGTTGAAAATAGTTTGTTTTACTCCTGAGGGAATTCTGCGGTACTGCGCACCAGCAGAAAATATCTCTCCCCTCCCCCCCGCCCTGCAGAATTTCATTGCTTCCCTGCAGAAAATGGGAAGCCACGCGAGAGGTGAGGGAAGGGGGCATGGGGATGAACATGGGCGCAGTTTTGGGGGGTATTGCCCCCCAAACTGAGGCAAGGTGCGGGGGCTCCCAGGGTTATGTTCCACTGCTCCCACTCATTTATGCAAGGGCAGAGCTGCCCAGCTGAAGGAGGCTGCGATTTGGCTCCGCTGATTCTGAAGCTGAACGCCGCTTCCTGGGTCCTAGTGCCAGTCGGGCTCCCCATCTGTGTGCTGGGAGCCTTCCTGTTTCCTGTGCAACAGTGAGTGCCTGCAGTGGGGCTGGGTAAGGGGGGGGCAGGGGAAATGAGGGAAAGGTGCGGGGTGGAGAGAAGAGGCAGTAGGGAAGGAAAGGGGGGTGGAATAGGGGAGGGGGAAGGGAATGTGGGAGTGAGGGGAAGGAAATGGGGTAATGGGGGAAGGGGATAGGGGAATCGCAGAGGGGAAGCGGGAGCCTGGCATGCGGCATCCCCTTGGCAGCAGCTGGGACTCCCCCGTTAAGCAGGCCCATCGAACCCACACCCTGACAAGCCCTATACCTGGACCCCCCCGACAAGCCCCTCACACCCAGACCCCCACTCCACCAAGCCCCACTCCCCCAGCACCCAGACCCCCCCGCTGAGCCTCAGCCACTTTCACCTGGACCCCCTGCAGAGTCCCATTGCCCCTGCACCTGGAACCCCTCAGCGAGCCCCTGTGCGCCCAGGTCTCCCACTGAGCTGCCCACACCCAGACTGCCCACACCGAACCCTCTCACCCCACACCTGGATCCCCCCCTCACCTCCCCATTAAGTCCCTCCAAACTTGGATCCTGCGGGGCTGAGCCTGCGCAGCCACACCTGGCACAGAGGGGCAAGACCCTGGAGTATTTCTGGGGCAGGCCCGGCCCTTGCACTATGTCAAGGTCGGGTACAGCCTCACTGCTGAGTCCCTGTACCAGGAGAGGTGGGGGCTTTAGGGTGATCTCCTACCTCAATGCAGCCAGTGTCCTGTGCTCCCCACGGCCATGCTGGAGCCACATTTATTTATTGACAAAATTTGCAGAATTTTAAAATATTGTATGCATAATTTTTAATTTTTTGACGCAGAATGCCCTCAGGAGTATTTATTTATATTAGGCCATCCAGAAGGGGATGGAATCAATATCATGTGATTTTAGGTGGCCAATCACACAATTTTGCTAATGAAATCCAAATAATCTAGCAAATAGTCAGTACGAAGCTCACGTAATCCATGAGCTGAAATTCGTTCATGAATGCTTTTGTCATACCATTTTGAATAAAGAATACATTTTGTAAAGATCATCGTCTTTTCATGACCAATTTACAAACAGGCAAAAAAGTGCTAAATTCTCTGAACAAATTTGTTTCCAGCAAATAACTCAACCAGCTTTACTCCCAACACAGAAGCCACTACCGTAGTTTGGGATTAGGATGTCTCCTTTTTCCTTACTGAGATAGTTAGTCCTTCTGGTCACATTTGAAGGACATTTCCAAATTTGAGGATTAATTTAAACAGCTTTAGCCATTCTACTTGGACATGTACTATGCTGTATGTGTGACTCTCATAGATTACCTGTGTCATAAACATACAGCTAAGGGTAGTATAAAATCCCTCCTTTACCTGTAAGGGGTTAAGAAGCTCAAATAACCTGGTTGGCTCCTGACCAAAAGGACCAATAAGGGAAGAAGATCCTTTCCAATCTGTGGGGGGAGGTTTTGTTTGTGTGGTCTTTTGTTGTTCTCTCCGGGACAGAGAGGGACCAGGGCAGGAAAAACGATCTCCTAAATAAGCATCCAAGATTACAAAAATTGTAAGTAAAGCAAGGAAATAAGCGTTAGATTATCTTTTATTTTAGCTTGTGAATTTTCCCTATGTTAAGAGGGAGGTTTATTCCATTTTTTATAACTTCAAAGTTTTGCCTAGAGGGGAATCCTCTATGTTTTAAATCTTATTACCCTGTAAAATTACCTTCCATCCTGATTTTACAGAGGTGCTTCTTTTACTTTTCTTTATAATAAAGTTCTGTTTTTAAAAACCTAATTGGTTTTTAGTGTCCTAAAAACCCAAGGGTCTGGTCTGTGCTCACCTTGTTTACCTGTTTGGTTGGTATATTATTCTCGAGCCTCCCCAGGAAAGGGGGTGAAGGGGTTTGGGGCGGGGGATATTTTTGGGAAACAGGAACTCCAAGTGGTCCTTTTCCTGAATCTTTGTCTAACTCATTTGGTGGTGGCAGCAATACCGTCCAAGGACAAGGAAGAATTTGTGCCTTGGGGGGGCAGTTTTTAACCTCAGCTGGTAGAATTAAGCTTAGGGGGTCTTTCATGTGGGTCCCCACATCTGTACCCCAGAGTTCAGAGTGGGGAGGGAACCCTGACAACCTGGCCCACAGGATTTGTTGGAGTTGAAATTTATAAATACCTTGGGCTTCAGTCTCAGATTTAGATTCTCAGGTTCCCATTACTACTTCATTATCTGGACACACCCTCAAGTTATCATCTAAGTAACACATTCTAGAAAATATACAGGGTATCGATTCATATGTTGGGTTACAAGTACTTGAGTAATAGTTTGGTAGCAAGTTCAATGATTTCAAAACTAGCTGCAGATGTTTTTCAAATTTTTGGGGCATTTCAGGGGTCTTTACTTAATTAGTTTTAATCTACCTGAAAGTGCTTTGGCATAGTGCTGGGATTTTGTGGTGTTAACATAATCAATAGCTCTTTTCTATTCACACTGGGTTCCATCTGTTTCAGAGTGTCATGAAAGTATCTTGCATTTTCCTATTAAGCCTTGCAAATTATTTTCTCTTCAGATTGACTGTTTATGTAAAAAAGTTAGTCTGTCAATGAAAAAGCATACCCTTTTGGCCTGCATTCATAAAGATTAAATGGAGTTGCAGTTGATATCGTGTTAAATGACTTGGGCTATTTTGTAGAATGTACATCTTTATACTCAGTGGACTATGACCGTAACATAGCCAGTTACTTAAGCAAGTGCATAACTTCAACCCTGTGAACAATTACATTGATTTCAGTGAGGTTTATACCAGCTGAGGATCTGGCCCAATACTATAGTTCAGGACCATCCCCGCCTTTGTGGAGTAACTACAGTGGATCACAATGCAGTTTTTAAACTTGCTGCCTACACACTAAATTACCCCCTTCTTCAGCAGATGAAAAGGATGCCAGGAGCAGATCTATTGTGCAAAGGGCGAGGATAAGTTTTGGGAGGCTGCCCAGGGGTGCAAATGGTGAAGCCCTATTCTTTGGAGACTCAGCATCATACAAAGGCACGTAGGGATGGGAAGAGTGTGGGGCCAGAAGATTCAGCGCATTGTGGATCCCCAGATCCTTGCTTCTGCAAAGTGCATTGTCGGGGTAGCACATTGAGGCTGCAGAAGAGTATTTCAGCTCTTGGGCTAAAGCAGTCTCCATGGAGCCATGCCACATCCTGGTGGGGAGACTCCCTCCTCACCCCATCTGCCCCGTCCAGCTACTCATCCTGGGTGCTGAGGATTTGACTTTTAGTGCCCTTTCACACCAGTGCATTTTAGAAACTGTGGATCATTATGGAAGCTTTTATCAGCCATAAATAGGCGAAGTTTTAAGTTTTGACCTTCAGTAGGTTTGACAGAGCATCCCCCCAGGAGGCACAGTGGAGAGATCTATAACATGAACGCATATAACTAAAAGTCCTTAAGACTTCAAACAGAAAAGTGAGACCCACTGAAAGAGCAGCATCAACAAATCTGGGGTTCTATTACTGAGAGCGGCATTAAAGAGATCCAGGGAGACACAAGGCTTGAGACCATGAAAATTCTTGTATGGGCGAAGCATGGCAAATGTTCTCAAATATGCTGTTTACAGAGAAAACAACATAAAATTTCCAGTGCTTGAGGGAAATCTGCTCTGAATGCTTGGTGTGAGAGGTCAGTTTGAGCTAAAGCTACTGGAGTTTGCATAATGCTCTCTCAGGAAATTGAGCTGAGTTATAGTTAGTACAGCAGTTAGAAAGGTTAATATTTTGAATACTAGTCATTGCTCGAAGTGCGCGCAAGGTTCCAAGGGGAGAGATTACTTAACAGAATCGAAAGGTGTTCCTTTGCCTCCACAGGATACAAGCAACTTCCATGGAAATCAGTGGGAGGATCAGGCCCCCAGGGGGAAGTTACCTGGGATTCTAGTAAGGGGAGGCATCAGCTGTGATATGTAACTGGCTGCCAGAGTTGGGTGGAGGAGAGAGGGGTGTCCAGGCCAGTGCAAAGAAGGGAGAATAAGACACAGCGCAGTTTGCTCTCCCTCCTAAAAGATGGTAGCCACCTGTTAAACTGGAAACTCTTTGGGTCAGGGGGGCTGTCTTTTTGTTCTGTGTTTGTACAGCACCGGGCACAAAGGGAGGCTGATCCATGACTGGGGCTCCTAGGTGCTACAGCACTACAAATAAACAGTAACTAAAATAATTAATAATAAAGGCTACAATACCACAGGTGCTTAAGCTAATCTTTTTTTTTCTTTTGAATGTTAATATCTTCCGGTTTTTACTACAAATTCATCTGTTTCTACTGTAATAATACTGTTTCATATTAAAGTTTCCCTTTAAACAACTCTGAATAATGCAACACCTGAGTATAACCTACCCAATCTCATGTGCCAGCGCTATAGACAATTGCATTATCCTCCTTTAAATCTCTCCTTAAAACCCACCGAAGCCGTGTTGCCTACAAAACACTTGAGAATGGCTAGGCAGTTGAGGGAGGTGATTGCAGCTTATTTTGCTGTCCACATCTGTCTCGCTGTTACCTTGTGCTTCTCCCTTCTGATTCTTGTCTACTTATTGTCTCATTTTATAGTTGGATTGTAAGATCTTTGGGGCAGGGACCAACTTTTTGTTACAGGTGCGTACAGTGCCAAGCAGAATGGGCCCTAATCTCTGCTTGGTGCCTCAAGTAGTACAAATAATAATTAAAAGGTCCTCCTCAGGAGGCAGGAAAACCAATAGCTTCTACTTCTGGCAAAGCGCTGCTCCCGAGTTCAACCAAACCCGAGTAACAAAAACAAAAGTAAACAATAGCCACGAGGTAGCTATACAATAGCTTCCTGTGCCCCATCTTCTTGCAAACTGCTGCTCAAAACTCACTCCCTTGGTCTTGCATTCCACTCTAGACATCCACTCCTGGGCTATCTACTTCTCCCCTCCTTAAAAGATGAGAATTTACACAATTTTCTCTAACTATGATATGGCTCTCGCTATTTCTTGTTTTATCCCTCATCCCTCCTTTCCCTAGCCTCTTTCTTTGTCTATTATCTTAATTACATTGCAAGGCCTTTGTGGAAGGGAATGTTTCTTTTATTAATCTCTGTAAAGGAGCATGCAAAGCTGTGGTGCTACATTGATCAATCTTGCACAATTCTACTTGATTGGAGCGAGTCATTCTGGTGTTTTTGTTTTTGATGAGGCATAATTATTTCTGGGAGTGGGTCGTGAGTAAAATATCTGATTTTTCTCATTAACATCACTCTACTCACCCTGGCAAAGGATAGGCAAGTTGATTTTGTTCCTGGACTAGTTCATTTTCATGACAGCTTTGCTTTAGGCTTCTACAAATGCTTATTAATGATTGTGAGCTCAGTCACAGGAGGCGCTGAAGAGGAGGAACTTGCTGGATTATTTTCTTCCCACAGATCCCTCCCCTCTCCTTGCATCAACGGGTGGGATTTGTTTCTTCTCCTCTGTGGAAACCTCACATGGTCATTATCGTCTGCACGTATCCATTTAAGTACATGGAATTAAACTAGTGTAAAATTGGTGTGAGAGGAGAATCAGGCTCAATTACTGTGTCCAGTTGGAACTACAGAGGGAGTTTAGAGAATCAGAATGTAATTGTCCAGAGCAGGGGAGCCAGAACAATTTTTATAGTAGGGGTGCTGAAGGCTGAAACCATGTATTTGGGTTATTCTTGCAACTTCAAGCAAGAGGGTGTGGCAGCACCCCTAGTTCCAGAACCTATGGTCCAGAGTAGAATTTGGTAACATCATCATTGTTGCACAGTTTTAAATTTGTTGTTTGTGCTTATCGTGGCACCTAGTAGCCCTAATCATGGACCAGGACCCTATTGTGCTAGGCACTGTGCAAACATAGAACAAAAAACAAGTCCCTGCCCCCAAGAGTTTATAATCTAAGTGTCATACAGTAGACAAGAGATATCATAGAATCATAGAACTGGAAGGGACCTTGAGAGGTCATCTAGTCCAGAACCCCGCGCTCAAGGCAGGACTAAGTATTATCTAGACCACCCCTGACCGGTGTTTGTCCAACCTGTTCTTAAAAATCCCAGTGATGGAGATTCCACCACCTCCCTCGGCAATTTATTCCAGTGCTTAACCACTCTGACAGTTAGGAAAGTTTTTCCTAATGTCCCCTCCCGTGTGTCTAAATCTGGGGGGTTCTTGCCTCTCTGGGACCCCCCTCATGAGCTGGGATATAGGGGGTCTTGCCCCAATGAAGGTGACTGAATTCCTCTCCTGCTCCCCTTGTATGGGCCAGGATTTGGGGGCCATGTGCCCATCTACAAGGGTTGGAACACCTCCCTGCCCCATTCATGTGAACTGGGTTCTGGCCGTGCCCTTTTGGGAGGGTTTGAAGCCTCTTCCTTGCCCCACATGTGATCCAGGATCTGGGGAAGTCCTGTCCCTTTGGGTGGGGAGCTGAGGATGGAGGTACTTAATGCATATCACAGGCTCTAAGGCACTCATGAGGGGAATGAGAACACCCTCTGAGATGCAGTTGTTTCAGGTTGTATTTGTCTTCATGGGGTGTGCTCACTCAGCTGAGAACATCACATTGAGATGAATAGGCTGCTTCAGACCTTTCAGAGTCTCCTATGCTGAAGACAGATGTGTAGAGCAGCCCTTTCCCTCCATCCATCCTCGTTGTTTATAACAAGATGCTTCTAGGTGCTCTAAAATCCACATATTTGTATAGATTTTTTTGAAAATTTCTATGCCTTGTGGAAATACAGAGTAGGATTAGTGATCCAAATTTGGGGTCATTTGAGCAGGGATTCTGGAGATATAAGTCCTCTCCCAAAATAGTACCTAACTGACCAACTTTTTCCCCCCTTTTGTTCTTTAATAGTGTTAGATAGGATTCTGTGCGTGAACAGCTTGTAAAAGGAGGTGAAGAGTTTGTACATTTCAGAAATTGTGGGATTGGCAGAGTAAAGCAGTGTGTGTTAACAGGGAATATTGGGGCACTGCTGAACGAGGACAGACTTAAGGTTGCATGGAAAACCTTAACTATGCATATCAAAATGGGAAATGACTGCCTAGGAAGGAGTACTGTGGGAAGGGATCTGGGGTTCATAGTGGATCACAAGCTAAATACGAGTCAACAGTGTAACGCTGTTGCCAAAAAAGCGAACATCATTCTGGGATGTATTATCAGGAGTATTATAAGCAAGATACGAGAAGTAATTCTTCTGCTCTACTCCAGGCTGATTAGGCCTCCACTGGAGTATTGTGTCCAGTTCTGGGCGCCACATTTCAGGAAAGATACGGACAAACTGGAGAAAATCCAGAGAAGAGCAACAAAAATGATTAAAGGTCTAGAAAACATGACCTATGAGGGAAGATTGAAAAAATTAGGTTAGTTTAGTATGGAGAAGAGAAGACTGAGAGGGGACGTGATAACAGTTTTCAAGTACATAAAAGGTTGTTACAAGGAGAAGGAAGAAAAATTGTTCTTCTTAACCTCTGAGGATAGGACAAGAAGCAATGGGCTTAAATTGCAGCAAGGGTGGAGATGGATACAGGCAGACGGGGGAGCGCAAGGAAACAAGGAGACAGTATTGCTCAGCATGACAAACAGTGGTCTCAGCACACCGGCAGCCTAACCGTTATCAGGTTTTTTTGTTGCCAGCATGGCAAAGGAGAATTTTGAGGATGGATTTGAAGGTGAATAATTATATTGCTTTGCAGAGGTTTACAAGGAGCTCCTCCCAAGTGTGTGGGGCAGCATGGGAGAAAACACAAAGATACAGGTTTGAGAATTTTACAAGACTGGCATCCTGGGTCTATCGGAAGCAGAGCCGACATTTTGGTAATGAATGAGAGATGATAGGTAGGATGGGGATAGATCATGAAGGGCCCTTAAAATGAAGACAAGTATGTTATGATGGGATGCAAAGGAAGGGGTGACATGGGCTAGGGATATCATCTTTGCAGCAGCATCCTGAATGGATATGAGTGGGACAAGATTGCATTTGTTGAGACCAGATAAAAGGATGTTGCCGTAATTGAGATATTAGATGATGAGGGCTTGGACAAAAGTTCTAGCTGTGTGGATGGCCAGAAAAGGCCATATTTTAGAGATGTTTTATAGAAAAAATCTGCAAGATTTTTTGGATAACTTGGATGCAGACCTAGAGAGAGATCCGAGTTGAAAATAACACCCAGGTTGTGGGCCTGAGTGACAGGCAGGATGGTGTCTGTAGTGGTTGAGAAAAGAGGTGTGAAGAGGGCTTGGAGAGGAAGACTGAGCTGTTTTACCCACGCTGAGCTTGAGCTAGCGAGAAGCTGTCAGAGAGACAGGCTGAGATGTTAGTCTGGACAGAAGAAGACAGGTCTAGAAATCTGTGAGTCATCAGCACAGAGATTGCAGCTGAATTTGTGTTTGTGGATGAGATTATATAGAGATAAGATGTAGAGGGAGAAGGGGACCAAGACAAAGCCCTGTGGAACAACCACAGAAAGATGAAGAAGGAATGAGGAGGATTACAGAGGTAGGAGAAGAACCAGGAAACAAACAGAATAACGGATGCCAAGGAAGGATGAGATTTTTTTTTAGAAGAATAATATGGTCAGTGGTGTTGAAGGCAGCCGAGAAGTCAAGGAGGATGAGAATGGGGTACTGCTTTTGAGCTTAGCTAGGAAGAGGTCATTAGAGACTTTGGGAAAGGCAGTTTCAGTGGAGTGGAAGAGGTGAAAGCTGGTTTGGAGAGAGTCTAGAATGGAATTGGAGGAGAGGAACTCCAGATAGCGAATATAAACAGCACATTCAATGAACTAAGAAAGGAAAGGGAGATGTAGCAGTAGGTGGAGAAGCAAATGGGGCAAAGGGTGGTGCTTTGTAAGATGGAAGAGACTAAAGCATGTTTGTATTGTGAGGGGAAAGAGCCAAAGAAGCAAGAGAGGTTAAGGAAAAGAGTCCTGGGGGGATGAGAGTAGGTATGAGGGAGATTGGGATGGCGGTCACTGGGGCAAATGGAAAGGTTAAAGGAGGACAGCAGACAAGACACTTCTGCATCTGTGACAGTAGAAGGAGAGAGTTGTAGAAGGGCCAGGGGTAAGGGAAGGCAAACTGAGGAGAGGAGAAAGGTCACATCATATTTGGTCAATTTTCTCTTGGAAGAAATCGCCAAAATCCTATGCAGAGAGAGAACTGGAGGCAGGAGGAGGGGAAGGTTTGAGTCAAGGGTGATGAAAAGGCAGCTGGGATTGTGGGCATGGGATTCAGTTAAACTGGAGAAGTACGGTTGTTTTGCAAGAATGATGTCAGAACTAAAGGAGGAGAGAATGAATTTGTAGTGGAGGAAGTCGGCCTGGTCACAGGATTTCTGCCAGACACTCCCCACAGCACATGACCAGGAGCACAGGAAGTAGCTGTAGAAGAGTGAAGCACAGAGAGAGTTAACAACCATATCAATGGAAGAGAGGGCAGGGAAGAGAGGGCTCAGAAGAGACTGGAAGTCATGGAAAGGCCATGTGACAGGGCAGTGCTCGTGGGTGATGCTGAAAGAGCCCCAGTGATAATCAGAGAGGGGGAACTCAGCAACAGAGAGATTAGAGAGAGCAGTGCTTGGTGAAGACCATGTCAAGTGAACATCTCTTTTGGTGAGTGGGAGAGTTGAAGCAGCTCTGCAGGTTGAATGAAGAGGTGGGGGCGAGGAAACTTGTAGCTAAGTGGTCAGAGGGGTCATCAACATGGAAGCTGAAGTCATCAAGGATGAGTGTGGGAGACTGTGAGGAGACGAAGACAGGGAGCCAGGAGCCAGAGAGGAAGGCGGATGAGGAGGAGCTGGGCAGATGGTAGAGATGGTCATGGAGTGGGGAGAGGAGAGAAGAGTCAGATGCAGTGCTGTTCGAAAGAGGAGGAACAGAAGATAAGCCCAACACCCCATCATGGCAGAGGACTCCATAAAAGAGTGCAGCTGCAAAGGCAGTGTCAGCCGAAGGGATCCAGGTTTCTGTGAGAGGTGGAAGCTGGAGGGAGTGAGATATGAGGAGGTCATGGATTGTTTTGATCTTTTTGGGTATTGAGTGTGAGTTCCAGAGACAGCAAGAGAAGGGGGGAATAGTTGTGAGGTTAGGAATGGTGAAACGACTGGAGGTGGTGGCAAGGATGGGTGTAGGAGGAGGAGAGGGTGGGGAGAGCCAGGAATAGAGCAAATGTCACCAGACTTGAGGAGAAGGAAACTGAGGAGGGTGTGGGTGTGGGACCCGGATTTCTGCTGCAGGGAGAATGGGGGAGCGGGGGATGGAGAGGGGAAGAGAAGCATGTAGAGTTGACTGGAACTGTGGAGGGTTGAGGGTAACAAGGATATTTGTTTTAGCACCTTGTTCTCTGTCTGGGATTGAATAGATGCATGGTCAGACAGCAAAATGCTAAGATACACTAGCAAAGACAATACATTTGCAGTGGGGAGAGTGGATAGTTGGCATTATTAAAACAAAATATACTGTGTTGTTGCTTATGAGTTTTAGTCAGCACTGTGCTTCCTAGAGCTGCATGTGTAAGACACGCTTGTCTTGTGGAACTTCAGTCTGTTCTGCAGTGCAGGGTTTCATGGAATAGTTTCCCCAGTTGTTAGGTTTTCTTTCTCATGACACCCTAAGTACTATTTCGTGGTAAACACTCTTCTAATTATTTTAATCACTCAGTTGTCAAACCTGCACTGTATAGTTTTAGGTGGCTTGGAAAACAAACTTCTTAACTTTTAGTGGATTGGTAAGTAAACATCAGTGGGACTAACCAGTTTCTTGAACTTGGCGAGGAAGCACATATTTGGGCTAGGGGGTATTGTACTGGGGGGAAAATGAGGTTCTATAGCAAAGTGAGGATGGGTCAGTTAACGACTCTTATACTGAGCTGGTTGTCCTTTGAATATTATTATATGACCCAAAGAACAGCAGTATAGTGAAGACAGTCTGTTTATTCATAACTATACCTATACTATCTATACATAACTATACCTATATACTATATATATACTATATATTCATATATAGTATATATGCATATAATATACTATGTATATATACTATACATAACTATCTATATAACTATAAATAGGTGCTGTGATACCACAATATGGATTCAGGATTTAAAAACAAGATTAGATTATTAGAATAAGTCTGTTAATTAATCTTTTTAATTATTTGACCAGCTCTAATAATAAAAATAACATTAGGTGCTGGGCCATTATGTCCGTTCCTGCGTTGCTGTTACCAACAACGCAGGAATTGAAATAATGGACTGGCTTCTAATTTGGTCGTGGTGTTTTTGATGTTGTTGCCATTTTCTGACATCAGTGTCCCATTCTGAAAGTGTCACCCTTGTGCTAATCAGTAGCAGAAATCCAGGACCTTGCAGGTCAGCTTTGTGGTGGAGAAGAAATCAGTGGCATGGAATCTGGTTATATATTACACTTAACTTACTTTATTTACACATGTACACCTTCCCTGAAATGATATAGTCAGACAGTGTGCCAATCAATCCTCTCTTCCAGGAATTTTAGCGTAACACCAGTGGCCAATTCCCAGGGATCAACTCTGCCTCAAGAAGAAAAGGCACCTTAGAGACTAACAAATTTATTTGAGCATAAGCTTCCGTGAGCTACAGCTCACTTCATCGGATGCCTCAAGAATTACCTCTGATTAGAACCCAGGGCAGAGGGCGAACTCTCCTGTTACTCATACAGCTCCCTCTCTCCCAAAATTGCCTCTGTACAAAACATTGTACAACTGAAGAGTAACAGCAACACGTCTTCCTAAGTGTCAAAACGTGCTTGCACACTGAGAACTTGGAAGACTGTGTAACAGCACCACCTGATGACTCCTAATTATTTATTAGAGCTGCCCAGTTAGCTGAAAAAGAGATTAAGCAAGATACAAGTTCTAAATGCCAGATTAAAATATTTCAAAGTGTGGCTTCACCGTGTACATTTCCTTCTCCTTGTGTGCCACAGGTGGGTGGTGCTGCAGTGATGGCTGTTGGCATATGGACCCTACTTGAAAAAAGCGACTATCTGAATATCCTGGCATCTAGTACATTTGCCGTGTCTGCATACATCCTGATCTTTGCAGGAGGTCTTGTGATGATTACAGGTTTTCTGGGATTCTGTGCAATCATCAGGGAACAAAGGAGCTGTCTTTCCGCAGTAAGTAACTGGATTTTATCTTTAATGGAAGCAGACTCTGACTAATAAGGATCTAATAATCCCTCTGTTGAGGAAAGAAGGGCAGGTACAACATTCTGCTAGTGCCTTTACTTGGCCTGGAGGTGGAATATGGCATGAGGAAGTGTATCCTTTACCAAACAAGCAACATCTTTTGAGGGCAGCTTCCCACTATGCCAAGCGTTTTCTTTTGTATTTGTGATGCAATTGAGAAACTATTACTGGATACCCATAAAATAAAACCAGCTAAAGCAACTTTTAGCAGTTTTATGCAATCCAGGTTGGTTTCAGAAAAGCGCTAAAGTTACTGGTGAAAATGGACACAAAAGTGAAAAGTGCTGACTGCCACATCCAAACTCAGTGTTAAATGACCGCAGAAAAATTGCAACTCTTTTCTCATCTGTTTTGCTCCCTATTTCTATCCAAAACTTCCATAACAAAAATGTTTGTTTTGCTTTTTACTTCGGTTCACCCTGCAGAGTCAATGTAGTTCAGAGGGAGGAAGTGGGAATCTATTCTGACTTGTTCATTATTGACAGAATTATTTACTAAATGCCAATTAAATGTCCATTCAGTTACAGCTGGGCAAACCCACTGGCATTAGAGGAACTGCACAGGTTTCACTGAGGGCATGGTCTAAAGACAATGAGTTGCGCATGTGCACTGAAGTCAGAGGCAGCGGAAGCTCTCTTTGAGTGGGGGACAGAGGTGCATAATGAAACCTAAACAAACAAAGCACTGTACTAATCATAGGCAGTGGGGAGAATTGGGGCAGAGAGAGGAAGGAAAGGTTGGCGCTCTGCATACTAAGCAAGGGAAGCTCCTGAGACTTGACGGAGGGAGATCGGCCAGCTCCAGGCTGGGAAGGGAGTTCCCAGTGTTTCATGTCCCTCTTGCCAGGGGTAGCTAGCTGCTCCCGGCCCAGTCACATCACCCCAATTTCTACCTGGCCTGATCCCAGACACTGCAGTGGCCAATCCAGCCCCTCGGGATCCTGGTCTTGCCTCCACTCCAAGAAGCTGCAAAGCCCTACCCTGCCTGAGCAGCCTGAGCATGTGCAGTGTATGGAAGATTGCCGCACACATATGCAATTTACAGGGAGCACTGTTTCCCAGAATGTGTAGCAAAACAACTCACGGGGGCAGGAAACATAGATCAGTCCCCATGATATTTCCATTGATGGTGGGCTAGTGCTTGCTGCCCCCTCATCCCCCAGTTCTGCCACCCCTGATTGAAGTCATAATTGGGCCACCAGAATCTTTATTACTGATGGTGTGCAAGAAACAAAAATCCCAGCTTGATTGTCAGACCCCAGGCTGAGTTTGCAGGGCTGGTAGTTAGAAAAACTACTTTTTACTTGCAAACTGAGCACATTTGCCTGGAGTCACTGAAAGACCAGAAACATGGCACCCTGCAATGGTATCGTCACAGTGTCCGTTTTTAGAGATAAACCATGGCTTAAGAGCTGATGTTCCTGGTGGAGGAGTATAAAAGGAAATTAGCGGTTTATATAAGTGATTAAACACCAAGTCAGACTTGAGTGGTTCATAGACCTTGGGCTCGCTGTAAGCACAGGGTGAATGTCAACCTAGAAGAAAAATTCTTTGGTAGCAGTTTGTCCAGCAGTCTCCATTCAGTTTGCGAAGTAGTATCATAGAACTGTAGGACTGGAAAGGACCTTGAGAGGTCATTTAGTGCAGTCCCCTGCACTTATGGCAGGACTAAGTAATAACTAGACCATTCCTGACAGGTGTTTGTCTAACCTGTTCTTAAAAACCTCCAATGACACAGATTCCACAACCTCCCTAGGCAATTTGTTCCAGTGCTTAACTACCCTGACAAGAAGTTTTTCTTAATGTCCAGCCTAAATGTTCCTTGCTGCAATTTAAGCCCGTTTGCTTCTTGTCCTATCCTCAGAGGCTGACGAGAATAGTTTTTCTCCCTCCTCCTCGTAACAACCTTTTATGTACTTGAAACTTGTTATCGTGTTCCTCCCTCCTTGGTATTCTCTTCTCCAGACTAAACAAACACAGTTTTGTCAATCTTTCCTCATAGGTCATGTTTTCTAGACCTTTAATCATTTTGTTGCTCTTCTCTGGAGTTTTTCCAATTTGTTCAAATCTTTCCTGAAATGTGGTGCCCAGAACCGGACACAATACTCCTGCTGAGGCCTTATCAGTGCAGAGTAGAGCGGAATTACTTCTTGTGTCTTGCTTACAACATTCCTGCTGATAAATCCCAGAATGATGTTCACTTTTTTTTTTTTTTCAACAGGGTTACACTGTTGACTCATATTTAGCTTGTGATCCACTGCAACCCCCAGATCCCTTTCTGCAATACTTCTTCCTAGGCAGTCACTTCCCATTTTGTATGTGTGCAACTGATTGTTCCTTTCTAAGTGGAGTACTTTGTATGTGTTGTTATTGAATTTTATCCTATTTACTTCAGACCATTTCTCCAATTAGTCCTGATCATTTTGAATTTTAATCGTATCCTCCAAAGCACTTGCAACCCCTCCCACCTTAGTATAATCCACAAACTTTGTAAATGTACTCTCTATGCCATTATTTAAATCATTGATGAGATATTGAACTGAACCAGACCCAGAACTGATCCCTGCAGGTCCCCACTTGATATGCCCTTCCAGTTTGACTGTGAACCACTGATAACTGCTCTCCGAGGAGGATTTTTATGCATCCACCTTATAGTAGCTCAATCTAGGTTGTATTCCCTAGTTTGTTTATGAGATGGTTATGCGAAACACTGTCAAAAGCCTGACTAAAGTCAAGATATTGCATATGTACATTCACAGATGAATCCAGCACAGAGCCCTCTCCTCTCTTAAGGCCCTGTCTGCTGGAAGACCATCAAAAGTACTGCCTCTATAGAGGCTGAGAGGGCTTTCCCCTAAGCATTCTGCCATTTTCTGAAGTTTCTTGGGATTGTAGTGAAGTCTTTCTCTTCCCCCCACCATCCTTCCTTTTCAATTTCCCTCTTCTCACTCCCACATCCCAGGGCTGCCAGACATGTTGGATCTCCTTCTCATTTCCACTAAGGCCCCTTTACGCTTACATTTGCTTCACAACCCCTTTTCACTGCTAAAGCAGTGTAAAGGGGCCTTAGCGTAAATGAGAATCAGATCCATTATCTCCAGAGGAGGCATTTACAGGCTTGGGGGACAAATTTCTTATTTCCAGAGTAATCATTTGTGTTATAACAAAGAGTGTTGTGACTTCAGGGAGGCAACAAGTAGCAGAAGCAAATAAAACGTTAAGAAATGAATATGGGACTTTTCATTAGCTATGTCAGAGGGTAGCGGCCCACTGAAGGAATCCGGGCAGGGCCCAGCTACCTCTGACAGGGTTCCAGAAGGGAGAATGAGGCAGCTCAGGTTCACCTGGGAGTAGTTAACTCACTGAGTAACTGGGAGGCTGTTAATTAGGCAAGGAAGCACCTGGCAATGATAAAAAGGTAAGGACGTCAGTTAGAGGAAAAGCTTCTGAGGAGACAGGTGGTTGATGGAGAGACAAGGGATTGTAGAGAGAAGACCCTGCCACAGATGGGTGAGACTGTTCCAGACAAACTCAGAACTGGTCTACACGGGAACTTACATCAGCATACTGGTCTCTCTGGTGGGTGTGAAAAATCTACAGCCCAGAGAGATGTAATTAGGCCAACCTAACCCCAGGATAGATGGTGTTACTGCAGCTGGGCCACTGTAGTCCTTAAGTGTAGACATACCCTGACTCTGTAAAGAGGGAGAAACAGGGCAGGAGGCTGGGGAAGACTACAGAGGTAGGAGGTAGCTCAGAAAACCGCAAGGGACTGAGAAGGATTGGTTCTGGGTGTTCCAAACAAGGGCCTGAGCTAGAACCGAGTGAAGGCTTGGTTCTGGGTTCCCCTACCTACCCCAGCCAGAGACTGTTGGAGAAGAAACTTTCAACCCAGGAGACCCAGGGTTGATTAGCCCCGACTAGAGCCACACTCCACTGCAAGGGGATACTCTGGAGACCATGGTGCCCCTTCTACAAGATATAAATAATCACAAATGGGAGGGAAATACAAGTAAAATGTGGTTATATTAATTCTGCCTCTCCAAAATTGGGATATAATTCCGGAGTCAGAAATGAACAGGAACTGATCTAATTCATCCATAACTCTAATTATTCAACTTCTTATTTTATGTCTCATGGGACATCTTGAAAATGTGGGTTCACCTGTGCAGCAAATTAGGAACAATTTTGCTTTGATCTCATATAAACAGAATGAACTTCCGTTATCCACAAGATGTTAATGGCTCTCTTATAATGTGCCAGTGTCTCCCATTCACATGGGCTTTTTAACACTTTGTTCTGAATTTTATTGCATTATTTAGTTAAACTTAGGGCCAAATCCATAAATGCCTATTCAAATAAAACTCCATGAAACACCAAAGGCTATTTTTGTGAAAAAATTTGAAATTTCAAAGTTGTTTGTACTTGACCAATTTTTCATTCCCTCTCCCACCCCACCCGCAATTTTTGTCATGACTTTTTAAGACACTTTCCTCCAAAATGTTATTGAAAACATTATCAGAAATAATATTGAAATGAGTATTGATATTTTTGTATACTTAAAAAAAAAGTTTGCTACAATGAAAAATGCCAATAATCTTGATAGTGGTGTTTGAACGAATTTGTAGGGGGAAAATTGGTGGGGAAAGAAGAGAGAAATGGTTCATGGGAAAATGTCAACTATGTAAATTTGGAGGAAATCGTTTTTGAGAAAAAGCCATTTTTCTCTGATGAATTTTTTTATTGCTTTTTCTTATAAAACAGACAGTGAAAAGTACGAAAAGGTTAATAACTTACAGCTTGTAAATGTTTCCAAATACTGCACATTTCACAGGATATCCATGCAATTATGCAGTTTTACAGCTTACCAAATCTACAAGACTGGACAACACTATGCAGACACGTGTGAAGTGGTGGTAACAGTAATAAAATAGAAGAAGACACATGAATAAGTAGAAGAGGAAAGAAGGGAACTAGGAGCGGGGACAGGGGAGGCGTTAGAGGGAATGGAGGGTATCACATTATTTGAGTTATCTTTCCACTTTTTTCATCCAGATGTATCTAGAAATGGGGTTCAATTTTTTTCAGATTCATATAACTGCTCTCTACAGCGATAAGCTATACTTTCTGTGGCTGTTAACTCTTGTTTGAAAAAGGTTGACCAGCTCTAGCTTTGAGTGATTAAGTTCTGATTAAGGACTTCTAGTTTAGATTCACTAATTTCAGTAAAAAGAAAAGAAGGACTTGTGGCACCTTAGAGACTAACAAATTTTATTTGAGCATAAGCTTTTGTGAGCTACAGCTCACTTCATCAGATGCATTCAGTGGAAAATACAGTGGGGAGATTTATACACACAGAGAACATGAAACAATGGGTGTTACCATACACACTGTAAGAAGAGTGATCAGGTAAGGTGAGCTATCACCAGCAGGAGAGTGGGGGCGGGGGGAGGGGCAGGGGAACCTTTTGTAGTGATAATCAAGGTGGGCCATTTCCAGCAGTTGACAAGAACTGGGGTTTGAAAGTGCTCAGAAACTCTCAGGATCATGACCTGTGCTTACGCCCATGAAATGGCTTCAGTTAGATACAGGGGGCCCCACTATAACAGCTTGAAAATAAGCATGGTACAAGCCAAATATGTCATACTGTGACTATTTTAACTGTAAGGCTATTAGTCATGCTTGATTACATATGGTTATCTTAATAAGAAGGATTGCATAGCAGCAGCGGCCCAAGAATTTGTACAGTCGCTGCTTACGGATACACAATTGAATCTAAATCTGAAACATTTTGTCTGCTAAAATGGTGAAAGTGCTTAAGGGAAGATTTAGATTATGCTTTTTACCTAATTGCACTCAAACTGGATTTTCAGCAGACTATTTTATTTATAAAAGTTTATTCATTAGTACTTTATTTAGCAATTTGCATTCATAGAACTCTAAGTGCATCACAAAGGGTGTGTGGGGTGGGGGGGGGCAGAGTATATTATCCCCATTTTTAAGGTGGAGCAACTGAGGCACAGAACAGTGAATTGACCTTCCTAAGATTTCACAGCAAGTCAGTGTCAGAGCTGGGAATAGATCCCAAGTTTTTTGACTCCTAATCCTGTGCCCTATTTTACTAGTCACTAAACTGAGATTTCTCTCCACCCCAGAAAGATATTTAAAGTGTTATTTACAGGTATTGAAACCCCTAGAACAATCAGGAACTATATCAGTTGCAAAACCAAAAATGTATGTGTACGTGACTCTCTCAAATGTAAAAACAAGAGCAGAGGTATTTCACAGTACGTAACAGTTATTTAGTTAAATAGTAATTGATTGCTGGTTCTATTTCCCCAGCCCTAAAAAAACACAAAACATCCTGCCATAGAAAAGTCATCATCTTTCATTTCATTTTCTTTTCCTTCACTCTTGTTTCAAATTTGAGCATTGACATACTACTGACACACTGCATATTATGAAGGCAAATGAACTGATGAACAAACCTTGGCTGCACAGCCGTGCTCTGAGCCAGGATAAAATCTATAACTAATATGAGTAATGCATTGTACAAGAAGGCTGCCATATGGAGCCATTCATTATCCCTATGCATTTGTTATAACAGAGAGAGAGATGGGTACTCACCTTAAATGAGCCAAATTATATTTCAGCCTGTTGCAAGACTACACTGAATAACTATTAAAATGAAAGTCATAATGAACATAAAAGCAAATTGCCTCCACTGGATTTTCTCTAGTGAACAAACATCACATAATGATTGTCAAAAAAATAGCTTTTTCTGATAGATAAATTGCACCTTTAAGCTATGCAAGACTGACTCAAATCTTCTGGCAGGTCAAACAAGAGGATGGCTACACCAACATCATCTAACTGTTGTTACTGAGTTTAGGGCTCGTGTGAAGTACTAGCCTATTTGCCTACAAATAAATTGCAGGTGCAAACATGAAGGTACTAATTAAGGGCTGGCAAAAATGTTTCCATTTAAGGTTCTTTTTTTTTAAGGCAAGTAGCAACTTTCAAAACTCATTTTGTCAAAAACACAATTTTCCCACTGAAAATTTTTACCAGTCCTAATTAGTACCTTCATATTTGCACTTGCAATTCATTTGGAGGCACAAATGGAAGTATATGCAGTGCCTCTAGTGCACCAACAATCCTGTTGTGAAGAGGTGTAAGTACTCAGTTTTGCATGAGGGTCAGATGTTACTAGGACAAAATGCGGACACGAATGGGAGTCCACCCTTTTTGGAAATTAGCAGAGCATTGTAATATCTGAGATGAAATCTGTGAGGTGGAAAAGGCTAGTTTTAAATTGTTGGTCGCCAAGTAATTTTGTTTTTAAAATGTTCAGAGACACAAGAAATGGCAGGCAGCTCTACTATTTGTTCCTCTTACTGCCAACTCAGAGGTGTGGCTCTCACGATTTAGTTACAGGGAACACCATAGTTAAGACAGAGCAAAAGGAGGACAATTATTAACCATGGCTATTTTATTAAAGAAAGGAAAATAAAATATTAGACAAAACAACACACAACCAAATTCAAATGATAAACTGGTTCCTTATATTACAGTTTCTTTTGTATGCCTTTCTGTGGAGACCTTTTACAGAGATTACACATTTGAGAGTGGAACACTTCTCGGGGACATTTTTTTTCTTGGTAAGATAAAACCAAAAGTATGTTGTTTTCCAGAATTATTGTGAGTTCATTTTTAATATCTTATTAGTAAGGCTACGATTTTGTCACGGAGGTCACGGGAGTCACGGAATCCGTGACTTCCAGAGACCTCAGTGACTTCAGGCTGCAGTGACTGGGAGCTGCAGGGTACCCCTGCCACCCACAGTGGGGCCCCGAGCTCTCAGCTGCCCTGGGCTGCGGGGGGACCCCACAGCTCCCATCCACTGCGGGAGATGGAGGCCCCTGGAGCTCTGAGCCAGGGCCCCCACAGCTGCCCAGCCGCTGCGGGTGGTGTGGGAGCAGCTCTCCATTTTGTCACAGATATTTTTCTAAAAGTATCTGACAAAATCTTAGCCTTATTTATTAGATACTTAAGTGTTTAGGGATGGGCAAAATAATTTGTTTAAGGGCAAGTGAAACCTGTCTAGTCAGAAATAATCTAAACAATTTGAGCAAAGTAAGTAATCTTAACAAAATCCCATGAAATTGAAGAAGATACGTAAATTAGTTACTTAGCTCCTTAAGTGGCTTCTTCTATCTTAAAACAGTCCAATAACAAATATTATGAATTTTTAATCCAGTTATATCCCACTATTAGGAGTTTAAATCTTATTGCTTGGCAGTGTCTTAATAATGTTTCTTTCACCAATTCATGTTGAAGTTTTGGAAAGGTTTCCCTAGATTGGTTTCTTTTTGGAAAGGTTTCCCTTAGATTGGTTTCTTTTTGAGTCTTCACTGTTTTGTTTTTTATTCATTTATTTGTGGCAGTGTGCTTGTAGAGATGGACAGGATGAGTCATGGAGTGCTTGCTGCCTATGTAACGTAGCAGAGGGTGTCTATCCTACAAAACAAAACTCCACAAGCTTGTTTCTGCACATTTTGGTTCTTTGGCTGGAGGTTTTAACATGAAATGTCTTTAGGATTTTGAACACCCTTCTCTGTGGGTAATAGTGGCCAGATTTTAAAGATATTTAGGCAAGGGAAATCATGCTTCACCAATCTATTAGAATTTTTTGAGGGGGTCAACAAACGTGGACAAGGGTGATCCAATGGATATAGTGTACTTGGATTTTCAGAAAGCCTTTGACAAGGTCCCTCACCAAAAGGTATTTTAAAACAAAGTAAGTTATCATGGGATAAGAGGGGAAAGTCCTCTCCTATCACTAACTGGTTAAAAGACAGAAAACAAAGGGTAAGTTTGTTTTCAGAATGGAGAGTGGTAAATAGTGGTTTTCTCCAGGTATCTGTATTGGCACCAGTGTTGTTCAGAATTATTCATAAATGATCTGGAAAAAGGGGTAAACACTGAGGTGGCAAAGATTGCAGATGGTACAAAATTACTCAAGATAGTTTGCTTTGGACTTAACTGCGAAGAGTTACAAAGGGATCTCACAAAACTGGGTGACTGGGCAACAAAATAGCAGATGAAATTCAATGTTGATCAATGTGAAGTAATGCACATTGGAAAACATAATCCCAACTAGATATACAAAATGATATGGTCTAAATTAGCTGTTACCGCTCAAAAAAGAGATCTTGGAGTCATTGTGGATAGTTCTCTGAAAACATACACTCAATGTGCAGCAGTGGTCAAAAAAGCTAACAGTGTTAGGAACCATTAGGAAAGGGATAGATAATAAGGAAGTAAATATCATAATGCCGCTATAGAAATCTATGTACACCCACACCTTGAATACCACATGCAGTTCCTGTCACCCCATCCCAAAAAAGATATTAGAAATGGAAAAGGTACAGAGATGAGCAACAAAAATGATTAAGGGTATGGAACAGCTTCCATATGAGTGAACAGAATGTTGGGAATCATTAAGAAAGGGATAGATAATAAGACAGGAAATATCGTATTGCCTCTATATAAATCCATGGTACACCCACAGCTTGAATACTGTGTGCAGATGTGGTTGCCCCATCTCAAAAAAAGATATATTGGAACTGTAAACGGTTCAGAAAAGGGCAACAGAAATTATTGGGGGTATGGAACAGCTTCCGTATGAGGAGAGATTAAAAAGACTGGAAAAGAGATGACTAAGAGGGAATATGATAGAGGTCTATAAAGTCATGACTGGCGTGGAGAAAGTGAACAAGGAAGTGTTATTTACTCCTTCTCATAACACAAGAACCTGAGGTCACCCAATGAAATTGATAGGCGGCAGCTTTAAAACAAACAAAAGAAGGTACTTCTTCACACAGTGCACAGTCAACCTGTGGAACTCACTGCCAGGGGTTTTAGTAAAGGCCAAAAGTATAACTGGTTTCAAAAAAGCATTAGATAAGTTCATGGAGAATAGGTCCATCAATGGCTATTAGCCAAGATGGTCAGGGATGCAACCCCATGCTCTGGATGTCCCTAAGCCTCTGACTGCCAGATGCTGGGACTGGATGACAGGGGATGGATCACTTGGTAATTACCCTGGTCAGTTCATTCTCCTTGAAGCATCTGGCATTGGCCACTGTCAGAAGATAGGATACTGGGCTAGATTAGATCATTGGTCTGACCCAGTGTGGCCGTTCTTATGTTCATTTTAGATGCATGGAAGTGCTTAGTGGGATTTTCAAAAGTGCCTAAGACCCTATTGATTTCAATGGGGGTTACATGCTTGGCTCCTTTTAAAAATCCCATTAGACACATCTCTGCATCTTTAGGTGCCTTTAAAAATCACTCCCTTAGTGTCTGTTGTGGCTTAAACTGGTTTCCCATTTCCTCCAGTTAATGCTTTGTGTGTAGTTTATTAATTATATGACGTACTCAATGTTTAAAACAAACCCATGATCAGTGACTACCAAAGCTAGTGGCTATACTATCTCTCAATCCCAAAGATTGTTCCATCACTTATTTTTGTATGATAAAATAGTGTGTGCATCTCTAACCATTTGGAAGCAATGTGAAATTAGCTTATTGGTCGTGTTAATCAAATTAGGAGTAAGTGACATGTTTTTTCCAGTAATGGATGTGCACAGTAGTTTTGGGGCTTTAAAGATGAATTAATCCCCCAGGAGTGTGAAAATGTCGTCGGAAAGCCTATGTGTCAAATTGTCTAATTTGATTAGTTTGTTTGAAATGGGTAAGGAAATTGCTTTTTGTTTGGCATGATGTGCTTCTGTTATGGGGTAATCTGTTTGATTTTTGCACACTTGACAATGGCTTTAATGAGTTGCACTCTCACAAGGAAGACTGTGTTTCATCGCTGGATGCGGAAAGCTATTTCATCAATGCCCATCAGCTAGCTGTACACACAAACTAATTGTATAGCCGTCTCTGGGCAGGCCCCAAAAGGGTGGCTGTGTTGTGGGAAATGGCTTTGTGCAGTTCTGAGCATTTTGTGTCTCACTGATTCCTCATCAGATTTGCTCAGATTAAAAACACAAATACTTTTTTCCAAGACCCAGCATTCTCTGCTTGAAATTTGAGGGCTCAGTCCTCCACTATGTTGAGTTTACACTGGCAAAGAGGGGCGGCTGGGGACCAAAATGGCCCTCATGTAATTTAGAGCAGTGGTTTGCAACCTTTTGGGGATCAGGGCCCATTTATAAATGTTTATGGCCTGTTGTGAACCAGTAAATAGTTCGGGGGTGGATGCCCTGAGGTGGTTCTGCTTGGGTCCTGATCCCCAGGGGTCCTGCTCAGCATTCACCCCACAGTGGCAACTCCTGCAGCTGCTGTGCTGGGGGGCTGGCTGGGCTTGGCTCTCCACTCCAGGCGTTGCAACCTCCAGGGTTGCAGTGCTGCTGAGGTTTGGCTCCGCCTCCCTGAGTGGACCAAATTTGCGTGAGTGGAGTTGTAACCTGGCTCATGGGGTGGCAGAGCCACTCACTCAAATTTGGCTTATCTGGACTCCTGTCATCACGAGAGCTGGGCCAAACCGAAGTGGCACTGGGACCCCACAGGTTGCAGTGCCTAGAGTAGGGAGGTGAGCCCAGTCATAGGACAGGAGCTGCCACGCACCTCTTTGAAACATTCTGGCAATCTGATTTTGGCTCCTGACCCATGGGTTGAGAAACCCTGACTTAGAGCAGCTCCAGGGCTGCTGTAAATTATGCTGCCTGCTCCAGAGACTGCAGGGACTGAGGATCTGGCAGCTTGCTGTGTGCTTACCCTGCCTGTCCCGACATGGGCACACCTGTCCCTATTCCTTCCCATCCCAGATAAGCCTTCTATGCCAAGATGACAGGAGGAAATCTCCATTGCCCTCTTTAGGGCCGCTTTCTGGGTACAGTGCAAAGCAGCCAGAACCGAAGCCCAAGCCTGAGCCCTGAAAGTCAAGCCTGGGTTCTTTCTGACTCATGCATCATCACTATTAATAAAAGATTCTGCAGACCAGATGCTGGAGTCACTTTACAATCTTAGTTATCTTCAAATTCTGTCTTCAGTTATACCTATGTCACCCCCATTATCTTTCATAGGATTTTGCGGGTGTAAATGAGGGCAGAATTTGGCACTAGAATTGGAATTTGGTTACCAAATCTGTTTGTGAGGCCAGAATAAAATCCAACTCCATCTCTCTGAGCTGTGTTGTCTCTGAAGGGCTATCCGGAGTGAAAATTTATTAGGGTCTCTAAAGTGAATAAGTGTTACTCTCAACATACTCGGGAAGCAGATGTTGAGCACTAAAGTGCTATTTTTACATAACAATTTTCAGAGCAGAAGCATACTTTAATACAGCCTTAAAAATTCCTATTCACCCACGCACCTGGGATGAGTAATGTTTTTTGACATATAAGCAAAATGATTTTCTTTCCATTGTCATGGTAAGGGTGGGAGAGTAGATTTTTATAGTATGTGCTTAAACTGTGAGAGAGGTTAGACACACCTGGGCATTCTGTACAGGAGAAATTACTTGGTGCTCAACAAAAGCACACAAGCAGATACCAAGCTAGCTGCATTGCAAGTGTTTAAAGCCTGGGGACTAAGTATTCTTTTCATTTCATAGCTCAGAGTGAAGTCTGTTGGTAAAATGACCTCCTATGAGGTCATAAGGAAAGTCAGACTCATAAATCATGAGGTTCAGTAACTTGGAAACAGCAGCCACAAATACATCATGTGACTCTTGTAAAACCATAGTCAGAGATGGAAGCTGTGCTCACACCTCGTTATCCAGCCAAACCACAGTTGGGGCTGCAAATATATCCCTAGCAGTAGAACCCAGGGCCGACAGAGGAAACCATTTTCCTTGAGCAAAAGGCCTAGGCTCTCCAGGTGGTGGCATGCTTTTCCTCAGTTTTCTTAGCCCTATTCATTTATCAAAACAGCCTGTAAGACAAGTTAGGGGAGTGGTTCTCAACCTTGCCAAACTACTGTACCCCTTTCAGGAGTCTGATTTGACTTGCAAACCCCCAAGTTTCACTTCGTTTAAAAACTACTTGCTTACAAAATCAGACCTAAAAATACAAAAGCGTCACACCACATTACCGAAAAATTGCTCACTTTCTCATTTTTGCCACAATTATAAAATAAATCAATTAGAATATAAATATTGTAGTTACATAGCAGTGTATAGTATATAGAGCAGTATAAACAAGTCATTGTCTGTATGAAATTTTAGTTTGTACTGACTTCACTAGTGCTTTTTATGTAGCCTCTTGTAAAACTAGGCAAATACCTAGAGAATTTGATGTAACCCCTGGAAGACCTCTGCGTACCCCCAGGGGTACACGTACCAGAACCAGTGGGTTAGGGGACACCTTGCCAACAGGAGCAGCTCTAGCCTTTGCCAGCGAGCATGGAAACAATTTTCAGCACCCTCAACTCCACTCCCAGTGTCTGAACGAAAAAAAGCCAACCAACCAGAGTGCAAAGAACCACCCCCCAAGCCCCCCCTCCCAAGAAGTACAGTGCCCAGAGTAACCAGCCTGCTTGCCCTAGAACTGGCCTTGCCTCCCAATATGGGAAGAAAATACAGGGGTGTAAGGTACTGGCTTGTCCCCAACCCAGAAAGGTCCCCACTGCCACACCCAGGTTATCTTTCCAGGTACAGACGTTCCTTGACTTACACAAGCGTTCCGTTCCAGAACATCTTGCGTAATTCGAATTTTGCATAAGTCAAAAACATATCTCCGACCATTATGCAAAAACAAAAACCCTATTTCTAGCTTACGGAACTTTTTCTGTAAGTGCGGATTTGTGTAAATCGGGTTTGCGTAACCCGGGGAGCGTCTATACAATTTTATTTCCTAAACATAAGCAAAACACAAAACCGTTCTTCAGCCCACCCTGGGCTATGGCTCCCAGGAGATTTTCCCCTTTGCCTCTCTCAGTCCTTCCTGCTTCAGGGCCAACTGCAGGATTCTTCTATGCTCTTTTAACTGAGCACCAGCTCCCTGGACTTTCTCCCAGGAGGCCCCTTTTCTGCTGCAGATTTCCACTGCTTTGCCTCCTCCCCTCCCCTGGGGACTCTGGAGGCCTCTCCCAGGGAAACTCCTGCTTCCCCTTCCTTACTTGAGGGCCTGGCTCTTTATAGCCCCAGGTACTGCTTGCCCACTTAATTGGCCGAACTGAGAGCACCAGTTCTAGCACAGGTAAGCTGGACCTGCTTCATTTAAAGGGAATAGACACCCCGTCACAATTAGGCACTAAAACAGGAACTCCAAAATATAGTACAGCTAGGAGTGGCCCAGAATCCAAGCTGTTTCCTTTCTTGAGCTCTGATCTCTGAAAAGAGGGTGAACAGAACCTCTGTTAAATTCACAGGTTAATATAAATTATGAGTTGCTGCAAATGCCATGGAGACAGAAAAATAATACAAAGGGACTGTGAGAAGTTAGGAATAGGAACGGAGAAATGCAATTTGAGGGGGAAAATGATCTGAAAGCCAGATACTTTGGGAGACACTTGGGAAGCTGTATCAATTCTCAGTAATGGTGAAAGAGGCTAAGAAGTGACAAAGCAGACAAATTTGCAGTGCAGGATGGCAGCAGAAAAGGCCAACGCCATGTGGGGTTATGTAAACAGAAGCGTCACATGCCATAGCAGGGAGGCTATGGTTCTGGTAAAAATATACCTGGAGCATTGTTTTCTGGTCTCACTGCAAGGCAGATATTGTCATCCAAAAAGCATTTTGACAAAGACAGCAACAATTATTACAGGGCTGGAGGAATTAATTTTCTAAAATAAATTATAAAAGAGTGCTTATAAATATGTCTACCTTGGCTAAACAACCACTAAGTGGAAAGGGGGGGCGGGGAAGGGGCTGAGGGGAGACAGGATAACAGTCTACTGTTTGAAAGTAAACAAGTCTTAAATTCATCATTAGTTCTCTCACGTAAACGTCTTTACACAGTTATGGGAATAGAAAAAAAACCCACCCTGAATTAAAAACCATTAATAACTGGAAGCACAGAGATCTAATATCTCTAATGGTAACATCAGTCAGTCTGTATTCCCAAGCCTAGATGCTACCATGATTGGGCACTTAATAAACAGATTAGATGGATAGATTCCCTGCAATGTACAAATAATATTGGTCCAAAAAGAGCAAACATACATTAATCATTTTAAAACAAGTGGAGACTCCTTTATCTCCAATATCAGACAAGCTTCCTGACTCCCATAACTGACTAATATCTCACTTTGTACAGGGCCGCACCGACTATTTGGAAGCCATAGGCATTTGCTCCTACCCCTTGCACCCTTGCCCCTTTGGCACTCTGTTTGGTGGAGGGGAGCCTACTGCTCTGGACTCAGCATCTGTAGCGAGCTCACTACTCTGCAGTTGTCCCTCCCTGGGGGTCGGGTGGGGTAGCTTCTTGATGAGAGGCAGCATAAGACACAGGGACCGGAGAATCAGGGTCCATATGTACAACCATGGAAATAGTTAATTCCAGACAAACTGTATAAACCTCAGTAATTACACCTCAGTAATTATACATAAAATTTGGCCATGTTGCAGCATGTGTGGGCTCACTAGGGGAGCATTTTTCCACTGCTTCTTGGAATATGATGTTATCTTATTATTGTGGAAAGTGACCTGTCAGCATTTCTTTGATTTAACCCAGTCACAGTGATTCTGGTATTTTTTCCATGAAGAGAATAGATAGCTACGTTACCAAGTCACTTAACATGCATTGGCCATACAATGTGCTTCACTAAAGCAAATATGAAGCTTTAGGACTGCATCATCTGGACCATCAGTTGCGACTTGGAAGAGAAAATTTACCTCCTACATCAAAATGGCAAGACTGGTGGTACATTACACACTCTTTCCTCTGTCTCTGGGCTTTTTCTTTGGAAACGTTTGAAACTGATGTCTTCTGAATTAGGCAAAATTTTAAAGCACTCACCTCCCCAAACCCAAATGAAGATCAGGTGTAGTTAACCGGACACTTAATCATAGTTTAACAAACATCCTTCCTGCTGTTTATGAATAATATTTTAGAATAGTGAAACAGTTTTAAGAAATATAATTTACTTTCCACTGTCTATGCTGCTCGCTTACATTCTGCGCTGCTCTCATGATGAACAGTGGAACTAATCTATTTCACTTGTATATCTAGTCAGGGGCTCTGATGCTCTGCTCACGCTGGTTTTATTCCAGTGTTATTCCAATGACTGTAAAGGAGTTTCTCTGGATTTACACTAGTGTGGATCAGAGGAGAATCAGGCCCAATGTCTGGTACATATGCACTAGCGCAGGACTTTTATAAGCTCCAGTTCAGAAAAGCCCTGTTCAGGAAGGATTCTGAAGCACATCAAGTCACAGAGATTGCAGCATATGCTTCAAGTTAAATGTATTAGTTCTGAATCATGTTGATACAGCTTTGGCATGGATTAGTGTTCCATAACTGGGCCTTTGATTGAGTAACTGGGGAAGGGTTTGTTGCAGAGAAAGGAATTTCTGTCATTGCTAGGCTTCTGCAGAGTGTCCTTCTCATTCAGTCCTAGGGGTTAGAGATAGAAAAGACATAGTGGGTCACCTTGCCCTTTGTCTGGATCCAGGGCAATGTGTTTCCTATGCATTTTCTAATGTTTTTGCCAGTGTACTTTGGAAAGCCCAAATGCTGGTGTTTCCCCTGCTGCCTTGAATTTCAGTTGGGAACTTCTTTCTGATACTCAACTTAAACATTTCCTTTCTTCATCTCATCCTATTGCTCAGTGTTATACACAGCTGTACTGCACTAAATAATTCTTCTCCCTGTTTAGGGCACAATTGTGAGCCCTCCAGTGTGCCCATGGGGGAGAAAAATGGGTTGTGAGACGTCCCCTTTTTACTGCTCTGTGGGCTATCCATGGTACTGGAACCTGGCAGGGGAAGGGTTAGAGCAGCTGCTGGCTACTCCACTTCCTGTGCGGGAGAGCAGGGAGTGGACAGGCAGCGGTGGGGAGAAGGCAAATCAGTGTTCTGCCTCCAAGGCACAAGCCAGTGAATCAGAGCCACTGCAGAAAGGGAATTAACTCTGTACCTTTCGTGTAGCTTATTTCACCACTGGAGCCAGGGGGGACCACGAACCAGGAGTGAAATACTGTCCTCACTGTAGTCAATAGAAGTTTTGCCATTGATTTCATTCAGGCTATGATTTCACCCCATATTGTGACCGAGTCACCATCTGGTTCTTTTCCTGCTCCTGGGAAAGCCCAACTATGTAGTGCCCTTTGCTTGGTCTGGATTGGAGGGTTACAATCCAGCCTTTTAAGCATTTAGATCCTTAATATAATTGTAGATCCTAATTTTCTCCCCTTAGCCAAGCTGTAGTGAACATATTCGGCTCTTTTAGGCCTTGAAATCTGCATTAAAAGTCATGTGGGGGCAAACTCCTGCTCCCTTGCTGACCTACAGTGACTTGGACACACCACAGCGGGACACATCATGGGCCTGCCTGTGTGGTGGAAAGTGCAGGATCAGGGCCTTAATCTTTCTTCCTGGATCAGTCCCTCTAGCCCTCTGATCATTTTTTATGGCTGTTCTTTCAAATTTCTCAATACCTTTATAATATTCAAGTGCCCAGCAGGGAACACATTGTTCCTGCTATTGTCTTCCCATAACTCTCATCTCTATAGCATAGTGCTTCTGTGTATGCTGGTCAACATTGCTTTGGCCTTTTTTTGCATATTTCAATTTGCATCGACTGCCCCCGCCCCAGGTCCCTCCTTATCATTCTTGGTGTCCCAGTTTCAGATTATTTCCCCCATATGCTTTACCTGGCATTTTTCCAAGACGAATCTCATTTTGTTATCATAGATGATTAGCATTGGAAGAGATCTCAGGAGGTCATGTAGTCCAACCCCCTGCTCAAAGCAGGACCAATCCCCAACTAAATCATCCCAGCCAGGGCTTTGTCAAGCCAGGCCTTAAAAACCTCTAAGGATGGAGATTCCACCACCTTCCTGAAGCATTCTATTTATTTCAGAGATAAGGAAACTTAGGCACAGACAGAAGGGATTACTTTACCAAGGCTCACACAATGAATCTGTGGAATAGAACCATGATCTCTTGACTCCCAAGTCCTGTGCTTTAGCCTCAAGACCACCTGAGAAACTTCTCACATTTCTAATCACTCTACACCCGTTGGTATTATTTATTTGTCCTCTCTGTCCAAGTTAGTATGGTTAATTTAGAATTCTGCAGGGGTAATGTAGGCATGCAGAATGTAGTAACCCAAATTGGAATTTGTCTAGGATGCGCTGGCTGACACTCTTGCTCTCAGCAAATGTGCCCTGAAATGTTTAATGACCAAGGATGCATAATGTCCCCTAATACTGTGCTGGGGTGTTGTGCCTGTATTGACTCAAAATGAAGAGTCCCTCTTTTTAAATAGCAAACAGTACTTCTTGCAGCATCCTGAATTTTCCTGTTAGATCTCCTAGTGAAGTACTAGGCAAGCTTGACCGTTGTATAGCTAGTGAGCTGTCATGCTTAGGGCCATACTTTCCAAAGAGCTCAGCTCCCTGTGAGGCATCTAAATAAGGGTCACATTTGAAAACATGCTCAGTATGCAACAGGCTGAGCGCTTCTGAAAATGTGCCATTTATTTTTGTGCCTCACTGAGAGCTGAGGCCTTTGAAAATCTGGCCCCACTTGTGGTTACTGATCTCCTTTGAACACCTGGCCCAGAGTGATTGTAAATTTGCATGGTAGATTTTGTTTAAGCAACCATTACAATCATATTAGATTTTTGACTCTGAAGTACTATCTTAATTATTCTTAAACTCTTCCTTTCCTCAGTATCAAAACTTGAGGGAATTGTAAGAGACTATCGAAAATACATTCCACAATGTGTTAAAATAAGTCCAGCAAAAACAGGAATCCAGTAGAGGAAGTAAACATGATGAAAGATAAGAACTTTGAGTCCAACTTCACTTTAAAAAAATGAAAGGAAATTCAGAGGGAAATACAGAGAAAGCTGTACTTAAGAGACCATTCTCTGGGAAATAATTTTATCTGACCATCTTCTCATCTACAAGAGTTTTATGGGCTATATTCCAAAAATAAAATATTTGACAATGAATATAGGTTTTGAAAAATAAGGATGTGCATTTAAAAATGATTAAACAATAATGATATATCTCAGCCAGTGCTGACACCACTATCGACTTATGAAATATACAAGTAGAAAGAGAGCATGAAATGTAAAATTATTAAAGGAAGAACTTTCTACTGAGATCACGTAAGGAAAAATTGATCATGCAAACTGACAGAATTGAAGCATGATGACTCTCTTGTTTGTAAGAATGTGATGAGATAGGGTTATATTTTTAGTAGAATATCACTTCCTTGGATGTCAGCTTTCCGGATCTCATTCTGTTAAGCGAAATTAAAGTTCTTATTATTAGACCTTGATTAATTGCTCTCGTATCTAGATAAAATGTAAGATAATCAGGGCTGTGATTTTTTAAAAAGTTTTTAGAAAAAGTCATATTTGTGATGAAAATAGCAAGAAATGTGGGAAATTTTTTTTTAATATATGGGCTAGCCCAGGTATTGGTGTGTACCTAATATAATTTTCCAGCATATGCTATTTTCTACAATCAATGGGTATGATTGTCCTTCTGACTTATACTGATATAAAAGTTGCTTGGATTTAGAACTATTGTGAGAATAGAATCAGGCCCTATTTGTGTTCCAAAAGAGACTGGGTGTAGTTTCTCTTATAAGCCCTTTAAATGGCTCATGTGTTGCAAAAGATTCTTATACAGCCAAACTTCCATTAACTTCTGGATTCAGGATTTGCCTTCTGGATTAGAAAGCAATCTCTAGTTCAATAAGGTTCCCTTAGTACGAGGATCATTTATGGACCCAAAGATTGTGTCCTTTGATCAAATTCCCAGGTGTCTCTGTAACATTGAAATTGTTCCCAAGGGATCTTGGGATGTGCCCTTGCAAAAGTCAGTTCGACTCTCATGAAAGTATTTATTTGGGGGTATTTTCCAGTAGAAGTCTCTCCTTAAATGCTTCCACATGCTTGCCAAGACACTTAAGACTAGGCAAACTAGACTGGTGAGATTAGGCAGAATTGCCGGAGTGCTGTTCTTAAACTACCCATGCTGACAATAGATCTGGGCAAGTGCTAAAGAAACCAGTGACACATTCTGTTACAAAATGTCCCCCAGAAATATTTTTGTGAGGGTTGACTGACTCTCATTAGGGCAAAGCCTGAATTCTTCAATGATTAGGAATTCAAGTAAAGTCTCAAATGACCTAAAATGTGTAACATTTTGGAATACGGTCTGTATGTAGCCCTAGGAACCTGTCTAAGACACCAGACTCTCTTCTTGTTCTTTATTATGCTGCCGTGAGGGACAGAAAGGTGAATCAAAGGTGATTTAGATGAGTCCCAATTTTGCAATAGGCCCAATCCTGAAGTTGCCTCAATTCCTGCCCTGAGATCCTTGCACATCTCTGCTTAGCTCTACAAGCCCTTTCATCCTTTTCATGTGTCCATAAGACCATGTCTGCACTAGGAGCATATTTGCTGGTATAAGAATAGCACTGTACTAGAGCGCTGTAGTGTGACGCAGCTGTACTGGCAAAGCGGCACTTTTACCAGTATGGTGAGATCACCCGACATGAGAATCAGACCCACACTGTGTGATCCTCATTTGTACTAAGGGCCCATTACACTGTTCTGGCCTTATTGTACCTAAGTTACAGATGAGGGCAAAAGATCTATCTGGCTTTAAGATTAAACTCGATAAGTTTATGGAGGAGATGGTATGGTGGGATAACATGGTTTTGGTAATTAATTATTCATGTAAATAGGCCCAATGGCCTGTGATGGGATTTTAGATGGGGTGGGATCTGAGTTACCTAGGAAAGAATTTTCTGTGGTATCTGGCTGATGAATCTTGCCCATATGCTCAGGGTTTAGCTGATCGCCATATTTGGGGTCGGGAAGGAATTTTCCTCCAGGGCAGATTGGAAGAGGCCCTGGAGGTTTTTCACCTTCCTCTGTAGCATGGGGCACAGGTCACTTGCTGGAGGATTCTCTGCTCCTTGAAGTCTTTAAACTACGATTTGAGGACTTCAATAGCACAGATATAGGTGTGAGGTTTTTTTGCAGGAGTGGTGGGTGAAATTCTATGGGCTGCGTTGTGCAGGAGGTCAGACTAGGTGATCATAATGGTCCCTTCTGACCTTAGTATCTATGAGTCTATGAGGAACCTGAGATTACATGACTTGTTCATCACTATTAGTTCAGTGGCTGGGCTAGGAACAAAAACATTAAAGTGGGTGTTGTGGCAAAGTCCGGCCTGACAGCTCTAAGAGAGTGGTGGGAGGCAGGTATGTCAGCCCGAGAATGATAAAGGCCGTTTCCCCATGAGCTGAAAAGGGGTTACCTCAGTCAACGAGGGACACCTCAGTCCAGTTAAGGGCTGCCTGTGACCTTTAAAACCACCTCTCTGGTAAGAGAGGAAGAGGAGAGACAAGCTGTAGCAGGACTAGAGGCAGCAGGGAGAAAAGGTTTCTCAGAGGTGGAAGGCTGCTCTCCCCCTTATAGGGGAAGCAACTAAGATAACTGCCTGTTTGGGGAAGGACTGGTACCTCGGGGCATGCATAACAAGACAACACCCCAGAAAGGGGACAGAGAAGGATATTCCTTTTTTGTGTGTTATGAATTTGTTTCTTTGGTTTTGCTGAAGAGTATTCCTGAGGCCATCTAGCCACCTTGTTAATACTGAAAAATAAACCCAAGCGAGGAATAAAAGCTCTCCAGAGTGGGACTGATTTACTCCAGGTCCCCACCACCACCAGAGAGGGGGAACGCTGAGCACAACAGGCAAAGGAGGTGGTATGTCACAGTGTAAAGATAGGTTATGGCCATTTTAACCCTCCTTTACACTGCCAGAGTCTTACTGTAAATGAGACTCAGGCCCGGAGTCTTTAACCGTAGGATTTTAAGAAACAGGAGAGATTCTATAACTTGGATTAATTTATTTATCTTGCTACCTCAGAAATGTAGCTTCAAGCTCATGAAGAGTTCTGACCTTGTGGGTTAAGTGCTGAATTACAGAAATCTGTGAAGCCAAACATCTGGATTCCCATTCTCGAGCTCTGTTTTGATGTCAGCCAAAGGAGTGGCAAAATTCTGGACCAAGAACAAGCTTGTGTCTATAGAGGCCTGCAAATGAGCTAGGTGGAACAGAGTTGACAATTTTCTTAAGCATTGTTTCACTACAGAAGAAAAAGGAAATGACTTTTCATTTTTTGTTGAAGAGAAAGGTTTGATGGGGTTTTTCTGTTGGCTACAGAAAAGAATGGGGTAGCAGGAAGTTTGTGTTGGGAAGTGAGTGATGTGACATTTTAAAACTTATTGGTAATAGTTATTCGTTGAATTGTCACCTCCACCACTGTAGCAAGTTCCCTTTTTGTGTGTGTGCAACGCCGGTGGTCTCTAACGAAGGTAGTGAATTTTCCATGCTGTGCATTGGGTTCAGGCCTTTCTGACGGGTCCCTGTGGAAAGGCGCTGCTCCCCACTTAGCTCCTCGCTTTGCCAGCACAGATGTTACGCTGAAGAATATTCCCAGTAAATCGTCTTTTACTTGAGAGCAGTGTATCTCGTAACTGCAACAGATGACTGAAACCCAAAACATCTGGATTCTGTTCCCAGTTCTGCCACTGCCTCACGGTGTGACCTTGAACGCATATTCTAACATCTGTTTCAGGTGCCTCCTCTGTAAAATGTGTATAATAAATACTTATTCTATATCTCAGGAATGCCATGGGGCTGAATCGGTTAATCTGAGAGGTAGCACATGTAGTGCATAGAACATTGCTTTGGGAGTCGGGAGGCTTGAGTTCTGTTCCTGGCCATGTATCACGTTGGGCAGGTCACCTCGTGTCTCTGTGGCTCTGTTTCCTCTCCCACCCTTTTGTCTGTCCTGTCTATTGTATTGTATATTGTAAATGCTTTAGGGCAAGGACTGTCTCTCATTAGGTGTCTGTACAGCACACAGCAAGATAGGGCATCAGAATGATGGTGACGTGTGTGCTTTGTGATTTTTTTTAATTTTATTTTTTTCAATGAAAGGTGTTGTGTAAATGCAGAGGATTATTATACTGCAAGTGTGACTTTTTGTTTTTAGTTAAGTATTATATATTTTTTTAAAAGTTCCCATCTCTATTTTACTGCCACCGCCTTTGGAAGTTAAAACGGAACTACTTTTTAAAAAGTAATTTAGTTTTCACTGATGAGACTCTCTTTATTTTGATCATTTCTCTCTCTCTACCTGATCACCAAAAACAGTCCTGACCTTTACATTTTCAGGTTGTTATTCACTTGCATTATGTTGCGATAATTGCATTGCAAATGCTGGAGGGAGATGTCTATTTTCTTTTTAAACTGTTTCCTTTTTTGTTGTTTAATGTCATGGAAACATTGATGCAGTTTTCCTCGAGTTTATTACAGCAATTTATTTATTTATTTCAACAGAATTTACATCTGGGGTCACATTTAACTGATCTTTGTCTCTTTAGACCTTCCCATTACTTCATCTCTGGTCTGCCAAAAGAAACCGTGACTTCTTGGCTTTATTTATTTAAGATCTGGCATTTCATCATTCTTGCAGCGGGAATTTACAGTTGGAGAGTTTTGGAGAGGAACGGTCTTCTTTTTATTTATTTTTTACTGAACAGGGTAATAGCAGCTTGTTTAACAACCAGCAACTCCTGTTTTACGTGCCATAATCCACAGGAAAAAGATAGCAAGACCTGCCCTGCCTCTAGCCTCAACTCCTCCAGCTTGTTATTAATGGCCAGGAAAAACCTGACCTGTGGCCATTATTATTAAATACAGGATAGAGTTCCGTTTTCTTTTACTAGTTTTCTTTCATACACATCGTCATGTTTTAGGCCCTTATCTTAGAAACTGCTCCATGCCCTCAGATTCCTGCCTCGATGCAGAGTCCCATTGACTTCTGTGAGGCTCTACATAGATACTGTGGAGAGCTGGTTGAGAATTTTCTGATGAAAGCATTTTACATCAGAAGATACCAATTCATCAAAGGAATATTTTTGCAAACTTGAATCGGCCTCAACGAAACTTTCAACAAGAGATTTTCAGAGCAATTGGAGAAATTTGTAAACTGTCTTATTTTGTTTTGATGTTACCATTTTGTTTTGTTCCAACTTTAGAATTTCATTCTGAATTTTTCGTTTGTTTCGTTCCGGCTTTATCATTCTGTTCTGAGTTTCTGTTTCATTTTGACTTTAGCTTTTTGTTCCGAGTTTCCCATTTCGTTTCGAGCTGATGTTGGAAATGCCGCTTCTGTGTCGTCTGTCACGTGTTGCCGTGGGTATGTTTTCATAGAATGAGGGCACGTTTATCCCCAGTCGGTTCAGTGTAGCCTCCTGAAGTTTGTTTGGAGCTCCACAGCCGAATAGACTGCATCTTTGGGGAAAGAAATATAGGAAGCCGTAGCTTTTGGAGAAGATTCTCCCAGCAGTGGGACAGTAAGGTGTTCTTTTTCTGACCCTATACCTGCGCTGGCTGATGATTCTACTGTTGTGTGTAGCAGCAACTGTTCCTTGATTTCACCTCACTTCCATGAAGCCTGCCTCCCCCCGACTTTTTTGCAAGAGGAAAACAGGGACCGTAAAGCAGCAGTTATTTCAGTCTCCTCAAAGAAAAAGATCGGGCTCTGACAGCGCTGCCGGTTCAAGCGGCAATGTCGCCTCATTGCTCGTACGGCCGCAGTCCGAGAGCTGCGTTAGTTGATCCAGGAGACCGTAGCTTGAGGCTTCGCACAAGCAGGATTCTTTTGTGCAGTGCTTCAGAAGGGGGAGGAGGAAGGAAGACCTTTGCTTCTGGAGTCTTGCTCAGTGGAGAAGCTGTTGGGTTGGCGCTGCAGTGTGAACTCCAGGAAGCGAAGGTAGGGGAACCAGTAGATCTGACTGTCCCAGAGGCATGAGGCTTCTCTGAAGAGGATCCTGGGGCAGAATGGACCACTCCAGGTGCAGGTGATGGTGATGCTAGTGGTGAGAAGGAAAAAGAGGTTAGTCTGGCACTACACGAGGTTTCTTTTTCTTGAGCCAGCACAGCAGCAGCAGGCTCAATCAGTCCAGAGGCCATCAGCTCAATCAGTTCTGGAAAGGTTGTGACTGTTAGTCACAGCCCATAGGTGGGGAACAGGTCACCGCCTCCACCTCGGCTGGACATTGTTTAGGGGGAAGTAGGCAATGCTTCCACGCTGCATTTAACTCAGCAGCAACCATCACCAGCTATAAGACCCCAGTCCCTTCCTGCCAAAGGCAAACAGGCAAGTTTCTGGGTTTGGAACCATTCCCAGCCTGATGCTGGGGACAGTGCCTCTGCCATTGGCCACCTGTACCGACATAGAGTCAATCGGGTCCATGACACCAAAAGACTGGTGACACTGGGCCTGCTAAAACGTATGGAACACAAACGTGCCGCAAAAGGTTAGCTCAGGAGGAAAGCAAACAAGCACTGGGTCTACTGAGTCAGAGAGGCTGACACCACCAACACTTCCCATGATCTCATCTGCTAAATCCAGCAGGATCACTCCACGGACCACAGTGGAGTCTTTTCAGAAGCAGGCAAAAATATCATTGCAAGGCCCTTATGGCAGTGAAACTGGCTACAGAACGTGTGAGGATGCTGGCCGTGGACACGCTTCCTTTCTCCCTGGTGGAAGGTGAAGGGTTCAGATGCTTTGAGGCCGCAGCTGCGCCAGGTGGCAGATCCCTAGGCAGCTTCTCCTATTTTGCTAAAAAGGCAGCGCCAGATCTGTGTGCTGCTGTGAGAAGCGCAGTACAGCGTGGGCTGGGTAGTGTGAAGGTGGGAATGTGTACCTGACCACTGACATGTGGTCTCTGTCTGTTACAGAACCACTGGGTTAGCAACAGCACTGGCAACATGCACACCCTCATTCAATGTCACACCACTCTCCATGTGTGGGAGTGAAAAAGAGCACACCTCTAGTGACATCTTGGACAAAATGTGTGCTCTCACAGAGGAGGGGCCTGGGCTCCACACCATCTCTGCTGGGTTTTGCCAATGGATGTTGGAGCAAAATCACAAAATAATGCAGGATAGTGGTTTCCAGCATGTCCCTTGCCTTGACAGACTGAGGCAGTAAGCAAGAAATTTCTAGATCATGATGCGCCGGTGCAGACACTACTGACAATGGCCAGGAAGCTCTGCAGCATCTTCAGCTGGTCCAGTGCAATGTGCTGCACACTTAGACAACTGCAGGACTCATACAAACTGCCTCACCACGCGGTGGTGACCAGGTGAACTCCACCTTTCACACGCTGGCATGTCTTTATGTGCAGGGACACCGTAGCAGCATTCTATCTCCATGGCTCCACACCAGCCTCCAAATTGTACCTGCCCATTGGCTGGTTATGAAGAAGTTAATCTCCTACAGGACTGTGAAGTCACACAGCCAGTCAGTGAGGACGATGCTGGGGTCAGCCAAGTAATTCTCTTGCTGTGCCTGCTGGAGAGAGAACTGAGATGCATACAGACCCACCTCCAGTAACAGTGACTTCACTGGGGAATCCCTGGTGGGAGACATGCTGTCTCGAAAATTGCCATCTCCAAGGCATCAAGGAGCAGGAGCAGTACTGGGTGGCAACATATCTAGACCCGATTCAAAAGTACCATGGTTTCCTTCTTGGGAAAAGTGAGGCAGGGTACAGTGAGGCAAGAACAATCCAGGTGAAAAAGACATTGACAGACATTGTGGCTTGAAGCTGTTGCCTGTGGTCATTGAAGATACCTTCACCACCAAGACCTAACACCATAGCAGATGCTGCAGCAGGAGGAGAGTACCACCATGGGTGTTGCTGAGGCAGAGAGCAAAAAATCCTCCTCCCTTTGGCACAGACTGGAGAACTTTGCAGGGGTCCACGTTGCCTGGTCCAATCCTGAGGAGGAGGAATGCTCTGCTGCTGAGAGGAAGGTAGAGGGATATTTTCAAGATGTGATGCTGGTACCCACTAACTCAGACCCTCTTTGTTATTGGCAGCTGATGAAGGATGTGTGGCCAACATTGCATCGGGTGGTTGTCACCAACCTCTCCTGCCCACCATCAAGCATCTATTTGGAGCACCTCTTTAGTGCAGCGGATGCTTTTGTCTCCAACAGGCACACATCTCGCTCCACAGGGAATGTGGAGAGGCTTTCATTCATCCAAACAAATAGACACTGTCTTCCCCTAGAACACAACCTTAGTGTAACACAGAGCACCAGCTTGCAGCCTACGGGAAGACCCTGAGGACATGGCTGGAAAGGGGAAGGAGGAGGACACTGTTGAGGGGATGTTCATGTATTAGGTCCCCTTAGGCACGGGGAAGGATTTGGAAGGCGTTGTGTGAGGAAACACACCTTTATCCCTCTCTCTCTCTCTCTCTCTCTCTCTCGCGCACACACGCACACACACGCGCACACATTTAGCTTTGTTGAATTCCAAATACTGCATAAAGAGCAAGTGATTTTACTCTTTAATGGCTTTGTTTACTATTATGGGTGATGCTGACTGTTCACAGAACATATATTGTTGGTGTGCTGTGGGAGGCAGAGGTAGCTTCGGAGGGAATATACGTTCTCTCCTGCCCTTTAACTTACATTCTTCCAAATAAGGTGGAAAAGGCAGCAAGTAGTCACCCTTGCTAACAGCCCCTGATAATAATCTTAGGTTTTTTTACTTTTCTGTGTGTGGCACTGCAGTCACAGAACAAATATTGCTGCTGTGCTTAAGTTGATGTTGGGGGAGGGAGTTGGGAGGAGTTGTCTAAAGAACCACACCTCGCCTCTTTAACTTTTATTCCAAATAATGTGGAATAGCAAGTGATTTTTGCATCACATTTGGTTTACTCAGTGTGTGCATGCTGACATAACTAATATTGCTGCTGTCTGTGATGTGTTTAATTTGCTAGAACTGGGGAGGAGGTAATTCGGGAGGAAGTTTGTGAGGAAGAGAAAGACTAATCCCCCCCACACACACACACACAATGTGGAGCAGCAACCAAATAACAGAAAAACATCTGAATCTGAATCCTTGTTATGTTCTATAACTTAATGTTTTCACAAGGATAGGCTGTTGGACTAGTGCTCAACCCCCAACTTGGAGGACTAGCGGATAGCTTTTCGTCTGGTCCCTACCCTTTGACATATCCAGCGTGGGAGGCCCTACCAGGAGACAAAATTCCAACAACAGCAGTTCCCAGGGTCATTGGGAGACACAAGCCCTCCCACCATGAGAAGATGTAGTCCCCAGGGAAGGAACAGAGAATCAGAACTAACTTAACTAACTAACATTCAACAAACAAAACAAACATATTTTTGGGGGGAGGAGTTGGGAGGCATTGTGTGTTTTTTAAAGGAAGTCAAAAAGTGAACCAGCCCTTCAGTTCTCCTTTTACTCTTTCATGCTTCAGTGCTTGAGGTTACAGCCTGGCTGGAAAGTTGGGCTGTAGTCTTGGCCTGCCCCTTCAGGAAAGCTTCCTTCCATTCCCAGTGTGGGCATTCCTGGCCTGTCACTGGAATGAGCTCCGCCTTTTTCCCCACCCAGGACAGCAAGCGCAGCCATGCCCTCAGACCTGACCCGGGCATGGTGGTGTGTGCTGCACTTGGGCACATAAGGGAATGGAGGTTGGGGAGCTAACCTGATGTTGTAGTGGGCAGTGGCAGCTGGTATGATGGAGCTCGTGGCCCTGGGAGGGGATCATTGTTGCTCAACCCCAAGCACCTCTGGGTGCTTCCTTAAGTGGGTCCCTTCACCACCACCTCCTCTCCCTGCTCCCACCTGAGCCTCCTCATCATCCATTCTACGGAGCTTGCCACCTCTTGAATATTGAGACATCCACCCATCCCACTCTCAGGAGAGTGGAGCAGCCCCTGTGGGTTCCTGCTCATGGGGCTGCCCCAGTGACCAACTTCTCCAAGCAAAACCTGGTGCCAGCCAGATCTATCCCACTCCCACCTGGCAGTGACACCCACCGCTGGTATCTGTGCGGTGGTGATTGGATGCTGCTGGTGCTGCGCTCCCTCTGTCCCACCCACTGCTCCTGAATCACCCCATCGTCTCGGCTCCCAGACCCTCGAGAGCTAGAGATCCGTCTGCGCAGGTTCTGACTGCCCCATCCTTCCCCATGCACACTTTGCAGTCACTAGAGGTTGGGGGAACAAGATGGGACAAGACCAACAAAAATGGGACTTTGTGTCCTAGGAAGACTTGCAGATTTCCCAGGACAGCTACCTTTTTTAAAAAAAAAAAAAAAAAAGGGCTGATCCTGGGAAAACTGGGACCAGTGGCAACCCTAGAGCAAGAGTCCTGATCCCAGTGTGGTCAGCCTTGGTGGAGCTGCTTGCGGGATCAGTGCCTTGGACTGTTTTTTAACCCAGGCTTTAATTGTATGCCACAATCCTCTTCTACATTGCTTCTCACTTTACTCACGTGAGGAGCCTCATTAGCTTCAGTTGAAGTAAATTGAACAGCATTTGACCTGCTGTTCTTAACTCTTCCGTGTGTCTGCACTACAGACTTTGGCCCCCATAATTTGGCCATGCAATTAATATGTCACTTGTGCATCTCAGGAGTGCTTGTGTTGATGGACAGCACAGCAGGCCACCCACCACCATCCAGTGCACTGTCTTTTGGGAAGTTTTGGCAATGCCTGATGGGGCAGAAATGAGTCGCAAATGGGGGACTGGGAGCAAGGAATTAACTTCCCAGTGTGCAGCTGTCTCCATCCCATAATGTCATCTATAGCCCATAATTTTTGCACTTTAAAAAAAAAAATCTCACTAACTTGCGTGGCCCTCATCACTGTCTGCCATCTCTGACAGAAGCATGGGGCCTGCACAGCTCTGCACAATTGTCTTGAGCTTTGCAAGCACCGAATGCAGAATATTCTAGTATCTGCATTGCCATAAGAAGAACCGAATCAGCGTGGAACATGATGGTTTCACGGAGGACAGATCACTGTGGGACATGCGGTGGCATTCACAAAGCAGCTGCAAATCATGCAGTGCTGCTTATGGGCCCAAGAAATGAGCACTGACTGGTGGGTTCACATCATAACGCAGGTTTGGGATGACAAGCAGGGGCTGCAGAACTTTCAGCTGCACAAGGCTACGTTCCTGGATCTGTGTGCCGAGCTCGCCCCAGCGCAAGGGACGCCAGAGCGAGAGCTGCACTGGTCGTGGAGAAGCGAGCGGCGATCACATTTGTGGAAACTTGCAGTGCTGGATTGCTGAGTCAGTGGAAAATCATTTTGGAATTGGAAAATTCATTGTGGGGGCTGTTGTCATGCAAATGTGCAGGGCCATTAATCCTCTCCTGCTAAGCAAGACTGACTCTGCACAAGGTGCAGGACATAGTGGATGGATTTTTGGCAGTAGGGTTCCTGAACTGTGATGGAGCAATAGACAGCACACATACCTATTTTGACACCAGACCATCTTGCCACAGAGTACATCAACGCAAAGGGCTACTTTTCTATCACTATGCAAGCATTGCTGGATCACTGGTAACACTTCACTGACATCAGTGTGGGCTGGCCAGGGAACATGAATGATGCTTACGTCTTTAAGATCACAGGACCATTCAGAAAGCTATAAACAGGGCATTTCTTTCCCAAATGGTGGTTTACCAGTAGCAATGCATAAAAGCCAGTAGTAATCATGGGGAACACAGCCTATTTCTTGCTCCTCTACCTCATGAAGCTGTATGTCGGCCAGCTGGGCAGTGCCATGGAAGAATTCAACTAGTGGCTCAGCAAGTGCAGAATGACAATTGAAAGTGTGTTTGGTAGATTGAAAGGATGATGGCGTTGCTTACTCACCAAACTGGATCACAATGAAAAAAATATCCAAGTGGTTCTAGCTGCCTGTTATGTCCTGCATAATATTTGTGAACCAAAGGGAAGAAGCTGCAGCTAGGGCAGAGGGGGGATGGCTGTTTGCTGAGTTTGAACAGTCAGACACAAGGGCTATGAGAAAAGCTCAACGTAGGGTGACCAGATAGCAACTGTGAAGAAACAGGACAGGGGGTGGAGGGTAATAGGCGCCTATATAAGAAAAAGTCCCAAAAATCAGGCCTTTAAAAACGGGACATCTGGTCACTGAAACTCCAGGGTCCAGCAAAACTGTAAGCTAAGTTCCAGATTCTAAGTCGGGGTGGGCAAACTTTTTGGCCCGGGGGCCACATCGGGGTTGCAAAACTATATGGAGGGCCGGGTAGGGAAGGCTGTGCCTCCCCAAACAGCCTGGCCCCCACCCCCATCCTCCCCCTCCCACTTCCTGCCCCCCTCAGAGCCCCCGACCCATCCAACCTTCCCACCCACCCCCGCTCCTTGTCCCCTGACCGCCCCCCCAGGACCCCACCCCCTATCCAACTCCCCCTTCTCCCTGTCTCCTGACTGCCCCGTCCTCTATCCACACCCCCGCCCCCTGACAGGCCCCCTGGGACTCCCACACCTATCCAACCGCCCCCTGTCCCCTGACTATCCCCCCCCAGAATCCCTGACCTATCCAACCCCCCCTGCTCCCTGTCCCCTTACTGCCCCGACCCCTATCCACACCCCTGCCCCCTGACAGTCCACCCCTGGGACTCCCACACCTATCCACCCCCCCTGTTCCCTGACCTCCCCCCTCCCCCAGATATCCTGACCCATCCAACCTCCCCCTGTCCCCTTACTGCCCCCCAGGAACCGCCGCTCCCCACCCCCTTACCATGCCAGAGCCAGCCGCACTGCCCAGCAGGAGCGGTGGGCCAGAGCGCTGGCAGCACGGCGAGCTGAGGCTGTGGGGGGCGGGGAACAGCAGGGGAGGGGCCGGGGGCTAGCCTCCCCTGCCGGGAGCTCAGGGGCCAGGCAGGATGGTCCCGCGGCCCAAATTGCGGCCCGCGGGCCGCAATTTACACACCTCTGCCCTAGCTCAATATAGAGCTATGCTGCTCAGGGAGGCTTTGAAAGAGCATTTTTACCATGAGCCATAGTAATGCATTGTAGTGTACCGTGTTCTGCCTGACCCTGCTGTTTTGGGACCTGTTAGGAATTGTGCAGCGCTTGTACATTTTTGATTATTAAACTGTTTGTCACTGATCCTGTGAGTTGTGTCACACTGTACAGTAATAAGTAAACAGGTGCTTTCAGAACTGCTGGACACGCTACAGCATGTGAACTAATCAAGGTGAATTATGTTCCAAATTATTCAGTAATAAAATAAATGTAAAAAAAAATTATGTGCAATTTAAAAGCAAATACATTAAAAACTTTATATATTAATGGAATACAATGTGACCGGGGAAAGAACACTCATATCCAGTTTATATACACATACAGCAACCTTAGTTTTCACATGTCATGTATGTGAAGCTGTAGTTGTCCTTAATGTCCCCTGGTGGGAAGTGGTAGGGGTACGTCTGTGATTCCCGGTTCGACATGGAATGGTGTAGGGAGGTGCTGCATGGATTGCAAAAAGAGATGAGCCCATGATTGTTGAACCTGTAGGTCCACAAGAGTCTGCAGCATCTGTGTTTGCTGCCAGAGAAGCCCCATTGTGTCCTTGTGCAGCTCTGTCTCCTTTCCCTGCTGGGAGTCCTGGGCCTTGCTCCAGTCTGCTCTTTCCTTCTCCAGGCTGTGCTCAGTATTCACCCTCCAGGCCCTCTGTTCACAGTCTGATGCAGCACTGGCTTGCGGGATCTCATTGAACATGTCATTCCCAAGTCCTCTTCTTTCTCTGCCTTATCTGGCTTTGGCATTCCATGGGTGTGTAGGGGGAACCCTCAAGGCTGCTGCAGCTGCAGATACAACACACAGAGGTACCATTGTCAGTATAGTTACAACAGAAATCAAATGTTAAGGTTCAGAACTCTCTCCCTTGCTACCCTAAAGTTTTGCACAAGACCTGCTTATTGACACTTCTGCTTTGGAGTTTTGTGCACAATGCCACTCACAGCACCAACCATGCTGAGCCTGGCCCACCAGGGATGAGGGAAATGAAGAGGGAATTGCTCAGTTGCATGAAGCTATGAGTATTTTAGGCAATGGCCCTGAATACTGGCACCGTTTTCCACAAGTGGTGGTTATTTTAGCTGATACCTCATTTGTGAGGGTAACAAAAGCAGAGAGAACATAGCTGCAGCTGGCGTCCTGAAGCAGCCCAGGCCTACATGCTGCTAGTCTCTGTACTGCAATGGTGCCCGCTGAAGTTATCACTGACTGGTGTGGGAAAGTGTCCTCCTGCAGAGAAAGAAATAAGGTTGCCATCTCTGGAAGCTTTTGGGAGAGGATTGCACAGTGCCTCCATAAAAGTGTCATCGAGATCTCTCAGGAGGATTTAAGAAACATCCCTGTGTACATGAACAAACTGCTCTGCAGGGCGCCCCCTTGGCTGACTCTACAGGGGAATGAAAAGCAAACAGCACTACCTCTCTTTGTTGTACCACTGCCACCTCTAGTACGAGTAAATTAATGCAAAGTCGATAGCTGTGCCATGTTAAGTTGGGGGTGCCATCACTGTAATAGGAGATAAATTTACACGCTTACCCAAGGATCCTTCGTTTGCATCGAGCTCACCCATGCTCAACTGCTGGGACTGACTGGACCGCGATAGAGTCTCAAATGGATCCCGGCTCACAGCACAGCTCCTTGTAAAAATGGCAGATCCATGGCTTGGCTCTGGATTGACTGTTAGGCATATCGGAAGGCCAGGGAGGCCTACCGCAGTTCCTTCACTTTCATGCTGCACTGCTCTTGGTCCCTGTCGTGCCCCCTTCTCCTGAATCCCCCATGCAATCTGCTCGTAGTTGTCCACATTTCTATGGCTGGTCCGTAACTGTGCCTGCACAGCCTCTTCTCTTCCCAGGCCCGGGAGATTCAACGTCTCCTGACACAAGCCAGAGCTAGTCTGGAGCATGTAGTACACATGGGCAGTTGTTTGCAACAGTGAAGAGCTGCTAGGTGTGCTTGCCAAGATGGACAGTCAGGAAAAGACATTTCACAGGGCTTTAAAGGAGAGGGAGGCTTTCTGGTCTCCGTGACCCCCTGGGCAGTAGATTTCACAATTGTGACCAGAACAGGCAGAGTCAGGCATTGTGGGACAGCTGCTGGAGGACTGTAAGGGTCCACGTCGGTAACGTAGTGTCTACACTCATGCTGCATTGATCTCAGTACATTGATCATGGCTCGACACCACTTGGGGAAGTGGTGTTACTGTGTCTCTGTAACAGGTCACTTATGTCAGTGGGAGACACGTTTAAGTGTAGGTATATGTGCAACTAGGTTGATACAAGGCTGTGTGCAGATCAGGCCTTGGTTCAGCACTGGCTTTTCTTATACTTTATCAGTTGGATGCAATCCAGTCCCTTCCTCCATAGACAGAGGGTCCTTTTGCAATGGAACCTGTGCTATTCACGACCCCACTCTGCGTGAGGCCCCTTTGTGGCAGCATGCACGGGCATGAGTCAGGTGCAAGGCTTGTGAGAGGGGCTGCTGTAATGATCCTTTCCCACAACCATCACCTTTTGTCCACTCTCAGGCAAGAGAGGGCTTCAGCAGGCCTCCAGGTCGGCCTCTGTAGTGGTGAAGTAGGTCTAATGAGCAGCTCTGTAGCAGAATCTTCTTTCCCCACCTCCCTGCATACCTACCCAGAGTCTAGCCAAACTAATCAGACGGGATGCTGGGCTTGGGGTTTGAGCCATAATTGCCATCCTCATTTAACTAATGAATCAGAACTCTGTGTTGATGGGGAAAGAACCTTCAAGAGCTGCTGGAAAAAAAATAGCCTGGCTTTATTTTTACCACCAAACAAACAGCATTTCTCATGAGGCAAGTGTATTTATTCTGAGCGTGCCACTAGCTTCCTCGGCACATTTATTTACTAGGAAAGAAAGAGGCGTTTAAAAGACACTTTTGTCTGATATTTCTTTTACTCTTTACGTTTCTAGAAAGATTTCTGATGACTTGACTAAGTATTAATAGATAACTTGATTTTTAAAAAAATCCCTGTGAGGTGATGGCATGTAATAATTTAGACTGCCATTAAAAGAAGGTATAATTTTTCTCTTCAATAGCAACCATGGCAATTATATTCTTTTAGGAGAACCCTGGAGTTGTATTTGTAATGCTGTTTCAGTGACACATGAATTGGTGCTGACAAAATGAAGCCATCCTTTTGTTAACATTCCCCTTTTAAAAAAAAAAAAAAAAAAAGCAATATGCATTTGACAGGTTTCAGAATGGCAGCCATGTTAGTCTGTATCCGAAAAAGAAAAGGAGGACTTGTGGCACCTTAGAGACTAACAAATTTATTTGAGCATAAGCTTTCGTGAGCTACAGCTCACTTCATCGGATGCATTCAGTGGAAAATACAGTGGGGAGATTTATATACATAGAGAACATGAAACAATGGGTGTTACCATACACACTGCAACTAGAGTGATCAGGTAAGGTGAGCTATTACCAGCAGGAGAGAGAGAGAGAAAAAAAAAAAAAAACCCTTTTGATAGTGATAATCAAGGTGGGCCATTTCCAGCAGTTGACAAGAAAGTGTGAGGAACAGGGCCGGGGGGGGGGGGGGGAGGTGAAAATAAACATGGGGGAAATAGTTTTACTTTGTGTAATGACACATCCACTCCCAGTCTTTATTCAAGCCTAATGTAATGGTGTCCAGTTTGCAAATTAATTCCAATTCAGCAGTCTCTCGTTGGAGTCTGTTTTTGAAGTTTTTTTGTTGAAGAATTGCAACTTTTAGGTTTGTAATCGAGTGACCAGAGAGACTGAAGTGTTCTCCGACTGGTTTTTGAATGTTATAATTCCAAGTACTCACCAGCAACCACACACCACACAACAAAAACACTAACTCAGGAACCTATCCTTGCAACAAAGCCCGTTGCCAACTGTGTCTACATATCTATTCAGGGGACACCATCATAGGGCCTAATCACATCAGCCACACTATCAGAGGCTCATTCACCTGCACATCTACCAATGTGATATATGCCATCATGTGCCAGCAATGCCCCTCTGCCATGTACATTGGCCAAACTGGACAGTCTCTACGTAAAAGAATAAATGGACACAAATCAGACGTCAGGAATTATAACATTCAAAAACCAGTCGGAGAACACTTCAATCTCTCTGGTCACTCGATTACAGACCTAAAAGTTGCAATTTTTATTTTACTTCATCGGATTTTACTTCATCGGATGCACTGCATGCATCCGATGAAGTAAGCTGTAGCTCATGAAAGCTTTTGCTCAAATAAATTTGTTAGTCTCTAAGGTGCCACAAGTACTCCTTTTCAATATGCATTTGGTGTCCCAGGTGGTGTCAGAAATGAATTTCGGACTGAAACACAGAAACTAGATGGGTTTTGGTAAGCTTGTGGTTTTCCAAAAAAATCTAGCCTGAAAATTGAATTCTCATCGTTTGACCTAGTTGTTATTGGATGTTAATTTCTCACAATACTCTCGGAACCTTACTATTTTTCAATATGTAAGACACGCAGGTGTGGAGGAGATTAGCAGGAGAAGTGACAAGTTAATGAGGCAAGCATTCTAATCACTGTTCTTAGATTCCCGTGTAACAAATGCATCAACTGTAAAATTACCAGCATAATGATCCACCTCCAGAGCTCAAAAAAAAAAAAAAAAAAAGATTAATGGAAAGGAATAATTTTTAACATTTTCCCAGATTTTGGCAAGTTGCTTTGTATTCTGAAGGGTAAAATAGCTGTATTAAAACAAAGCATCACAGCACTTTTTCCATGTGCTTTCTAAAGAGGAACAGCTCTTTAATGCCATGGTTATATTTAGTTTCACTAATTTTAACTTTTGTTACTATAGGGGTCCATTGTGTGCTGGAATAACCCACAGAGGGGAGAGGAAACTCCATGAGTTTTAACTTGAGGAGTTTCTTTCTTATACTTCTATAGGGTTGGGGAGGTTGGATTCTGCCCTTTCATCCTTACTTCCGCAGATGCAGTCAGGAGTGACACCCCAAAACTTACAGAATCCCTGGCTTCCTTGTTGCTGTCCAATTCCAAAAGAAAGCAATTGAAAGGTTCCAGGCTTCCCTGGCATTTCTCTAGCCAACATATTTATTTATTATTATTTATTTTATTTTAATTATGGTAGTACCTAGAGGCCAGGGCCCCATTGTGCTAGGTACGATACAGACATATAGCAATGAGATGGTCCCGGCTCCAGAGAGCTTAATGAGTCATAACACCAACGTCCTGAATGGTAACCTTAACGTAGGTAGGATTATTTGTTAACCCTTCTCACCTTGGATTCGTTTCAGTTCTGTTAATTACATTCTGCCTTCTTGATGTCCCTGCAGTTTTAACTGGATATGATACACTTCACCTGGCATCCCTCGGACTCTGTGTGTTCTGTGCTTTGTTCTGTTCAGACAGCTGCTGTGTTTCTCCCCAGAAGCACGCGTGTTTCAGTGGTAGTAGTTGGTAAAGCACTCTGGGATTTCTCTGGGTTGACAGCTGCGGCATAAACATACAGGAGTATTACAGTAAAATGAAAATTTTCTCTCTTTGGGTTTATAATGTAGTACTGGTCCTTTTATGTTCTAGAAAGCACGAATACAGTCAATTTAAGTGCATGTACAGTATTTACATTGAGCCAGAATTTTTAATATGCATAATGTCATATACCATGGGTATGGACTCCTATAGGTGCTATACAAAAAGACCATTTCCGTGGTGCTTTGTGTATTGTAACAGTCCGTTAATAATGGGTCCTTGTGAGCATTTAGATTGCCTGATTCCGATTTTACCCTGATATTGCTCTATTGACTTCAACAGAGTTACTCCCAGTTTACACCAGCGTACAGGTGAGGAGAATCAAGCTGACAGTGTTCTCTGACTGGGATTCTATGTACGAAGAAAAAGAATGCAGTCATGGTAAAATGCTGATATTGACATGGCTCTGACTCTGAGAGTTATTTCAATAGCTGTGGAAAAAACTGCAGGGGGTTCCTTTCATATAGTATCATTAAGAGCAAAGTGTATCCAGTTTTGCTCATCTCAGCCCTCTGCAAGTGAAGAAGGTGAGCAATAGTTCTCAATAGAAATGAACAGGGTGATATTTTGAAAACAAAGTCCCCATTCTCCTCTGTTTTACACTAGAGTAAATCAGAATTCTCTCCACTGAAGTCAATGGAGTTAGGCCCTGATTTCCCTCTTACTCTGGTTTAAGTCTTTAATTGCAGTTGGAGGGCCAGATGCTTTGATGGTGTAACTCAGCATAGCTCCACTGAAGTCAATTTACACAAGTTTCCCCTGTTTCCAAGTCTGCCACTGATGGCAGTCATACAGTCAGGTTTGCCTTAGTCTGCAGTGGTCACATTTCTGGTTGAGCTCTTTTCCCTCCTTGTATGTTAAGCAGAGTTGTGTTTGGCCAATACTTGAATGGGAGATACGCAAGAAAAACGCAGGAGGTCACCTTGTTAGCAACAACCTAAAGTGACTAATACTACTCCTAAGGATACTATATTAGTGTCATGGCTAGACTGCATACCCCGGGGTGGAGGGGAAGACCCCAGTATGGTAGAGGGTAAGGTACAAACGTTCATTTGGCCCTAACTACCATCCTTTCAAAAGTGGGTATCTAGCCTTGCGGCTGGTAATAGAACAGCACATACACTTGTATAGAAGGAGGTACATTTGAAGAACAAATATTCAAAGGTATAAAAGCAATTAATTCTTTGTACTCTGGTTCTACCTTGAAAACGACCCTTTGTAAATCTGCTGCCTACGTATATTCAGAGCCATAATCTTAGTGACAAATTTTTTCTTTTTTCTTTTTACTCTTGTCAGTGTAACCCTGACTTGTACAATGGTTGTTTTTGTCCGCCCGAGGGCAGAGGTAGTCAATTATTTTTTGTCAAGGTCCAAATTTCTTGGTCAAGGTATAGTAAAGGTCCAGACTCCAGAGAATGTTAAAAAAAAACCAATAATGATAATAAGTAAATACAAAGATTTTGGGGTCTGTTCAGAAGCACCTGGCAGTCCAGATTGCAGTTCGCTTGCTGACTACCCCGGCCCTAGGGGCTGGTCCTCATAAGAGGATAAGACTCTATTATGGCGGCCAGCTAGAGGAGTTTCTCCTTTTGCTCAAGCTATTGAGCCTCATGCTGAAGATCCCAGGTTCAGGGCCTGCTGATGAGCCAAGGAGGTGGTCAGCATGTTAGCCCTGCAAAACCAGAAAAGCTCACAGAGAGGGAGCTGGATTGTATTCCTTCTTGAGCATCAACAGAACTGTTTTAGGTTCCAGTTACAGCGCCAATTAGTTGCACTTTTGCAAACTTACTGAAGACAGTGATGTTTATGCATGTGTCTCTGAGCACATACTTCGGCCTGCAGAATCCCCATTACAGTTGATGTGCAAGGAGAGAACCCAGCTTGATTCTCAAAGCCGAGACATTGGGTCCCGATCGTGCAAACACTTATAGGCATGCCTAATTTTATGCCTATGAGTAGCATCGTTGACACTTAGAGGACTCGTCCTTGCAGGGCTCTCACTCCAGAACTAAAAACAACAGGGTAGGTGTTCCTGCTCAGGCTGGAGCCCAGGTTCTGAGACTCTCTAATTCCTATATTCTATACTGGGTAATGGGAAAATGCCTCTCTCAGGATTATTATTTACATGTCAAAAAGAGGCAATGGAATAAACTGAGAAATTAAACTTCAATAAATGACCAGGATTGGGTTCTTTACAGTGGGCACAGATGTTGATCATTATACATTAATTAAGGTTGTAAAACAGTTTACATTCCAATCCCAGTTTGTAGATGCTCATAATTTTTAGCGATTTTTGTCATCTTTGGGGCTGAAATCTCACGTGATTGGCCTATGCTGACATGAATATTTCTAGAAATCACTGCTTTTAATTTGTGAAAGGGATGAGACACACAGTGCAGTTTTCCCACAGTTAAGAAAACCTTCTCTCCCCCCCCCGCCCCGCCCATGAATAGGGTGTAGGAGAGAGCGAGTGTGAAACCAGCCAAAGCCTTGAACTTGAAGTTTTCCAAGTGCAGATTACTCGGTGTACATTTGCTTTGCTAGGTTGCTTTTGTTGTTATGGTTTTGTTTTTAAATGGCTGCAAAATAGGCTTATGAACTTATAAAATCTGCTTTGGGCCATGCTTAGTGTGAAAAGCCGTTAATGTTTAAGGCCCCAGTTCAGCAAAGCACTTGAGCACATTGGCTACTAGGTATGTGCATAATTGCTTTGCTAAGTAAGTATGGATGTAAGCCCATGTTTATGTGCTTTGCTGAAGCAGGTTCTAAACTATGGTGTTACCCTTAGATGCACTAGACAAGCATGCTCAGCTAGGTACCTTCCTAGATTCATATGAATTGCTGCAAACCGGCCATGATTTCTTAACAAGGAAGACAAATGTTTGTTAAAGCCAGTGTCTCTGATAAAGGAACTCATTAGCATCCTCCTCCTTGTTCTTCCCATTGGCCATGGCCTTCCCATCTTTTCCTTTTATCCCCACTTGCTCTTCTCTTTGGTTCCAAACTCCTTCATTTCCTGCTCAGCACGTTTCTGTCAATCTGTGTTAGCTACTTAAGTGGCCCCCATTACTATAGTATGTAAGCAGCTCTCAGCACCCCAAGAGGTAGAGAAGCACTATTCTGTCCATTTTACAGATGAGGCGCTGAGGCACAGGGAGACCAAGGTCACATGTGAAGACGGTGGCTGAGTAAGGAATTGAACCCAAATCTCCCAAGTCCTAGGCTACCCTCCTAGCCCTTGAACCATCTTACTCTACTTGCTTCTTTGTGGAAAAGTTACTTGAGACCTTCAGAAGATTACCATCTCTCAAACATAAGAGTGTCAGAGTTCCTGACTTTGTAGGAACATGTTTTCACTTCCTTTGGGAAGCTATGTTGTCCAGTTTTTCTAATCAGATACAACTGGGGTTATTTTTTGTTTTTCCCCCTTGCAGTATTTCTCCATGCTCCTTTTGATCTTCCTTATTGAGCTGGTTGCTGGAGTTCTTGCCTATGTTTACTATCAAAGGGTAAGCTGGAAGGTTTGTTTTATCTATATTTTTGATGTTACAGCAATAAATATCTGTCGGCAAGGTTGGGTTAAGAAAGTCCCCTCTTATAAGAGCTCAATAGAAATTCATTGAAAATATTAGTGTTTTGTAAAAGTTATCCAAAGTATTTTCTTAAATCCATAGGGCCAAATACTGTTGCACAAAGCAAGGCCACATAATAAGGCTCTAAACCACAGGAAAACATTGCTGGGCTGAGGAACACAAATCCCAGTCCCATCTAGTTTAGCTCTGCCTCCCCCATAGGATATGGGAGAAGAGCAGCAGATACAACCCCTGGTTCTTCCTCTCCCCAAGTTCTGGGGCAAGCCAACTTGTACAGTGTACACTTTGATCGGCCATTTCGTCTTCCCTCCATGTGACCCTGTGTTAGCTACTTAAGTGGCCCCCATTACTATAGTATCTAAGCAGCTCTCAGCACCCCAAGAGGTAGAGAAGCACTGTTCTCCCCATTTTACAGATGAGGCGCTGAGGCAGAGCTCAGCAAAAAGGGCGGCCCTTTCGATGTTGCTGCTGCCTGACTCCTCTGGGCATTTCTGCTGGGTTTCAGCCCTCGTCTTACAAAAGGGGGACCCCCTTGGGAATGCTGCAGACAGTAACAGTGCAAAGGAATGTGCTTGAGGCTGGGTAAGTTTGTAACTTGTTGTTCCTACACATTCATAGCATAAATTGGAAAATAAGCCGGTTCGGAACATTGGTTCTGAACATTGGTGTCCTGCCTATGACAGTCTGAGCTCCACCAACACATACAGAATGTTACTGCTGGGTAGAAAACCTCTCATCTCTTCCAATACAAAGGAAAGCTCCCTCCTCCCCTAGAAGCCCTGTTCCAACTGGAGAGGGATGCCCCGTAGCACAGTTTCAGCAATCTAGTTGAGCTCCCCATCTCCACTGCTAGCCCTGGGGACCTGCATTTAAAACAAAACAAATCTAGCTCAAAGGCTGGGTTCAGGCTCCTCTGTCCCTCTCCCCATGGGATAGTTTCTCCAGCTCTCTGAACTGCATGGCACCTAGCAGGCAGTTGAGAAACCTACATCCCCAAGAACTGGTAGTGGCAAAACATGGGAGGCCTTTCCATGGTCTCATCACTACTACAAATCCACAACGTCCCAACCCCCAGTGTAGACAGTGCTATGGTGACAGGAGAAGCTCTCTCTTGTTCGGCACAGGTGGCATCTTCACTAAGCGCTGCAGTGCTGTAAAAGTACACAAGCCCTCAGAAAGGTAAAGATTCTAATCTCATTTATCCTGGAATATCTCTGAAGCCAACAGCCTTACCCTGGTTTAGAACAGAGGCAACATTAGACTGGGGCACATATTGTGTGGGACCAGTTCCCAAGCCCTAATCTGCTGTTCTCCCTCCCACTAGCTGGTATATTTGATCAGTTGAAAAAAAAAAAGCGTATTTGTATGAATGGGAATTGGGTTTAATTTTGTAGAATTAGACAACGTTTCACTTGCTGACTTTAATTGTGGATGCCTTTCCAAAAAACACCATTCGCTCACCAGCAATACTCCCACATAAACCATGAAGGGAGTATTATATTTTGGCCAGTGTTGCACATGTTATACAACAGTGAAACTATTCTTTTTCTGCTTTGAAAGATTATTTTGGGTTCTTTTGCTGTTCCATCCTGCAGAATCCCTCCATGCGCTCTGTGTATTTTTTCTCTCCTGGAAATCTCGGGCCTGATTCTGATCTCACACCAGTGTAACTTCACTGACTTCAAAGGAGTTACCTCTTATTTTACACCAGCGTTCCTGAGATCAGAATCAGGCTCATTGTCTTTTCTGGAACACTTTATTTTATTCACATTTTAAATCCCAGTAGTCTAATCGTAGATAAGGAGCCAGCTCACACTGACTTTGAGTAAACAGTAATCAAAGGCCTGTAGTACGAACCCAGAGTTCCATCAATCTGATTAATACTCTATGAAGTTATTAGCAGCCTCATAATGTTGCTCATCCCCCATGCCTTTAATTTATTTTAATAATTTAGATTGCAGTTAATGATCTGGTCTTAATATCAATTATATTTTTCATTTCCTGTTTATTATATTATTATCATTTTACATAGCACTGTAATTTAACACTGCATTTTGCAAATCTAGATTAATATGTGATCTCTTCTCTGAAGAGCTTATGCAACCTAACGAAACAAGCAAACACAAGATAAGATACAGAACAATAGTTCAGGGAACAGAAGGTTTGGTGTCTGACCTTTCTTGTTTATTTTTTTTGTTTGTTTTCTATTTATGGACACTTAGGATCTTGGGCCATCTGGGCCTTTGAATGTCCTGTTTGTTTAGGGCGTATGTCACTTTAAGCACATTTTAAAAGAAGTTTTCACCAATTTAGGATATTAATATATATATATATCGGGCCTGATTCCAGCGTCACACCAGTTTTACACCAGTGTAACTCCACTGACACTGGGGACTTATTCCTGATTTACACTGAAATAAGAAAGATC